>NC_134403.1:3967752-4335550 GCF_038048845.1 Mixophyes fleayi
CTTGTTGTCCTCTGTATTGCAAGCCTAAATCCTTAGGAATCCTTTTCCCTCTTTTCCTTCTTCTTTTATCTTTTTTTACATTGGAAAGTCTGTATTGCTCATCATCATCATCTGCATCATCATCATCTGAATCATCATCTGCAGCACATAATTTTTCACCAGGGGTTGTGCACAAGCAATAGATTCCCGGATTTGTGGGCTACTCTGAAAATGCCCTTATTGTACTTTAGTTGCATGTGCACACCCCAGATCTCCTTTCCATATGGAGGGCGCAGCAAGTGCAACTTGCATAGAGCTCAAAAATCAACATTGTTTACTGTGCTTCCCCAGTAAAAAAACATAGTTGTACTCTTCAGAGAAGGATGTAAGTGCGGCACCCAGCTCTTAAAAGCAAAGCTTGAGTGTGAGTGCGTAGATAGGTGAGTCAGCATTTTCAATAATTTACATATAGTTTAATAAATAGCCATGCTTAGGCAGATTTACAAGATTAAGTCAGATAGAGGGATAAAGGTGAAGAGATTATAACATGTCCCCCTTGTTTTAAATTTTGGTGGAACAATCAAATTCTAGGGTTTTGTCATTCAGAACTGGGGCTTCACCGCTTTGAGGTGCAGTTTGGGCATATCAGGGCTTGGCCTTGCGGGTTTTTGTAAATTAAACAATGTCCTTCAATTTCAATTTGAGATGCTGGAATGATCCGATAATGATACAAATGACAGTTTGTTGCTCAAACTTAAAGATTGTTTTCCAAGATTTTTTCAATAATATATAACAGTTATTGCTAACCTCTAAATTTCACATCCATTGAAGTCCCTGTCCTTGCACATTATTGAACAGCTCACCTCGCTTCTATTATGCTGTAAAATGACATCACAGTCTAATCAGTCAATTCAAGAGATAGACGTCAACATTTGAGCACACTGCATAATTGTAGTTGCGTTTTCAATTTTCCTCATTATCAACCAAAAATATTATGGTATCAGCACAATAGTGTTTTCTATGCCCATGTAAATTAACCACAGGAACCAAGATTTTTTTTATTATTTATTATTTATTGTTTATTATTTTTTATTATATTTAATTATGTTTTTTGTTATGATAATTTGCATATATTCAATTTATATATATTTTATATATATATATATATATATATATATATATATAAAATGTTAAAATATTAAATATGGAATACTATTGATCCAAGTTTAAAATATGTATATACATATTTATATATATATATATAAATATATATATATATTTCAAAGAACACACATATATATATATATATATATATATATATATATATATATGTGTGTGTTCTTTGAATCCACGTAATGATTATAATAATTTTATTGTGTTGAATAAGAAGGTTCAAGCCTCTAAGATGAAAGTATATAAAATTATGGGATGAGAACATTATGGTTTCTTGTTACTTTATATTTTAAATATTCATCTCCTTTCAAAATAAAGATGAAGGAGTTAACATGTTAATGAGATAATTGCAGACATACTTGAGATCTTTGGCTTCAGTAGTAGAGAAATTTGACATGCTATATAAAGAGCTCTATTGTGAATAAGACTTAACTTCCTCTGATGAAATCATATAATGAAACGCGTCAGTATATATTAGGAATTATCAGGCACGAACTCAAATCAAGTCTACTTGAATATTGGATGAATCATTTAGATTACCAGTTGTATTGAAAAAGTCCTAGGATCCTAAGAATCGAGAGTACGGATTGAGCTGAGTTATTGTGTACTCAGGAGTGTGACCCCCTGTGCCACCGGCTGAGTTGCATTACCACAGTGGTCCAGATAGTTTGCTGGATGACTCACAACATTTCAAATACCCAATCAGTGTGTACAGAATAAAGCAACGGTTGTTGGCTGACCCACTCACATTTCCACTACTTGATTAGTGTATAAAGAAGAAAGCAACGGTATTTACATATCTATAACTTATGCATTGTTTTCAATTGCTAGCTATACCAGATTTATAAGACTTCCTATTTGAAAGATATTCATCGGGTAATATTCCTCAGCTCATTGTTATACATAGTTACATTCTGATGAGTGGGGAAGAGAGTCACCGCATAACATATCCCTTGCCCAAGCCTGTCGCTTCCAACTCCGTAACATTGCCCGCATCCGTCCCTTCCTCTCTCAAGATGCCACCAAAACTATCATCCATGCCCTCATCATCTCCTGTCTCGACTACTGCAACCTCCTTCTTTCTGGCCTCCCCTGCTCCCACCTTGCCCCCCTCCGCTCTATACTCAATGCGGCTGTGAGACTCATCTTCCTCTCACGCCGCTCCTCCTCTGCCTCCCCTCTCTGTCTTTCCTTACACTGGCTCCCCTTCCCCTACAGAATCCTTTTCAAACTCCTCACCACCACTTACAAGGCTCTCTCTCAGTCTACTGCCCCTTACATCTCTAACCTCCTCTCCATTCACACTCCCGCCCGCTCCCTGCGCTCGGCCAATGATCGCCGCCTCTCCTCCACTCTGATCACCTCTTCCCACTCTAGAATCCAAGACTTCTCCCGTGCTGCCCCCCTTCACTGGAACGACCTCCCTCGCTCCATTCGTCTCTCACCCAATCTGTGCTCCTTCAAGCGGGCACTTAAAACTCACCTGTTCCTTAAGGTCTACCAACCATCCACTTAACCTCTCACATCTTCTGGTTCTCCCCTCCCCCCTTTCTCTCTCCCTGTTGCTTCACTGGCTCCCTTTTGTACCTGACTTTGTTTACCCTCCCTTAGGATGTAAGCTCGAATGAGCAGGGCCCTCTTCCCTCCTGTCTACATACCTGTTCTTCTGCTCCGTCTCTACTTTATCTGCCTGCCTGGAGTTTCTGAAGTACTGGTACTTTGTGTTTATTGTCCTGTACTGTTTTACCCTGTATAGTCTACTGTTTGTACCATGTACGGCGCTGTGGAAACCTTGTGGCGCCTAACAAATAAACGATAATAATAATAATAATAATAATAATAATAATAATAACATAATACAGTGTTAATCACTAAAAGAGTGATAGATTTGAACATTTTGCACTAATTGCCAGGATTTGTGCACTCCACAAAGTCATTTGCATACAAACAAATATATTTTTCCATCACAAAAGTACTTTATCCGAGGACTTTTTTCCAATTAGAATCATTAAAGTGATGACTATTATTGCCTGATTGAGTTCGAAATACACATGTTTTTGGGAGATCTCTGATTACGAGTAGATATCGCTCTTTCAGTGTTAATTTTTCTGGAAACACCTCTGCTCCGCTTTCTTTATCAGTTGGAGTACCACAAGGCTCAGTCCTAGGTCTTCTGCTATTCTCTATCTACACCACTTCTCTTGGAAAACTAATAAGCTCCTTTGGATTTCAGTATCATCTCTATGCAGATGATATACAAATTTATCTATCCTCTCCTGATCTTTCACCATCTGTGTTGTCTCGCGTTACTGACTGTCTTTCTGCCATTTCATCTTTGATATCTTCTTGCCAACTCAAACTCAATCTCTCAAAAACTGAATTAATAATATTCCCACCCAAAAACCGAAGCTTCCTGCCTGACATTTCTATTTCTGCTGATAACATGACCATAAATCCCACCCCGCAAGCTCGTTGCCTAGGTGTAATTCTTGATTCACAACTGTCGTTTATTCCCCACATCTACTCTATATCTAAATCATGTTACATACACCTAAAGAACATTTCCAGAATACGCACATATCTGACACAAGACACCGCAAAAACATTAATTCATGCACTCATCATCTCCCGCATCGACTATTGCAATTCCCTCCTTACTAGTCTTCCCAAAGTCAGACTTGAACCCCTACAATCTATTTTGCACGCAGCGGCTAGATTGATTTTCCTTACAAACCGTTATTCCTCTGCTGAGCCACTCTGTCAGTCTCTACATTGGCTGCCTGTATTTCAATGAATCCAATATAAAATTCTTCTACTAACATACAAGGCCATCAACAAAATTGCACCGACATACATTTCCTCACTTGTCTCGAAATATCTCCCTACTCGACACCTCCGTTCTGCACAAGATCTACGTCTCTCTTCCACTCTCATCACATCCTCCCATTCCCGGTTACAGGATTTTTTCCGGGCTGCACATACTTTGTGGAATTCCCTCCCACGCACAGTAAGACTTTCCTCTAGTCTTCAAACCTTCAAGCGTTCACTGAAAATCCACCTCTTCAGACAAGGTTATGATATTCCTCAACCATCATCTTAATTTCTCTAGATTACCCTATTACCATCCTCTACACTGCTAATGCAAGACAACAACCCTCTGCCCAAAATTGCCACACTCACAGCACATAATACTTTTACCTTTGCAGTCTAGCTGGTCCATTGTGCAATATGATGTAGCACATGCCCTTGTGTTTCTAACTCCCATTGTCCCATAGATTGTAAGCTTTCAAACAGGGTTCTCTTACCTCTCTGTCTGTATGTATTACCCAGTATTGTCTTATCAATGTGTGTTCCCAATTGTAAAGTGCTACGGAATTTGCTGGCGCTATATAAATAAATGTTGATGATGATGATGATGATGATATGATATTATCAGTGCACTGATACGTGTACTGTTTTATTTATTTTTGTGTTTTTTAGTAAATGTGAGCTTATTTTATTGTGTGGATTCAGTCATTATTGGTATTGCCTGCTATCGCAGCGCTGAATTCATTTTTTTTTTGTTTTTTTTTGTTTAATAAACAGCCATGCTTAATCAGATTTACAAGATTAAGTCAGATACAGGGATAAAAAACGAAGAGATTATAAACATGTCCCTCTTGTTTTAAATTTTGGTGGAACAATCAATTTCTAGGGCTTTGTGATTCAGAACTGGGGCTACAACGCTTCGAGGTGCAGATTGGGCATATCAGGGCTTGGCCTTGTGGATTTGTGTAGAATAAAGAATGTCCTTAAATTTCAATTTGAGATGCTGGAATGATCAGAGGATGATACAAATAACAGTTTGTTGCTCAAACTTAAAGTTTGTTTTCCAAGATTTTTTTTAATAAGAAATTACAGTTATTATTAACTTCTACATTTCGCATCCAATGAAGTCCCTATTTTTGCACATTGTTGAACAGCTCACCTCGCTTCTATTATGCTGTAAAATGACATCACAATCAAATCAGTCAATTCAAGAGATAGACGTCAGCATTTGAGCTCCATAGTCATTATTGGTATTGCCTGCTATCTCATCGCTGAATTCAGTTTTTATTTATTTTTCTTTAGCACAGGTTCTTTTCAGCTGCACGGTAGCAGACTTATGCCAATTCATTTATTATTAAGACTTTAGTGATACAGCGCCAAGATTTATCCTCTTTTTTTTAGTTTGGTATACACAATTGTTTTATTCTTGTCAGTGTATACTATGTCTTTTCAAAGTTGTGAAGAGAGACTACGTAGGAGACAATTATATCTGACTAATGAGGATGAATAAATCTACACAGATTCCATAGTGGAGGACAAAAATGTCTATCAACATTTTTCAAAATTAGAACAACTGCTTAAAGCAGAAGCTTGACACTGGTGGGACAGTGTTAGTTTACAGAAATACATAGATGCTAGAATAGTCCTTACAGGATTAAGACTGTTTAAAGCCTTTGTGTTTGCAGAAGATCAGGGGGTAAATGTATGAACATGCGGGTTCTTCAACACCCGCGTGTTCAGCGCGTTCGGCGATTACATTTCAAGCGGCGCTGCATTGTAAAGAGAAGTTTCCCTTTACAAGGCAGCGCCGCTTGAAATTTAATCGCCGAACACGCTGAACACGCGGGTGTTGAAGAACCCGCATGTTCATACATTTACCCCCAGGGATTGTTAGATGAATGGAATCAAACGTTGGAGGATTGTTCTTTGTCCCTTATAAAAATTTTAGTGAGATATAGAGATAAAAAGATCAAAGAAATAGATCAAGTTAAAACTAAATTAGAACCATACACTGATGATGAGTCTTTCTTTGAAAGAGATAAACTAATCTATAAAAGAATGGAGAAGTAGGAGAAAGATATTATCTATACAAAGACAAAGGAATTTAACAGAGATAAAGAAGACTATAAAACAAATAGAGTTAGAACTTTCCAACGATTTAAAAGGACTAAGGGATTTAATATTCAGAGAAACCATAATACAAAACAAAAGCAATCTAGATATTCCAATAATAGAATAAATCATTTCCAGGAAAAACAGAAAAATAGACCTAGATTTGAGAAGAAACAAAGACAGGATTCATATTGATATGATAATAAGTCATCAAATCATTTCCCTTTGGATAATCCGTTAGGAGCCAGACCTAAAAAATATTTTAAAACATCTGAGAATTTAGAGACCAACGAGGAAGTGTTTTTAGGAAGAACACATGTTACGATCAAAGGAAGTTTTTCCATCGGAATCAATATGAACCTCTGATGGAGAGAACTCCAAAACGTCCAAGAGAAATGTTAGTGAGAAAAGAGGAAGAAAAATACCTAGACTGGAAAATAAGAGAAAAATAATAGGTAATTTATCAACTGTTATGTTAGACGAATCTAAGTTATCACTCCTAGGTAAGGGACTTAATTTTGCACCTTCTGTAGAGCCAAATATGTTTGAACTATTTGTGAAATTGAATCGATATGTTCATACGTTTTGTAAGGTAGATCCCGAATTTAGACCGATAATTTTGGATAAGGAGGACTATTTATGTTTAGAGATATTAAAAGATCTAAAAAGTGATAATCGCGAGGTCAGTCCTGAAAGTGATAGATTACTATATGATGTCATATAGGAAAGGAGTGGATTTCCTTGTAGAAATAAATTCAAGGTTAAATCTGATTTTAATCCAATTTCAGTTAAAGGACCACATATAGAATGTTTTTTTTTTTCATCAATATTTTTATTGAACATTTTTAAAGATATATAGGGTACAGAAAAAAAAGAGGGTAAGAGAAGAATACAAACAAAGGGGAGCACATAGGGGGTCCCCGCGCAGGGGGAAATGAATCACTCGATTAACATAAGGCACACTATATAAACAATGTACATTTAACATTTAGTGTTAAGAGAAAAAAAAAATGATACAGCAAAACATATCAACCTTCATTTTGACCTCCTCAAGATGTTTCTACCATGGCAGGGGTATCGGGGGGTTGGAACTGCTCGACAGGCTGGGGGGATTCTATGAGGGCCACTGGAGATTGAGCTGTTGGGAAGTCGGGAATCTCTTGAGGAGCCCCAGGGCCATCTGTGATGTATTCATGCCACCTAAACCATCTCATGATGGGAGCTGATGCAGATGAGGAATAGGGCGTATCTATTGTTTCCATCTCAAAACTATATTGTATCTTAGAGATGATTCGGGTAGTGGTTGGGGGGGCCTGACACTTCCAGTTTTGTGCTATTGCTGCTCTAGCAGGTATCAATATATGGCCCAAGAGGTAGCGGTCGTGCTTCGGAATGGAAGTCGGGTAGACATGCAGAAGAGCCAGGGCTGGGTCTAGGGCAACCGGAGTCTTTAAGACAGTTGAGATCAGAGCAAATACCTCAACCCACAGCAGCTGAATCACTGGGCAAGCCCAGAAAACATGGAAAATATTGGCTATTTGGGTACATTGGCGCCAGCAAAATTTTGATTGACTTGGCCAGAACCTGTGTAACCGCTCCGGGGTAAGGTACAGCCGATTGAGAAGTTTGACCTGCATCTCTGTATGGTTAATGCATTTGGACATACGGTAGGAAGTTATATAAATTCTTTCCCATTGTTGCTCAGTGAGCCTTAGATTCACATCCGATTCCCACTGGGTTTGTGCAGGAGTTTTAGCAGGGGGAATCAGAGAGTACATGTAGTGATACCAAAACGTTATTCCACCTCTACCACTACCTTTTGTAAGTCTGTTTATGACAGACGATGGGAGCAAAATAAGAGAGTAGGGGGTCCTAGAGACAGTTCTGACCCAATGTCAGATTTGCAAGTATCTATATGTTTCTGAGGATGGCAAATTGTAGCGATCTTGGAGCTGAGAAAAGGAAAGAAAAAGGTCTTGGGCAAACAAATCTGATACTGAAGAAATCCCTCTTTCCAAACAGCAAGGTATAGATCTGAGGTGAGTTGACCCACTGCCTGGAGAGAGAGATTGCGAGATGAGAGTACAAAGTTGGCATGCAACCCAATGATTCTATCCCATACCTGCATGCCATCCGAGATGGACCGTAACCTGTATACAACAGATGGGCGAGCCGGCCTAGGTGTCCAAAGAAGATCCAACAGCGGGTAGCTAGGGCACAAGGCTCTCTCCAAATCCACCCATGGCTTAGAGGTAGGAGGGAGTACCCAATCCCGCAGTTGGCTCAATATGCAGGCCTCTTGGTAAGGAGTTAAGTTAGGAAGCATCAGACCCCGTGTTGTTTAGATAGGGCCATACGTTTATGGGAGAGAAGGGGGCGTTTCTGCCGCCACACATATGACATCATTAGCGTATGAAATTGGGCCATCAATCTTTTAGGTACAGTATATGGAATAGTGCAAAAAATATACATCAGTTTAGGTAGTAACATCATTTTAAAAACAGCTATGTGACCCAGCTCAAAGTTAAGCCAATTCTTAGTTAGGGAAGAAAGCTGCAAAAAGATTGGAGTGAAATTAGTTTCAAATATAGTGGACAAGGTTGGGGGAACATGTGCACCCGGATACGGTAAAGACTCCTTTACCCAGACAAATGGAAATTTCTTTTGCAAAAACGATAGTGAGGATTGCGGTATATTACTAGGTAAGGCCTCAGATTTAGTGATATTTATTTTATATAGCGAGGCCGAGCTATAGTCATCTAGGATGCGTTTCAAGGCTAGCAGTGAGGACTCCGGGCTGGTAACAAATAGAAATACGTCATCCGCAAATAAACATAGTTTGTGTGTATAGGAATGAAAAGTAATGCCTGGAAAATGGGAAGCCTGTCTAATTTCATATAGAGCCAATGGAGCCTATCAAATGCTAGAATCTACAGAGAAAGCATAACGATCTCCTCTCTGGTCTCAGACAAAAGGTCTATCACATCTAAAATGTGCAGTGTGTTATCTGACGCCTGGCGACCAAGTATGAAGCCCACCTGGTCCGGGTGGATCAACTGTGGTAAGAAGGAATTAAGACGATCGGCTATCAACCTACCATAAATTTTTAGGTCGGTATTAAGTAGTGCTATAGGTCTATAGTTTTTACAGTCGGAGTGATCCTTACCAGGTTTGGGGATCATTATTATTTGCGCTTCTAACATCTCAGCTGGGAAGCTACCCCACATCAAAACGTTATTATAAAGATTGGTAAGGAGCGGGGCCAACTCCGACCGAAATGTGGTATAAAAGCCATTTACAAAGCCATCCGGACCAGGGGCCTTGTCTCTAGGGAGATGCTTGATGACCTCCTCAATCTCACGTTGAGACCAAGGGAGATTAATCTGCCTCAGGCTATCACGATTTAACGAGGGGAGATTAAGGTGCAGGAGAAAGGTAGATATAGACAGTTCTGACGGCTGCACCGTGTCTTTGTCATCCTGGAGGTTGTATAAACTAGCATAGTATTTAGCGAATTGATTTGCTATGTCAGCGGGATTGTGGATCTTATTACCCATAAAGTGATTCCGAGTTTTTATTCGGTTTCTAGCTTGCTTACCTCTAAGTTTGCGGGCCAAAAGCCGACTGGCTCTATTGCCCGTGGAATAAAATTTCTGATGCAATTTAGTAAGAGCTGATTTCATGCGGGTTATAAAAAGTGTATTAAGCTGTTTCCTAACGTTGTTTATTTCTTTTTGGAGGGCTTTAGAAGGACGGGTCTGGTTTTGTGATTCCACAGTGACTAGAGTGGATTCAAGCGTATGTTGACGAAAAAGGTATTGCTTTTTCAATCGTGCACCAATCTGAATAGCTGAACCACGTAAAACTGCTTTCAAAGCACACCAGTGAGTGGATAGGGAACTATCCTCTGGGTTATTCACCTGGATATATTGTGTCAGTGCTTCTGATAAACCAAGCTTGGCCTGAAAGGAAGTAAGTAAATAGGCCGGCATCCGCCATGGTCTCGGGGGGATTTTAGTGAGATTTAAATTCCAGGTCCACTCTATTGGGGCATGGTCTGACCATGTGATAGGAAGAATATTAACTGTATTAGTATGTTGTAGTGTCCATTTGTCCATCAGAACCATGTCTATTCTAGAGTATGTGTTGTGTACGCTAGAGTGGTAAGTATAGTTCCGCACATTTGGAAA
This sequence comes from Mixophyes fleayi, assembly GCF_038048845.1. NCBI lineage: Eukaryota > Metazoa > Chordata > Amphibia > Anura > Limnodynastidae > Mixophyes > Mixophyes fleayi. The sequence goes on from NC_134403.1 coordinate 3,978,015, forward strand.
TTGAACCCGCCAAACATCAAAAAGATCATATTCCGCTAATAATTTACGAAAGGCTGTCAAAGGGCCCAGGGTTGGATCAGGACCCACCAATTTTAATGGCCTAGATTTGTCTATTTTGGGATCTAAGGTCAAATTGAAATCTTCCATCAGGACCAGGTGGCCTTTACGTACTTTCTGTATCTCCTCGCATAGTGACTTAAGGAAAGGAATTTGACGGGAGTTGGGAGCATATAGGGAGACTAAGGTTACCTGTTTATCCTCTAGAAGTCCAACCAGAATTATAAATCGGCCAGATTTATCCTCTACTTTTATCTGTAGATTAAAGCATACACGAGCACTGAACAACACGGCCACCCCATTCCTTTTGAATGAGCCATTAGCAAAGTATCCCAAGGGATATCTCAGGTCTCTAAGTTGGGGGGGGGGGCACGGGATGAAAAATGAGTTTCTTGCAGGGCTATAACATCTGCTCTACGTTTATGGAATGTGGTAAGTGCCAATCAGCGTTTATTTGGGGAATTAAGTCCCTTAACATTCAAGGAGTAAAACCAAACCATAAGTTATGTGTGAGAGCATTTTTAGGTTCTCAATGGTGATGGTAATAATGATATGTGAAGGAGTTAAAAATCTTGGTATTTGCCTTAAAAATACATTCATTGTAATCACCAGCTCCAGCCTTGAACTATCTCAAAGACACCGGATGGAGGCCTAGGACATGGGATAATGGATGATGAGGACATTGGGACTACTGGCTCCAGTGAAAGTTGATAAGAACCCATAAAAGTGACATGAATAGAACTAACTAGCTCTGTCAGAAGATTTATATTTACTCAGGAAAATATCAATCATGTGTTTCTGCTCTATAACCAGATCAAAAGCTTTTTCATGTATAAATGTATGCCAGGAATAAACGAGCACAGTTCAGTATACATCTTGACATTGGCATGTCTGTGTCTTGATTACTGATCTCCTGGTTAACCAGCATCTTATCTCACTGATATCTGAAGGGATTGATAAAGGAGAGGTAAAATTACCCTAACATTACGTGGGGGCTCGAATAGCCGGGATCTCGGACAACCTATACAGATGACAAATAACGCTTGCAGCACCAGCTAGAATCATGGACAGCTCAAACCCGTACGGTGAGTAAATTCAGCTGTGATTTTTTCCACTGATTTACTCTCTGTCCAGCATTCTTGTTGTGTGTCTAAAAGCTGTTCATCTGTATATGGTAAGAGAGATTTCCTGAACCCAGATATCTGTTTGAGAGCATAAAAAGCTCTAACTACATGGTTGAATTTAATATATGTCAAAAGTACTCACGATTGTATTTTAATAATTCATTTGGTTATTGTTCAGACTGGTCATGTGCTGTTATACTTACAAAGCATTCTGATGATACTGTTCTACAATGGAAGCTGTAATTGATAAAACTGTTTTTGAATGTGTTGTGGATGCAAAGCAATATTATTGTATGCTAAATGTGCATTTAAATAAGGATATATATTGCAGCAAAATATAGGGTATTTTTTGGTCTCAAGTGTTACTATATTGGCAAGGTAATCACATACCATTTGAAGGGAAGCCTATCTGTCTGTACAGTATAAAGAAATTACCACCTGGGTTACATAATAAAATTGTAAAAGGATATTCTGGTGATCATGAAATAAGAAAGCAAAAATGGTTACAGCTGCAACAGAGATTTGCACAATTGTTATTATTGTTTGTTTTTTGATTATATTTCTTTGTATAGTATGCAAATATTTTTCAGTCAAAGGAAGGAATTAAGAGGTTTTTGAACGGTGGTATTGAGGTATAATTCTCTGTAAAATACAGATAACTGCTATAAGAGTGCATGCGGTAAAGCAACCCAACAGTACAGTATATTCAGAAATTTATCAATTCTAAATACTAGGGTGCACAGGGCTAGCAGGGTTGTTGGGTTATAAAACCCAACAAAGGTACAGGAATACAGAGAAGGAAAAAAATTTCTAAAAGAAAAAAAAAATCGACAAATATTTAAAAACAAATATTTGACAGAGCAGGTTTCCCATTAGAGGGCACACTAGATCCAGAAAAGTGGTAAAGGTTTCAAAACACCAATAAAGCATGGATAAGCAGAAAAGGACAAGCAGATGTGGTTAACATGTGGTATACAGTATCATTAGAGATTAGAAAAAAAAAAAAAAGAGAGAGAAAGCACACATAGGTACAGGTGTATTAGACATGCCACCACCTTATGTGGACCCTACAGCTCCACCGCAGAAACCAGACAATAGACCAGATACACCACCAGTACCTCAACAGGCAGGTCACATAGTACAGTTAGCAGCACAAAAGGGGCATTCGCAATTAGAAACTCATTCAGTGACCCCAGTGGACGCAGGTAACACTCCATCAATCACGTTTCAAACCCCAAGACAAATCCATTCTTAGTCTGCTAATAATGAAATAAATGATTATCCTGAGAGACAGTGTTTGCAATGTGGAATCTAATGCACCTCCTTGTACAGATAATTCTTACAGGAAAATGTTTACAAGATACCAATGATGGTAAGCCGGTTGAAGGATCACAATATCAGTCCATTAAAGAGAAACAACAAATCAGAGGGTGAGAAGGAGAATAACATTGGAAAAGCAGGTATTGCATGCTCACACTAATATGTATCCAGTCAGAATACAAAGGGTGCCTACCCCAAACTTTGATGCCAATACTGCCGAAGGTGCTAATAATAGGAGTGATGATGCAAATAATTAACAGCAGGGGTTAACAGCAAGCGCACCAGAAGGTGACAGGGGGGCTATTACTCATCCTGCACCCCCTGTAGAAGAAAGAAATACGTATAACAGTGGTCTTGAATATCTAGCCAGAGTACAATGGTGGTGTCATAAACAAAAATTAAAAGCACCAGCATCACCAGACATAACACAGAGAAATGATTCAGTAAGGATGTATTTGGATAAATTAACTACCAGACAAAATGATGATGGTTTTTCTACAGAAACCCCAGATGGTCAAAGAATGTTGAAAACAAAGTTTTTGAATGGTTTAAAGAATGAGGTAAGAAGCCAACTCTTTACAGTCAGACCTGAGGCATTGTCTATGAAAATGTAATCTTTGCTACAGGTACTTAAAGGACTGGAGGACCAGGAAGCAGTACCAGGTGTAACTGTACACCTGGTGCAGGGAAAAGGAGCATGGCAAGTAAGGCAGCAGCCCAAAGGAACAGAAACAGTAAGTGCAAGACAAAGGAATCAAGGTGAGGCAGATGTTTTTGATGTAAATTACCAGGTCACATGAAGAAGGACTGCAGGAAATACAAGAAATGGCAGCAGAAGCAAAGAGATGAAGATATGGCTCCCTGTTGTCAACACCTTGTCCAGTTCTTGTAAACACCTCTGAAGAAGGTAAGCTGCCTGGAACTACTGTCCAAATTACACTGCTCACTGGTCAATAATTGGACTGCCTAATTGACACGGGAGCAAGCCAAACAGTATTGAGACACGATCAAGTACCACAAGAATAAGTGACCTCAGATTATGTAACAGCATCAGAGTTGACAGGACAGCCTATACACCTGAGGAAAAGTAAAAAAAGTGAAGATACAAGTAAACAAAGACTGTACTCCTGTCTCTATAGAGTTTCTCACTTCAAACACTTGTCCTGTTACATATTAGTTAATGAGAGCATGCATTAAATACACCCCAGAAGGGATGAAATGCACCAGTCAACTTCCAGACAACATATCTAATCAGGTAGAAGCAGCAATACAGGTGTTTTTGACACAACCAAGTGAAAACACATCTCAAGATGAGGCACCATTACCACAGTGACTGAAGGATGTACCTGAGAAAATATGGTCAAAGGGAAAAAACTTATGTGGGACTGTTAAAAGTTGCTCCGGTACAACTTATACTAAAACCTAACACACTACCAATATGTGTTAAACAATATCCTTTGACTTCGTTACAGAATAAAGCAATCACAAACAATTACAAGACTACCAAGGCAAAGGTATAGCAAAGAAATGTCAATCACCTTTTAATACACCTTTATTCCCAGTCAAGGAAAGAGAACAGTAAGAGGGAGGAGCTCCCGAATTCAGGTTAATTCACGATCTCAGAGAAATAAATAAACGACTGGTTGTGAACACACCCATTGTCCCAAACCCACATACCTTGCTGAACCAATATCCTGCTACATCAATGTGGTTTACAGTTATAGATCTAGCAAATGCTTTCTTTTCTATACCAATAACTAACAATTCACAGAAAATGCTGGCTCCTACGCATGAAGGAACACAATACTGCTGGACCAGATTGCCCCAGGGAGGGGCCACCAGCCCTTCAGGATTCTCTGAAGCAATGTCAACTGTGTTACAAGGTTGGTTACCACAATATCCTGATGACTTGTTGATAGCTGCTGATAGTGAACAACAGTGTAAAGAAGAAACTGTTTCTCTACTAACCTTTTTGGCCCAGCAGGACTGCAGAGTGTCCAAATCCAAGCTCCAAGCAGCACAGAAGGTAATTTTCTTAGGACACTGCATTTCATAGGGCACTAAACATCTGACGCCACAAAGAGTACAAGCGATACAACAGGTAAAAACACCTTTCAGCAGCCAGACTCACTAAGTGCGAGGTAGCATTGTTAAGTGCTTCACATGTCACAATCAAACGGTGCACAGTATTAAATCCAGCAACATTGTTACCCCTAATGTATGAATCTCAAGATTCAAAAGGAGGGAATAATAGTGAAGAACAAAAGCCGTCAGAAGAAAGACATTGTGATAGTGAAGGTGATGACGATGAATTGGGTGAAAATATTAACCACAATTTTTCTTTTTCACATGATTGCCTCGCTCTTATGGATATGGAAGCACAGTCTCTTCCAAATGTTACTGACTCTCCCTTATCTAATGCTGTGTATGTACTTTATGTAGATGGTTCCAGGTATTATGATAACGGATCACCATTTACAGGATACACAGTGACAACAGAAAATGAAGTAGTTGACTCAGGACCACTATCATCGATACTGTCAGCAGAAGCTGCTGAACTGATAGCACTCACCAAGGCATTGGAATATGCAGAAGGAACCACTGCCAATATCTACACGGATTCCAGGTATGCTTGGGGAGTGACACAGGACTTTGGTCCAATATGGAAGAGCAGAGATTTCAAGACCTCTAGTGGTAAGGACGCACAGCATGCCAGTCTAATAAGAAACTTGTTTAGAGCATTGCAATTGCCACACAAGTTTGCCGTAATTAAAATAGAAGCACATACAAGGAATGAGACTTTTGTTTCAAAAGGGAACACGTTGTGCAGATGCAGAAGCAAAAAGAAAAAAAGGTGGTTAAGAGAAAGCCTGAAAGAGAAGTATACACAGAACAGAAAGAAATGTCTGACTACACTGATCTTAAAAAGTTTCAACAGCAAACAGGACCATTGGAGAAAGAAAGATGGAAACGATTAGGAGCACAAGAAGATTGCGCTGGTATGTGGAAACTGAATGATAAACTTTGTCTTCCACAGGTTTTGTTCCCTCCCATGTTACAGATAGCTCATGGACAGCCACACCTGGGGAAGGAACAGATGACTAGCGTGGTCCATCAGCATTGGATAGCTCCAGTATTCAATAAAGCTGCTACAGACTATGTTCAGGCCTGCTGGATCTGTGGAACTTCAAATCCAGGAAAAAGGATAAAACGTCACAAGGTACAACTCCAAAAGCCTTTTATCCTTTTCAAAGACTACAGATAGACTATATACAACTGCCTAAATCTGGAATATATGAATATGTTCTAGTCTGTACAGATCTTTTCAGTAAATGACCAGAGACTTGGCCATTAGCCAAGGCAATAGCAAAAGCAACTGCGAAAAAATTGATTGGTGAGATTGTGTGCAGGTATGGTGTCCCTGAGGTAATTGAATCAGATAGAGGTACACACTTCACAGGGGAAATAATACAACACATAATGACAGATCTAGGCAAACAGCAAGCTTTTCATGTGCCGTACAGACCACAGGATAGTGGGCGCGTAGAAAGGTTGAATGGGACATTGAAACTGAAGATTCAGAAAATCATAGCTGAAATGATAATAATAAAAAAAAAACATGCCCAGAATGCCTGCCCATAGCCTTGCTCAGTGTAAGAACTGTGCCAAATAGGAATAGCAAGCGGTCTCCTTATGAAATACTTTTTGGAACACTACCAAAGAAAGGGTGTTATTATCCACAGCAATTACAACATAAACATGGAGATTTGACTAGCTATATGAGAAGTCTAACTGACCATTTGAACTATTTGTATGTTCTAGCATTTTCTTCACTTCCAGAGCCTGATTCAGACCTACAGCCGCATAAGCTGAAACCTGGCGATTGGGTGTACTTAAAGAAACACGTGAGGAGAACTTTTGAACCAAGGTTGGAGGGTCCGTATCAGGTCTTGCTGACCACCCCCACATAAGTGAAATTCCAGAACCGAGACTCCTGGCTGCACGCATCACACTGCAAGACGACTCTGGGCACACTGGACACATAACCTAGATCTCTGTGATAACACAGACATAAGACCTGTTTGTCCACAACAAACTGCAGTATTTCAAACATGTATGTTGCAGCATAACACTAGTGTTTGTGTATGGGCATTACACCCACTACTCATTATCACTGGGGTATTGATCATATTGATAGGATGGAACTGGTATATGTCATGTACGTTCAGAAAAGATATACAGAGATTACAGCAGAGGCATGAAGAAAAGATACTTTTTGAATAAACAGGGGCAGAAGTGCTGATATCTGTACTCGGTCCCGGGTGAATGGTGAAAGACCCTTGCTTTCTCACAAGAGACTGTACAAAATTAGTCTGGGCTGCGTTAGATGTCACCATTTCAGGCCTTAACATTTTTTACCTTTTATATATATTATTAAAAGGAGGGAGATTGTGAGAGCATTTTTAGGTTCTCAATGATGATGGTAATAATGATATGTGAAGGAGTTAAAAATCTTGTTATTTGCCTTAAAAATACATTCAGTGTAATCACCAGCTCCAGCCTTGAACGATCTCAAAGACCCCGGATGGAGGCCTAGGACATGGGATAATGGATGATGAGGACATTGGGAGTACTGGCTCCAGTGAAAGTTGATAAGAACCCATAAAAGTGACATGAATAGAACTAACTAGCTTTGTCAGAAGATTTATATTTACTCAGGAAAATATCAATCATGTGTTTCAGCTCTATAACCAGATCAAAAGCTTTTTAATGTATAAATGTATGCCAGAAATAAACGAGCACAGTTCAGTATACATCTTGACATTGGCATGCCTGTGTCTTGATTACTGATCTCCTGGTTAACCAGCATCTTATCTCACTGATATCTGAAGGGATTGATAAAGGAGAGGTAAAATTACCCTAACATTACGGAACCTGGAAAGGAAAAGGTGTCACTAGTGAGCCAGTTCCATTCTTGTAGTGTGCAGTGCAAGTGATCCGGGGAAAAGGGGGACCAGGGTGGAAGGGTACAAAGAAAAAAAAGAAGAGAAAAACTAAACTAACCTGTTGAATGGGGTCAGAGCATTTGCCACAGAGGGAAGCATGTGGCAAACTAGGTACCATGTGGGGAGGTGGTGGAACAAGGATACGGTCCCACCCGTGTAACACTCAGGAGAGAGTAAACAACAAGAAAAAACAGAGAAAAAATCCAAACAGCAATAATACAGTAACCATATAACATCAGACTAAAACTCTGGTGTTCTATAAAAGGAAATATGTCCTACAATAATACGATACACACAATGCAAAGAGGGGAGTATTTCCAGCGGGGGCACCAGGCCCACCTACTGTGACATCCCAATCTTCGCATGGATCCAGGTCGTCCTCAACTAAACCTGATTGATACATTTCAAAAGTTAACAATGTTTTTTAAGGCAAACCACAAATGTATAAACGCAATATACTAAATATTCAATACCCAAAAAGAAAAGGGAAACCAAAAAGGAATTATTAATAATTATACTTATCAAACCAGAGGTAGAAGTTGTAAGGCTTTACGGTTTTATCCCTAACATTAAACCTCAGTCTTTAGAAACACGAGTCCACTCTGATTGAAGCGGGGTCTTGCTAGAAGCGGTTCCAGGTGTAGGAGAAATATGCCAGTCCTCATGGTGGACCAGTAGCTTAACTGGGAAGCCCCAACGGTAAGGGATGTCATTTGCTCTCAGGGCTGCCGTTATTGGATGAAGGGCTCTTCTTTGGTTGATGGTAATGAGTGACAAGTCCTGAAAGAGCTGCAGATCCCCCAGGATAGCCGCATTAGACACATCTCGAGCCGCTCGGAGTATAGCCTCCTTGATATGGAAAAAATGGACCCGAAGAAGAGTGTCTCTCGGTAGATTCTCCGACACAGATCGAGGGCGTGGAAGACGGTGAATGCGATCAATGAGAAAGTCTCTATCATCACCCACTGAGATTAGTTTATTGAACAAAGAAATGGCATAATCTTGCAGATCTGCATTAGAAACAGATTCTGGGATGCCCCTGATCTTAATGTTGTTTCTGCGGGACCGATCCTCCTGATCCGCCATTTTACCTCTCAAGAAAGCAACCTCACTCTGCAGGGATTGATGTGAGGAGGCAAGGTCATTGTTAAAAGCACACACTTCTCCCATCTTCGTTTCAAGGTGGTCTGTACGATCCCCGATTTCAGTGATTTCTGATTTAAAGCCTCCAATGGCCACTCTCATTTCAGACGTCAGGTCAGCCCGGAGAGCAGTTAACATCTGGTGTAAGGTAGAATGTAGAACACGCGCTGTTAGTAGGGCATCTAGTGCAGCATCAGTTCCCAAATCAGAAACAGGAGGGCGTAGAGGGGGAATCTCTAACTCCTTAGCTCGAGCCGCTGGGGGAGAATCTCTTGAGGTAGAAGGTGAACTTGATACCGACTTTGGCTTTGGTTGAAATTTAAGTGGAGGAGCCAGGACAGCAGGCTTAATCTTTTTAGGAGGCATGAGAGACTGTCTAGTATGCAAAGCCAGCAAGGTTTGAGAGTATACTCCGCTGAACGATTGATTGCTTGGAGTGTCACACTAGGTGGGTATCCTACATGTTAATTCAAAAGACTTCCATTATTATGCCGAGGAGGTACCCGTGCTTCATGGAAAATACAGAATTATCTGCAACTGTGTGATGACAGGAATACCAAAGTATTCTACAAAGTGCTTTGCAGCTGCACTATTATATTTGACCAGCAGGGGGCAGAGTCGCAGCTTTGGAATACAGGTAGTTTTCATGTATTTTCTAGCTCACCAGGTATTGCAAGGTGCTAGACCAGGTTGTACTCATCACACAGGCCCATAATATTGCTAAAGGGTTACAGATGCGCTGCCTCGATGTCCCCCAGCGTGACACAAAAGCTCTTCACCACTAACCTGTGGTCACTAAGTATGTATTAGCCCAACCGAGGCCCAATTGATGGATGAATCCGGAACTCTCACTGATAGGCCACACACCCACCGGAAGTGGAGCGCTGGGGACCTCGCAATCACCAGACACCGTGGCTTTAGACCGGAAGCAGGCCTCTCTCCACTGGGGCACCACCGCTGCAGAGGTGCAGGGACAGAACAGCCGCAGACTTCGGCGCCCACGCCTCCAGGTAAGTCTCGCGGACAGGAGGCAAGTTGTTCTGCTATGCAGAGCCCGGGTGGGTGGGGGCAGATACCGCGATGTTCAGATGCGGCCAAAACACCCCTGCAGATAGCCCGATAGAGAGCCAGAGAGTCAGGTCCCCCAAGGCTGTTAGCCGCTTTGTCATGGAGGGGAGCTGGGCAGCAGAGGCACAGGACACAGAGCACTCCTGACAGGCCAAAGCCACACGATCTAGGGCGCCACAGGGTCGGAAGGGCACAGTGACAGTCCCGGGCGGTGAACGGACTCCCAGGCACACGGCAGGACCACAACAATTAGGATCCGGGCAGAAATCTCTATAAATCTGGGGACAATGCATGGAGCTCCAGAATTCCGTGTCTTCACAGCATGGCGTCCAAACCACGCCCCATATAGAATGTTTTTATCAAATTACATTGGATAGTTTCAAGACAATTTGTGATAAACCAAGAAATAAATATTCTAATCTAAGTATCGTGGAAAGAAGAGCTTTGAAGGAATTAAAGGATACCTCTATAGTAATACGCTCCGCTGATAAAGGAGGCGGATTTGTGGTCAAAGATCAGAAAGACTATATGACAGAAGCATACAGACAGATTAATAACAGATCCTTTTATGAACAACTGAATGAGAATCCCACCATTACCATTCAATAGGAACTAAAAGTATTATTGGATTCAGCTCTAGAAAATAACATCATAAATAGAGATGAACATAGATTCCTTTTCCCATTATATCCGTTACCGGCAATGTACCATCACTTGCCGAAAATACATAAAAATATTACTTCACCACTGGGAAGACCAATAATATCGAGGATAGGGTTACTTATCTCCGCATTATCCTCTTATGTTGACTTTGTCTTGCAACTGAGAGTTGTTAAATTAAAGTCTTATATTCGGGACTCTATGCATCTAATAGAGAAGATGGGAGATCTAGAGTGGAAGGAGATTTATGCTTTTTTAACTCTCGATGTAGAATCCTTTTATAGTAACATTCCACATAGTAAGGGAATTGAGGTGATCAGGGAGGTTGTTACTGATGATCCCCTTTTAACTATGGAACATGGTCGTTTCATTGTAGATTCAATAAAGTTCATACTCTCACATAATTACTTTTTGTTTGAACAGAATTATTACCTGCAGATCATGGGGATGGCCATGGGGACTAGGATCGCACCGAGCTATGCCAACCTATACATGGGTTCCTTTGAGGAGGCCTATGTGTGGGGGGGGTGGGTTTGGCGCGGACCTGGTCCTCTATGGACGCTATATTGATGACTTGTTTATCATTTGGAGAGAAGGTGAAATCTGAGCCCAGGCTTTTGTAGCGGCATTAAATGACAATGATTATAATTTACGATTTGTTAGCCACTACAATCAGACAGATAAGGATTTTCTGGATTTACAATTTTCGGTTAGGGATGGGAGGCTGGAGACGTCTAGTTTTAAGAAAAGGGTGGACGTAGCTAACAACCTACACTACAAAAGTGCACATTATTCTAATTGGAAGAACAATATACCAAAAGGGTAATTGATGCGCCTTAAAAGAAATTGCACTTCTGGAGCAGTTTTTGATATACAAGCAAAAGATATGTTGAATGATTTTAAGGAGAGAGGTTATCCAGAAGATTTAGATGAGGTCAATAATATGAATAGAAATACTATGCTGAAAAAGAAAATACCCTCAAAACACATTACCGCCTAATGATTTTATTTCCAAGTATAATAAAAAATCTATGGCAATAAAAAACATTATTAAAAAGAATTATGTTATTTTACAACAAGATAATGTACTTAGAAAATTATTACCAGAGAATCCTAAGGTTTCTTATTAATTTAAAGAACATCGTAGCCCCTAGTCTTCTTAAGAGGGATCTAACAGAATCCATAGGACAACCACAATTAAGCAATTGGATTCCTAATAAAACAGAGGGCTGTTATAAGTGTGGGAATAAAAGATGTATCACTTGTACTTATCTGGATAACAGAATTAAGGAATTCACTCATATGAACAGAAAATATAATATTAAAGGGTTCATCAATTGTAATACATGTTATGCTATATATATATATTGAGATGTAGCTGCAGTATGATTTATGTAGGAAGAACTACGAGATCTCTCAAAATAAGATTCTTGGAACATAGAAGAAATATTGTCAATAGAAAGATGAATCATAGTGTCTCTAGACACTTTAAACTGGTGCATGATGGGAATATTAAGCCCTCTTAGAGGTGGAGATCGATAGAAGAAGTTGTCTACTGAAGAGGTGTTTTGGATTCAACAATTAGATACCTTGAATCCAACAGGACTTAATGAGGTGGTTGAACTAAATGAGGTTTGTACCTAGTGACTGCAAGTGTATAACTATATATGTGTGCATATGTATATAGATGTGTGGGCTATATGTGTGTTCATGTGTGCATACATATATCGTTTTGATTTATATCAGCATATCTATGTATGTGTTCATATATATATTTTGATTTATATTTCAGCATATTTTTTCTCTTGTGTTTTAATTCTTTTCCCTTAATGATTTGGGGTCCAGTTAGATATGAGACTCGCACCCTAGTCAACCCCTGTTAAATATGATTCTCTTTTACCAAAATTATTGTAGGAATTATCGTTGCAGGTTTGTTGAAGTGTGCAGGATACTTTTATAGAGGTTAATATGTTAATAGAATTGTTTCCTATGGAGATAAATTTAAGATATTAGTATAGTTAGTAATCTTGGATTATTGATGTAACTATTGATATGATTACTGTAATTGTGATTATTGATGTTTTTGACTTATATTTATTTATTATTTATTATTTTTTATTATATTTAATTATGTTTTTGTTAATTTACATATATTAGATACATATATATATATATATATATATATATATATATATATATATATATATATATATTTATATATAAAGTGTCAATATATTTTATATATATATATATATATATATATATATATATATATATATATATATTATTTGATTATTATTTGTTGTATATGCTTATACAGATATATTACTTATAAATTGATTATAATAAATATGGAATACTACTGATCCAAGGTTATTTTTAAAATATGTATGTATATATATATATATATATATATATATATTCCATAGACAAAAAATCTTACGGTTCAACATGTCCGATTAAGGTTCCTTACACACCATCTAAAACTATTGAAACTCTTATACTCAAACTTTATGTATCCTTAAAAGTTAGCTTAGGGCTTGTAAAAGAATGTAATGGCAAACATTGCTCACTGAAAACTAAACTAAGCAGAGGTTTACACACCAATTTAATGTAATTTAGCTCTAATATTATTTTGTATTTCTACTTTTTTATGAAGTTGCTCTACTGTCTCTTTCTAAGACACGCAGGCCCTAAACTACGGTAAAGCTAAACTAAGAAAATGTAATAGTACTGCATGTGTGTATTCCTGTGAATACACAAATTGGGAATTAGCAGCTCTACCATTTTGTGAGTGACAGCAATCTCACTCCATGATAGTGCTGAATCTGCAGCTAACCACAGAATGTGATGGCATACCATGTCTGTATTGTGCAAGTAACACGTCCATTAATGTTTCTGCCTTAATCATCGTAATTTCATTGCTTTTTGGAGTTCAAGTGGAAGAGTTTCAATAGTTTTCTTACATTTTAGATGGTGTGTAAGGAACCTTAATTAGACATGTTAAACCGTAAGATTTTTTGTCTATGGAATTTCATGGCCTTTTGTAATGTAAAAATATTGATAATAAATTTATAAGCCTAAAATTATACGGCCTTTAAAAATAAGTTGGCCAATTTAATTTCCACTATTTTTCTTAATCCCTAAAAAACAAGTGTTTTAATATTGCTCTATTATACTAACCTCTACCACCTCTGTTGGATGACTGTCCCACCTATCCACTACAGTTTTGATAAAGTAATTTTTCCTAAGATTTTCTCTAAACCTAGCACCATTTCCAGTGCATGGCTTTCTCACACACATACTCCAATGCCCACCAGCTTTGTGATCGCATACACACATGCCATTGCCAAGTGCACCAGCTTTATTCTCATGTCACCCCCTGCGCACCAGCTTTTCTCTCACATCACCCCCATTCACACTAGCTTTTTCTCACTTGTCACTGCCTATGCACCAACCCCAGGCTGTTCAGCACTGGGCTGGATTCCCTAGGGAGTGGGGTCCGCCGAAAAAAAATGAGCATGGTGGGTGTAGGGTAATAACGGTGATATAAGTCATAAAAAAAAAATAATGGACGCCATTTTGTTTTGTGGAACTACAAGTGCCAGCCAGCCAGGTTGCCCAAAATAGTGTGGGCATGCTACTACTTGTATAACTACAAGCAGCAGCATACCCACGACAACTGGAGCTCATTGCTCCGATACGCAATGAGCTTAGCTCATTGCGCTAGGTCTACTTATAGTATTAGGGGTTTTTTCCACGCTAGTGGGATAATCCCCTAATACTATGAATAGACCTAAGGCAATGAACTAAGTTCACTGCATATTGGAGCTTCTACACAGTAGCATGTTTAAGCAGTGTGGTTAACATACAATAGGAAAGATGTGTGGATGCAAGACCCATTTGACATAGAGAATAAATAAAAGTTTTTGTGGCTTACACTAAATTTTGACATACATATACAATTTGCTAGAACTCCGTGTAAAAGTGATAAAGGCCTTATTCAGGATACGTGAATGTTTTTGCACGTACCTTTGCCATCCATTCCGTTTGCCAGAATGGTGTGCTGAGTGTTTTCCACGCCCGGAATAGAGTGCTGAGTGCATTCCCCATCCATTCCTCTGGCATCGCACTGAGGGATAAACTTTGAAATAAAAGCGGTGCCAGGGCTAAAAATTATACATTGTGCCCCCTCTCAGACCCAAAACACTAACCAGGCCACCTACAGCCAGTAAATATCTCTAATTTGTCTGTAGTTCACAAATCAAAATCAGTATGCGGGAGAACACACAGCCATATTTGTGCTGCCAAGTGAAGCCACATATACTACACCCAGCACAAGACTCTATCTGACATGTGCAATGTTGTGAACTTTTCTGAAATCCCCTATCTTTAAAATGGGGCATGTTTTACCAAATTGTAAAAAAACTGTAACTTTGTCAAACTTGTGAACCCTCAAAGGCACTCCTCAGCCCTAATAGCTTTCTAACAAAAGTTACCACGTGTCTTTAAACGCCCTGTACACCGAGTTACGCTCTGAAAAGAAAACTGAAAAACAGCGACTTTTGCAAAACAGGAAGTGGGAAAAAACAGAGAGATTTTGAACTTTAGATTGTTCCTAAATTGTCATTGTTTTTATTTTTTTTTAAATTTTACATGCAACACCTCTGAACAGATCTCCATTCATATGTCCAATGTCAGCTTAAAAGCTTTAATACATTTTAAGATGTAGAGCCTCAAACACCATGCCCCCCTCTCACAGATTTTCAATGGCAGAATGACGTTTTTTACATGTAACCTTAATATAAGGGCATGACTGTGCCCTTATAATGTATGTCTTCTTTGAATCCACATAATGATTATAATAATTTTATTGTGTTGAATAAGAAGGTTGAAGCCTCTAAGATGAAACTATATAAAATTATGGGATGAGAAGATTATGGTTTATCGTTCCTTTATATTTTAAAGGTTCATCTCCTTTCAAAATAAAGGTGAAGGAGTTAACATGTTAATGAGATAATTACAGATATACTTGAGATCTTTGGCTTCAGTAGTAGAGAAATTTGACATGCTATATAAAGAGCTCTATTGTGAATAAGACTTCACTTCCTCTGATGAAATCATCTTTGTATAATGAAACGCGTCAGGTTATTATTATTATTATTATTATTATCGTTTATTTGTAAGGCGCTACAAGGTTTCCGCAGCGCTGTACATGGTACAAACAGTAGACTATACAGGGTAAGACAGTACAGAACAATAAACACAAAGTACCAGTACTTCAGAAACTCCAGGCAGGCAGATACAGTAGAGACGGAGCGGAAGAACAGGTATGGAGACAGGAGGGAAGATGGGCCCTGCTCATACGAGCTTACTGTCACGGGCACTAGGAGTCAGTGGTCTACGTCAGCAAGTTGTACCACTGCTATATATATGTGAGGAGGGGCACGAGGAGATGAATGTAAAGCAGAGTATTCACGGGGCACACAGAACTTGATCCCACGATGATATCCACAATACAACGATAACTGACAAGCACTGCTTGAAGTATACAAAGTCACAATAGCTATCCAGGCATTAGGAAACAAAGTCAATGGTAACAATAGCTTCAGTGGATAGGAGGCTCCGGAGGAGAACACAACTCAGTCCAGATGGATATGCAATACAAAAGCAAAGTCAATGGAAAGTATGCATACCGCGGTTCAGGAGAACAGGCTGTCAGAGAGACATGCAGGGATACCTGAACGGCTGAAGGCCGGCAGGAGGAGAGACCACTGGAGGGTGGAAGCGGTAATCAGGTTGGTGCAGCGCACGGCAGGTAATCCAGAATCAAAGAAGTAATACTCAGGAAGCAGTAGTAAGTGGAACTGGAAACATGAAGAACACGGGAGAGTTGAGGCTGTCTGGTATCCAGTAGTAACGGAGGCAGCGGAGAGCTGACACGATAAACACAAGAGCGTTGAGACGATCAGGAACTCTGTAGTAGTAACGGAGGCAGCGGAGAGCTGACACGATAAACCCAGGAGAGTTGAGACGATCAGGAACTCTGTAGTAGTAACGGAGGCAGCGGATAGGAATCAGCTGAGTGCAGGCACGATGAACACAGGAGAGTTGAAACGAACAGGAACTCTGTAGTAGTAACGGAGGCAGCGGATAGGAATCAGCTGAATGCAGGCACGATGAACACAGGAGAGTTAAAGTGTTCTGGAAACCACAATAGCAGTAAACAGGAATCAGCAGGAGCTGAATACACGAGGAACACAGGAACACCTTCAGAGGCTCATGGGGAATGAGACTCCAAGATCAGGCAACCAGGTAATGATCACAGGTGGTTTAAATAGGGAGGGTTGCCTGATCATCCAATCAATTAAAAGCAACAGGTACTGAAGGTTTGATAAGGGCTTCACATGCGCAGACCCTCAGGATGGCGGACGGCCACAGTTCCTGAACACACAGGAAATGGCACTCACAGTCCGGTGAGTGACACTTACATCCTAAGGGAGGGTAAACAGATTTAGGTACATAAGGGAGCCAGTGAAGCAACGGGGAGAGAGAGAGGGGGCAGGGGAGAACCAGAGGAGGTGAGAGGTTAAGTGGATGGTTGGTATGCCTTAAGGAACAGGTTTGTTTTAAGAGCCCGCTTGAAGGAGCACAGATTGGGTGAGAGACGAATGGAGCGAGGGAGGTCGTTCCAGTGAAGGGGGGCATCACGGGAGAAGTCTTGGATTCTAGAGTGGGAAGGGGTGATCAGAGTGGAGAAGAGGCGGCGATCATTGGCTGAGCGCAGGGAGCGGGCGGGAATGTGAATGGAGAGGAGGTTAGAAATGTAAGGGGCAGTAGACTGAGAGAGAGCCTTGTAAGTGGTGGTGAGGAGCTTGAAAAGGATTCTGTAGGGAAAGGGGAGCCAGTGTAAGGAAAGACAGAGAGGGGAGGCAGAGAAGGAGCGGCGTGAGAGGAAGATGAGTCTCGCAGCCGCATTGAGTATAGAGCGGAGGGGGGCAAGGCTAGAGCAGGGGAGGCCAGTAAGGAGGAGGTTGCAGTAGTCGAGACGGGAGATGATGAGAGCATGGATGATAGTTTTGGTGGCGTTGTGAGAGAGGAAGGGACGGATGCGGGCAATGTTACAGAATTGGAAGCAACAGGCTTGGGCAAGGGATTGAATGTGGGGGGAAAAAGAGAGAGAGGAGTTGAGAGTGACACCTCGGCAGCGGAGTTGGGTGACAGAGGAGATAGTGGAGTTGTTAACAACGATAGAGAGGTCATGGTGGGAAGGGAGCCTGGGTGGGGGAAAGACAATGAGTTCGGTTTTGGAGATGGTAATTTTAAGAAAGCGAGAGGACATCCAGGATGAGATGGCTGAGAGGCAGGCAGTTACACGAGAGAGGAGGGAGGAGGAAAGATCAGGAGAAGAGATGTAGAGTTGAATATCATCAGCATATTGGTGATACTGAAGACCGAAAAAGGAGATGAGAGCCTCAAGGGAGGAAGTATAGAGCGAAAAGAGTAAAGGGCCAAGAACAGAGCCCTGAGAGACTCCAACAGGGAGAGGGGAGGGGGTGGAGGAAGAACCAGACGTGGATACGGAAAAGGAGCGATTAGCAAGGTATGAGGTGAACCAGGCATGGACAGAGCTAGAGAAGCCGAGTGAGAGAGAGTTTGCAGTAGGAGGGGGTAGTCCACGGTGTCGAAGGCCGCGGAGAGGTCAAGGAGGATGAGTATGGAGTAGTGACCCTTGGATTTTGCTGATAGGAGATCATCGGTAACTTTAGCCAGGGCTGTTTCAGTGGAGTTGAGGGGGCGGTAGCATGATTGGAGAGGGTCAAGGAGGGAGTTGTCAGAGAGGTGTCTGGTGAGGCGGCTGCAGACAATCCGCTCAAGTAATTTGGAGGCATATGGGAGAAGAGAGATAGGGCGGTAGTTAGCAAGAGAGGTGAAGTCGAGATTGGGTTTCTTAAGGATAGGGGAGATAAGAGCGTGTTTGAATGAGGTTGGGACAATGCCAGAGGAGAGTGATAGGTTGAAGAGGTGTGCGAGGTAGGAGCAGGCAGTAGGAGAGAGAGAGCGAAGGAGGTGGGAGGGGATGGGATCAAGAGAACAGGTAGAGGGTGGAGAGGAAAGATTATAGGAATTATCAGGCACGAACTCAAATCAAGTCTACTTGAATATTGGATGAATCATTTAGATTACCAGTTGTATTGAAAAAGTCCTAGGATCCTAAGAATCGAGAGTACGGTATTGAGCTGAGTTATTGTCACGGGCACTAGGATTCTTTACCCAGGGATCACCAGGTGATGGACTTACCAGAGTAGTATAGATGGTAATATGGTACTCTGGTAGCGGGGTGATCACGGAACAGGAGACAGCAGATGGTAGAGAATGCTCGTGGAAAGTCTATGACTAGCAGCACTGGTAATATACAGGTAGTAATACACGAGGAACTGAATGGACAAAGGAAACGTGAGGGTAGTCAGTGGTCTGCGGTAGCAAGTTGTACCACTGCAATAGTGAGGAGGAATGTCCAGCAGCAACGAGGAGGTGATGAGAGTCAGCGGTCTGCGTTTAGCAAGTTGTACCGCTGTCTATGTGAAGGAATGGAATCCAGGTGGAGGTATCCGGGAAGTCAGTGGTCTGCGTTAGCAAGTTGTACCACTGCTATGTGAAAGGATACTAGAAACAGGTGACTCGGGAAACAGGGATCAGTGGTCTGCCACTAGCAAGTTGTACCACTGAATATATAAGTGAGGAGGAGCACGGGGAGAGAAATGCAAAACAGAGTATACACGGGCACACTGAACTTGATCCCACGATGATATGCACAATATAGTAATGACTGAACAGCACTGCACAGTAATACAAAGTCACAGGAACTATCCGGGCAAAAGGTAACACAGTCAAATGATGGCAATAGTCTCAGCGGATAGTAAACTCCAGGGGAGAACAACTCAGTCCAGCAAGATATGCAATACACCAGCACAGTCAATGAGAAGTATGCATACCGTGGTTCAGGAGCAGGCTGTCAGACAGGAGTGCAGAGATACCTGAACGGCTGGAGGCCGGCAGGATGCGAAGTCCCAGGAGGGCAGAAGCGGTAATCAACTAGGTGCAGCGCACAGGTAGGTAGACCAGCGGAGATGGGAACAAATACTCAGGAAGCAGTAGTATATAGGACTGGACACCTGGAGAACCCTGAAGTGTAGAGATGGTCTAGACGAGATGAAAGCAGCGAGGCGTTGATCCGATGCAGACAGGCGAGTTGACACAGGCAGGAACACTGTAGAAGCACGGAGAGCGGATCAGCTGGCTGCAGACACGAATAGAACTGAAGGGTAGCAGCAAGCAGGACACTGCAGGTACACGGAGGCAGCGGATAGGAATCAGCAGGTGCAGTCTCAATGAAACACAGGAGAGTTGAGATGAGCTGAAACTGTTGAGCACGGAGACAGCGGATAGGAATCAGCTGGTGCAGTCTCGATGAAACACAGGAGAGTTGAAGTGAGTTGATAGCTGTAGTGCACGGAGGCAGCGGATAGGAATCAGCTAATACAGTCACGATGAAACACAGGAGAGTTGAAGTGGTCTGATAACTGTAGTGCACGGAGGCAGCGGATAGGAATCAGCTAATACAGTCACGATGAAACACAGGAGAGTTGAAGTGGTCTGGAAACCACAGGAATCAGCAGAGCTGAATACACGAGGAAACACAGGAACACCTTCAGAGGCTCATGGGAATGAGACTCCATGAGACTCCAAGATCAGGCAACGAGGTATGGAACTCAGGTGCTATAAATAGGGAGTGTTGCCTGATCAGCCAATTAACTAAAAGGAACATGAACTGAAGGTTTGAAAGGGCTGCACATGCGCAGACCCTCAGGATGGTGGACGGCCACGGTTCCTAAATACACGGGAAGAAGCACTCACAGTCTGGTGAGTGACAGTTATTGTGTACTCAGGAGTGTGACCCGCTGTGCCGCCGGCTGAGTTGCATTACCACGGTGGTCCAGATAGTTTGCTGGATGACTCACAACATTTCAAATACCCAATCAGTGTGTACAGAATAAAGCAACGGTTGTTGGCTGACCCACTCACATTTCCACTACTTGATTAGTGTGTACAGAAGAAAGCAACTATATTTACACATCTATCATTTATGCATTATTTTCAATTGCTAACTATATCAGATTTCAAAGACTTACTATTTGAAAGATACTCATGGGGTAATATTCCCAAGCTTATTATTATACATAGTTACATTGATGAGTGGGGAAGAGAGTCACCGCATAACATCATCATCATCATCAACATTTATTTATATAGCGCCAGGAAATTCCGTAGCGCTTTACAATTGGGAACAAACATTGATAAGACAATACTGGGTAATACATACAGACAGAGAGGTAAGAGAACCCTGCTCGCAAGCTTACAATCTATAGGACAATGGGAATTAGAAACACAAGGGCATGTGCTTGTCACGAGCCGCGGCGGTACTCACAGCCGTCGCGGCTCGCTTCCTGCCTGCCCCAGTGTTCCGGCCATCACCATGACGACCGGGACGATACTTCCCCTTCCTACCCGGCCGCCGCCAAGGCAACGGCCGGACGCCTGTCACATAGCGCTGCGTCCCGGCGCTGTTGGAAGCCGGGCGCATGCGCAAAAGATGACACAGCCTGTGGGCTAATTAAAGGGGACTAGTTACAGGCATTAGCCTGCATCTGTGTGCACCTATCAGGGACTAGCCCTGATTGGTCTGGTGCTATGTTTCTCATTAGTCTGCAGGGGTGCATGTAAGTTTTGATTGGGCCAACTGTGTATTTAAGGCAATGAGGTCTGCTGCCTCATTGCCGGTTATAGCTTCTGTGCTCCAGTCTGCTGACCTGCTTGTTCCTGTTCTAGACTTCTGAGACCGATACTGATTTCCCGTGTATGACCCTTGGCTTTGAATTGGACTTCGCTTGTGTTTCCTGTGACCCTGATCTCTGGCCTGTTTACCGTTTCTGCTATCTGCCTGTGACCCTTGACCTCAGCTTGTTTACTGATACTGTTGTCTGCTGCCGGCCCTTGACCTCTGCGTGGACCTCACTTTGCTTGCCTGGGTTCTCCCCAGCCGGTACACACTTCACGACCCTCTGTCTGTCTGCGGCCCAGTCTGTCCCCACTATCAGGGGCTCCAGTGAACACCTGACTAGCAGAGTAGATTCCGGGTTGTGTTGTGCCGACTGGAGGGGTTCCTAACATTATATCTGGCCTACCCACTGAGACGAGGTTGTGATGGATGGAAGCGGATCCACACCGTCTACGGCGCAAGCCTTAGCAGGCCATGTTGAGTCCTTGTACCAGATGATGCAGGGATTGGCTGAGCGTATGTCTATCCAGGAGGAACTTGCAAAGACCTCGCCACCCACTCCAGATCCCATCTGTGAACCCAAAATGAATTTACCAGACCGGTTCTCCGGAAATAGATCCCTGTTTTCCGGCATTTCAGGGAGAGCTGCAAGCTCTATTTTCGGTTGAGACCCCGCTCCTCCGGTTCAGAGCAGCAAAGAGTCGGGATTATCATTTTACTTCTACAGGGTGACCCCCAGTCCTGGGCGTTTTCGAGGCATTAGGTCTACTATATGATGACCCGGACCGTATGGCCTCCGCTGAAGCTCGTCTACGGGCCTTGAAACAAGGCCGGCGCTCGGCAGAGGAATACTGCGCTGAATTTCGTAGATGGTCACCTGATAGTGGATGGATTGACCCTGCCTTATGTAGTCAGTTCCGCCTAGGTCTGTCGGAATAGATTAAAGACTCTTTGGTGCAATACCCGACTCCTACCTCATTGGAGGATCTGATGCACCTCGCCATCAAAATTGACAGAAGGATTAAGGAACGCAAATCTGAGAAGGAGGCATCTTCTCCTCCATCTGCCTTGATTCCTGTTGTCACGGATGACGAGGAGCCTATGCAACTTGGAGCATATCGTCTCTCCCCTGAATAGAGAGACAGGAGGCGATCACAAGGCTTATGTCTTTATTGTGGCACTAAGGGCCACCTCTCCCGTTCCTGCCCTAATAAGCTGGGAAAAGGACATGCCTAGGGAATGAGAGGAAGGTTCACCTAGGTCTGCAAATCATTTCCTCAAAAAATATTAATCCCTGCACAACTCACATCTAGTGCCGGCTCAGTGAACCTATTGGCCTTCATTGATAGTGGAGCTGCTGGCAACTTCCTTGACATCGAGTTTGCCCGCTCTGCTGGGATTCCGCGAATTAAACTCCAATCGGCAATTACGGTATGTGGCTTAGACGGTAGTCCATTGCCAGGCGGCAAGATTACCTGGGAGACCCCACCACTACAGTTGAACATTGGTGCTCTCCATTCGGAAACCATAGTCTTCCTCCTTATCGAATGTCCGTCAGTTCCCTTGATTCTGGGCCACCCCTGGCTTTCCCACCATAACCCTGTTATGGATTGGGTAAAAGGAGAAATTGTCCAGTGGAGCTCTCGTTGTACACAGTCTTGCTTGACACTACCTCTGCGTGTGATTCAGCCTATTCCGGAGCAGCTCCCTTCACAGTATTATGACTTCTGGGATGTTTTTCCAAAAAGGCTGCTGACACTCTACCACCACACCGGATTTTGACTGTGCCATTGAGCTCATTCCGGGTTCTAAATTACCCAAGGGACGCTTGTACTCTCTCTCCGGTCCAGAGACCAAATCCATGCAAGAATATATTGACGAAAACCTGGAGAAAGGCTTCATCAGGCCATCCAAGTCCCCTGTAGGAGCAGGGTGCTTCTTTGTATCCAAGAAGGACGGTGGACTCAGACCCTGTATCGATTACTGGGGCCTGAATCTTATTACGGTTAAAAACACCTATCCTCTTCCTCTCATCTCCATACTCTTTGACCAATTAAGAGGGGCAACTATCTTCACAAAGATTGATCTTCGAGGTGCCTATAACCTCATACGTATTAGAGCAGGTGATGAGTGGAAGACGGCATTCAACATGGTCTGGGGCCACTACGAATATCTGGTCATGCCGTTTGGCCTTAGTAATGTCCCTGCAGTGTTCCAGGATTTGATTAATGAGGTGTTTCGTGAGTTTCTGGGACTCTTTGTTGTTGTCTACTTGGACGATATCCTCATTTATTCAGATACCGTGGTCAGTGCACCAGGGTCATGTCAGACAAGTCCTACAGAAATTGCGGGAACATCATCTCTACGCTAAACTCGAGAAATGCGAGTTCGAGGTCCAGAAGGTATCCTTTTTAGGTTACATAATCTCCTCAGAAGGTTTCTCTATGGATCCAACCAAGGTCCAAGCAATCCTGGATTGGGTACAACCAAATAACCTCAAGGCGGTCCAGAGATTCCTGGGATTCACCATTTATTACAGTAGATTTATTGGAGGCTTCGCTGATATCGTGGCTCCTATCGTCACCTTGACCCACAAGGGAAGTGATCCAGCTGCTTGGTCACAACAGGTAATAACTGCTTTCGAAACCCTGAAGAAAGCTTTTTTGTCTGCTCAAGTCCTCAGACACCCGGATCCTAAGGTACCATTCATTCTTGAGGTAGATGCCTCGGACATCGGTGCTGGGGCCATCCTATCACAAAAGGATACCCGGACCCGCCGCTTACATCCGTGTGCCTTTTTTTCCCGTCAGTTCTCTTCAGCAGAAACCAATTATGACGTAGGAAACCGAGAACTGTTGGCAATTAAATGGGCCTTTGAGGAATGGCGACATTGGTTGGAGGGCGCTGCACACCAGATCTTTGTTATAACGGATCATAAGAACCTACAGTATATACAGTCAGCCAAACGACTGAACCCCCGACAGGCTCGTTGGTCACTGTTCTTCACTCGGTTCAACTTTATAATCACCTACCATCCTGGTTCTAAAAATTTCCAAGCAGACGCCCTGTCCAGAAGTTTCCTGGCACATCATATTCCGATTACTAGTCCAGAACCTATTGTTCCCATGTCCGTGATTCATGCTGGGTTAACCCAAGACCTAAGCTGCACCCTACAAAGATTTCAGTCCTTGGAGAAGTTTTTACGTTGCTACACATCAGAGTTCCATGACAACTGGTCCTCCTTGTTACCCTGGGTGGAATTTGCCTACAATAATTCCTGTCACTCATCCACCAAAACCTCTCCGTTTTTTTGCAATTATGGTTTTCACCCCAGGTCCAACTCTTTATATTCACTCAAGTCCGTTGGTACCCAGGAAATCCGCTCCACTGCCAGGGATCTCAGAGTTATCTGGAAAAAGGTCCAGTCGTCATTAAGACAAGCCTCATTTTTGGCAAAAAAAAATTCGGACCGCCATCGCACCATCTGCTCCCTCAAGGTAGGCCAGAAAGTTTGGTTGTCTACAAAAAATATCAGGCTTAGACAGCCCTGCAAGAAGTTGGGCCCTAAGTTCATTGGGCCATTTTCTATCATCAAGCAGGTTAATTCTGTGGCGTTTAGGCTAAAAATTCCAAGCTCCTTAAAAATCCCCAACACATTTCATTGTTCGCTGTTGAAACCGGTACTATATCCTAGCCAAATTCAGTCTTCAAGTGTGCCTGGGGGAGATTCAAGCAAGCCACAAAGATACATTGTTCAGAAAATCCTGGATTCGAAAAAAGTGCAAGGACAGGTGCACTTCTTAGTACAGAGGAGGAATCGTGGGTTAGAAGAACGGTCTTGGATTCCGCGAAGACAACTCCATGCTCATAAACAGTTGAAGGAGTTCTTCAAAAAATTTCCAAGGAAACCTGGATGTCGGGGTTCCTTAACCCCTCCTCAGGGGGGGTACTGTCACGAGCCGCGGCGGTACTCACAGCCGCCGCGGCTCGCTTCCTGCCTGCCCCAGTGTTCCAGCCGTCACCATGACGAACAGGAAGTCACTTCCCCTTCCTACCCGGCAGTCGCCAAGGCAACGGCCGGACGCCTGTCACATAGCGCTGCGTCCCGGCGCTGTTGGAAGCCGGGCACATGCGCAAAAGATGACACAGTCTGTGGGCTAATTAAAGGGGACTAGTTTCAGGCATTAGCCTGCATCTGTGTGCACCTATCAGGGACTAGCCCTGATTGGTCTGGTGCTATGTTTCTCATTAGTCTGCAGGGGTGCATGTAAGTTTTGATTGGGCCAACTGTGTATTTAAGGCAATGAGGTCTGCTGCCTCATTGCCGGTTATAGCTTCTGTGCTCCAGTCTGCTGACCTGCTTGTTCCTGTTCTAGACTTCTGAGACCGATACTGATTTCCCGTGTATGACCCTTGGCTTTGAATTGGACGTCGCTTGTGTTTCCTGTGACCCTGATCTCTGGCCTGTTTACCGTTTCTGCTCACCGCCTGTGACCCCTGACCTCAGCTTGTTTACTGATACTGTTGTCTGCTGCCGGCCCTTGACCTCTGCGTGGACCTCACTTCGCTTGCCTGGGTTCTCCCCAGCCGGTACACACTTCACGACCCTCTGTCAGTCTGTGGCCCAGTCTGTCCCCACCATCAGGGGCTGCAGTGAACACCTGACTGGCAGAGTAGATTCCGGGTTGTGTTGTGCCGGCTGGAGGGGTTCCTAACAGTCCTACATCATATTGCACAATGGACCAGCTAGAACTCAAAGGTAAAAATATTGAGTGGGCTGTGTGTGTTGCAATGTTGGTCAGAGGGTTGTTGTCTTGCGTTAGCAGTGTAGAGGATGGTAATAGGGTAATTTAGGGAAATTAAGATGGTGGTTGAGGAATATCATAACCTTATCTGAAGAGATGGGTTTTCAGTGACTGCTTGAAGGTTTGAAGACTAGAGGAAAGTCTTATTGTGCGTGGGAGGGAATTCCACAAAGTGGGTGCAGCACGAAAAAAATCCTGTAACCGAGAGGATGTGATGAGAGTGGACGAGAGACGTAGATCTGGGGCCCGATTCATCAAAGTTCGCAAACGCATACGCATCTGCTATCCATACTTTAAATGACGCAAACACTTGCGCGAGTGAAATAAGCACCTCAAACTGCAAAAACACACCCTCTTGTGGTACGCTACACTTTAGGGAAATAAGCAGCGCAAACGTTAGAAAACACACCCACCTGCAGATCTTTAAACATGCTACAAGAACAAGCGACGGCTCTCAACTGATTGACGGCAAGCTAAGCAATGCATACCTCACACCCACTGTGGGAGGGACCAACAATTTGTTTACACACAACACAACACAAATGCCTGGGGCTTATTTTTAAGAGATAGCTCTTTACTCATTAATCACTGACAAATAACAATGATGTGCATCACTCTGAACTGTCGTTTTTCCTTTGCTACTAATT
Source organism: Mixophyes fleayi (assembly GCF_038048845.1). Lineage (NCBI taxonomy): Eukaryota > Metazoa > Chordata > Amphibia > Anura > Limnodynastidae > Mixophyes > Mixophyes fleayi. The sequence continues at coordinate 4,004,685 of NC_134403.1, forward strand.
AGCATAATACACACTTGTAATAAACACATTGCTCACGATCTTTCTGTGTTTAGGATTTCAAGTGGCCGTATAGAATGCAAAATGCATGGACCTAGCTACATTAAAAACACATGAATAACGAATGCATTAAAATGTATGTGGTGTAAATATATCTTGCCTTTTCTGCAAAATGCATAGCATACTCTTCCATAAAGGATACACACATACAACTTCCACACATAGGAAGGGTTTCTGTCTGGATTAGAGCTCATGAGTGAGTGTATGGAAAGTGGGACAGCTACCCACTAGGCCAAGCTGAGATTTGAACAAACCTAGACAACACCAACCATACAGCATGCGTGCTACACAGGCAACTGACACTTAATACTACTCTTCATTATTCACAGAAATTACTCACAAAATATCCATCTCACAGGTAGCTCACTGGTTAGCACTTTGGACTCACAACACAGCAGACATGAGTTCAAATACAAAGCTTACCCACAATTATTGTGCGGACTGGAAACATTATTCTAACAAGAAACGTAGGAACTTCACACAATGGTTTTTATGTTTAGATTTGATTTGTACTACATTGTTAAAAATGCCCTCCTAATTATCCTGCATTGTAAAAAAAACTTATTTTTTGGTGGGAATTTTCGACAATGGCTCAGGGCCCACAGTTCACAGGCACATTATTATGTGCATGCTCACATTTATTACTACGAATGGACTAAGAGGGGGGGGGCGTTATTTGTAGGGGACAGCCTTCTTTGAGTTAAATGCTTCATTGGCTGCCATCCGACTTTCGACTTTCATCTGGATCCACGCCGTACACGTTATGTCATGTACTCAGCTATTTCAAAACACAACAGACCACGTACCACACTCCATTACCATGGAGATTAGCTTCGCTTGCACTTCTGCCTTACACCACTTACGCCACTTCTGGGTTACAGTTTCCATATGTTCTCTTCAATGTGTGACTGCCTTTGCTCTGACACTGGAACGTAACCTTGGACTATCACTACAATGACACATGATTTAGGGAAGTTGTGAAATAGCTAGGGCATTTGACCTTTTGGAATGTCTTGCACACAGGGCCCACAGGTGGCATACCTCTTACAGGGGTGGCTTGTTGGTGGAGGGCACATGTTCCTTTTGGATGACATGCAAACAGCAAATCTAAACCTTTTCTGCTATAGCAATGATGTTAGAAACAATCTATCTTGCTGAAATGTTGCACATTTAGGATTTTAAATACATTCTCTTGTAGCCTTACACCCACATGTTGTGTAATGAGATGAATAAAGACACACACACCAAGGTTTTTTGGAAAATTAGTTATATAATGTGGCAAGGGTTCAAAATGAACAACATATTTACAAGGAAAAACTCTAATATTTACATATAATACACAAATAAAAATAAAGAGGACCAGTAGTCCAATGTGGCCTTCCAGTCGGCAACCAATCGCACCTGTTGCTGGCAGGTGGCCTCGAGATTGCCGAGTAAGTGGCTCATTTGGGCCAACAATTGGGCCGGAGTGGGTGGTGGTGTGACCAATCTCCGACCTTCCTCCTCAGGTGCTGAAAGGAACCAAAAGAAAACAATAAATATACAGCTTAACCTAATTTGGTGCACAGACTGGACTTACTAGAGATGTGTACTGTTACCTTACTTTCAAATGTTAGGCTTCTGGCAACAATACCATTTGGATGCACATTAGACATTGCTAAGGCATTTGGATCAATGTCCTACATTCTGGTGAGCCACGGGGAGAGGGCCATGGACAGGGTTGTCTTATCCAGCATTATAGGCCCCAGGGCAAAGCACTACCATTGGCCACTACCTACACAATAACTCACAGGAATTAAAAATATGTTGGTTGATATTGGAATTTAAAATCAAGTGATTAATATGCTGACAAGTTCACCAGGCTAGCGGCCACATTTTTTAGGGCCCTGCCCTGCGTGGCCATGTGTTAAGATGGCTCTGGCTGTGGTTTGAGTGTTTAATGTACATCAAATTAGTAGCCAGATATGTGTAAAACCTGTGGCATTTATGTCAGCATTTAATCCACATGTGTCACAGCAGGGATTATGTACAAGTTTAATGGACATCCTCAATCTTATCCAATTAGGTCCATCATTTTTCGCAAATACTTACTATCATCAAAGGCCACTCCCTCTTGGCTGCCCGATGCTGCCTCCTCCAATCGTTGGTCCTCCGGGTCAGCCTCCTCCTCCTCCTCCTGCCACTGCCACTAGCACCGGCACAAGCTTCTCCTCCTCCGATGACACTGCCACTGCCACCAGCTGCTCCTCCTCCTCCACCACTGCCACTGGCAACGGCACCCCCACCGCCTCCTCCTCCTCCTGCTTCTCCTCCTCCTCTTCCTCCTCCTCCTCCTCCGCCTGCGCCTCCACCACAGCCCGGCGGCGTTGCCGGCGTTCCCAGCGTGCCCGGTCTGTTTGAAAAAAGGAAATATAAACAAAAGGACATGTTAACACAATCACCATTTGAAAAAACTGATAGTATTATGACAATCAGGTGATCATACATATTTAATAAACTTTACATAGTCAGCAGGCAGAAATATTAGCTACTAACAATGCAAGAAGCTAAACATGATGAACACTAAGCATTTCACATAACTTGTCGGCCTGGTACAGTGGTCTAGTGGTTAGCACGTCTGCCTCACAGAACTGGTGTCATGAGTTTGATTCCCGACCATGGCCTTATCTGTGTGGAGTTTGTATATTCTCCATGTGTTTGCATGGGTTTCCTCCCACACTCCAAAAACATACTGGTAGGTTAATTGGCTGAAATCAAAATTGATCCTAGTCTCTCCCTCTCTGTCTATGTCTGTGTGTTAATGTCTATATTAGTGTCACTCACCAGACCGTGAGTGCCTCTTCACTGGTGCGTGGCTCTCCAGTATTCCTGCCAGCACCTATCCTGAACCATGGCTGCCCACCATCCTGATGGTCTGCGCATGCACAGTTCCTAAGAACTCTTCTGACCTTTGCTTTTAGTTAATTGGTTGATCAGGCAACGCTCCCTATTTAAAGCACCTGTGTTCATTACCTCATTGCCTGATCTTGGAGTCTCATTCCCTGTGAGTCTCTGAAGGTGTTCCTGTGTACTTCTCCACGTCTTTAGCTTCCTGCGGATTCCTGCTCAATTCATTGCCGGTTTCCAGACCATTTCAAGTCTCCTGTGTTCTACTATGTCTTCAGTTCCCTGCTGATTCCTGCCGGTTTCCAGACCGCTACAAGTCTCCCGTGTTCTACTATGTCTTCAGTTCCCTTCTGATTCCTGCTCTAATCATCCGCGGCTTCCAGTCCGCTATTACCTCCAGTGTTCTACTCGTGTTCGCTATCTCCAGTGATTCCTGCATTGCTCATCGTTGTTCTACCCATGTCAAGTTATCTGCCTGTGTGCTGACCCGGACCCTGATTACTGCTACCACTCACCTGTGGTTTCTTTACTCGTGCTGGCGTGCAGCCGCTCAGCTGTTCCTGTATCCTCTCGTGGACAGCCTGCTCAACTGAACCGCGGTATGCTTACTTTCTATTGACTGTATTTGTTTACTGCATATCCGCTTGGACTGTTCTCCACTTACCCACGGAATCCTCTATCTCCCTGAGACTGTGTTATTACTCCACATATCTGCTGGGAAGTTTACCTCTTTGTTCAGTCGTGAGATACATATGCTAATTGACATTCTGCTATTAGCCTGGATTCCAGTAGTGAATCTGTCTCTGTCAAGCAGCGCCTGCCACACCAACATAGACTTGTGCATATTGTTTGGGATCAAGTTCCTTGTGCTCTCAGTGTCTACATTCTATGTTTCTACTCATCGACACCTGTACCTATCCCCACCTATAGCAGTGGTACAACTTGCTGTACACAGACCACTGACTCCCAGTTACCTACCTGCACCAGTAACAAGTCCTCTCACTATAAGCAGTGGTACAACTTGCTGTACGCAGACCACTGACATCCCCGTTACCTACCTGCACCTGGAACAAGTCCTCTCACTACAATCAGTGGTACAACTTGCTGTACGCAGACCACTGACTTCCCCGTTACCTACCTACACCTGGACAAGTCTTCTCACTATAGCAGTGGTACAACTTGCTGTCCGCAGACCACTGACTTCCCCGTTATCTTCCTGCACTTCTTCACGTCCATCAAGATCCTCGTGTTCATATCTACCTAATCATTAACCAGATTGCTGCTAGTCATTGACTTTTCTATTTGCATCCTCTCACCATCTCCTGAGTCATATGTTCCGCTAGTCACCCTGCTACCTGAGGACCACTGTGTAACCCACACTACTCTGGTAAGATCATCATCTGGTGATATCCTGGGCAAAGACTCCTAGTGCCCATGACAGTAAGATCAGGCCATGACAGACCCAGGATCGGAACCAACAGCTATAGAGATGCTGCAGTATCTGGTCACCCGTATTGAACAACAAGATGTTCGTCATCAACAGTTGCTGCAATGTTGTCAGACTCTAGCCTCCCAAGGAACTCCTGTGCAAAATATAGCAGCCACTGTTGATACTCCCGTGTCGTCATCTTCTTCCCCAGTGCCATCCCAGGTGTCTATTGCTTCCACGCTACACCTGCCTACTCCTTCAAAATATGATGGAGACCCCAAAACTTCTAGGGGTTTTCTTAATCAATGTTCTGTCCATTTTGAGCTTCAACCTCACAATTTCTCTACTCATCGTTCCAGAGTGGCTTATCTCATCTCTTTGTTTTCCGGACAGGCTCTCGCACGGGCTTCCCCTCTGTGGGAGAAAAATGACCCTTTGTTGCAAGGTAGTGCCAAGTTTATTTCCACGTTTCGAAGTGTGTTTGACTAACCTGGTCGTGTAATCTCTGCAGCTTCCAGCATCTTCCGACTACGCCAAGGATCTCGCACCATAGCTCAGTATGTCATTCAATTTCGGATACTTGCCTCTGAACTTCAGTGGAACACTGAAGCCTTGATTACCGCCTTCTGGCAGGGGCTTTCTGATAAGATTAATGACGCACTGACCTCACAAGAACTACCCTCCTCCTTGGATGAGTTGATTTCTCTTTGCCATCGTGTAGACATGAGATTTCGTGAGAGAGATTCCGAGAAAGTAACTTACTATAAAGCACCTCTTCGCTCAGTACCTCAAGTTCGTCATGCTCCATCTCCAGTAGTACCTATGGAGGTAGGTCGCTCCAAATTAACATCAGAGGAGAAGGAACGAAGAGTAAAAAATAGACTCTGTATCTATTGTGCTGATTCTACTCACATGCTCAACTCATGTCCTAGGAAGTTGGGAAATGCCAGGCCCTTACCAGTTCTGGAGAGGTAAAGTTACGGTCCCTGGAGTCCTCTCCATGTTCCACGAAAGTGAAAGTTTGTGCTTTTGATGTTACCGTTTCCTTTGCTACCAAATCCTTTGACACTCAAGCACTTATAGATTCTGGAGCTGCAGGAAATTTTATCTCTAGTTCCCTAGTAAATCAATGGTCCCTACCAGTGATTTCTTTAAAGGTACCCATTACCGTTACTGCTATCGATGGAACACGTATAATTAATGGTCTCATTACTCAGAGTACGTCTCCATTGACTCTTCAAATTGGAGCCTTACACCAGGAAAAAATTTCATTTCTAATTCTTCCTGTTACTACCAGTCCTATCGTACTAGGCCTTCCATGGCTTCAACTTTATTCCCCTCAGATTGACTGGAACACTCCTCAAGTCACATCCTGGGGGTCTGAATGTCATTATCGTTGCCTTTCTCAAGTTGTTCCACTCAAGATACAGTAATCCTCCATTTCATCGTGTCCACCGGGTCTTCCTCCACAGTATGCTTCCTTTGCCGATGTATTCGATAAGCTTCAGTCTGAACGCCTCCCTCCTCATCATTCTTGGGACTGTCCGATTGATCTACAACCAGGCAAGACTCCTCCTAGGGGCCGTGTGTATCCACTTTCTTTACCTGAGACTCAAGCTACATCTGAGTACATTAAGGAAAACCTCCAGCGTGGATTTATTCGACCTTCTTCCTCTCCCGCTGGAGCAGGATTCTTCTAAGTGAAAAAGAAGGATGGGTCATTACGTCCCTGTATAGATTTTCGTGGACTCAATGCCATTATTATCAAAAATTGGTATCCCATTCCGTTAATTACTGAGCTCTTCGATTGTATCAAGGGATCCCGGATCTTTTTCCAAGCTGGATCTTCGAGGTGCCTATAGTTTAATTCGGATCAGTTCCGGAGATGAATGGAAGACAGCTTTCAACACCAGAGATGGGCATTATGAGTACTTAGTTATGCCCTTCGGGTTGTGTAACGCTCCCGCTGTCTTCCAGGGTTTCGTGAATGAGATCTTCCGGGACCTGTTATATGTTTGTGTCGTTGTCTATCTGGACGACAAATTAATTTTTTCTCAGGATCTGCCCTCTCATCATCAACACGTGGCAGAAGTACTTTCCAGACTCCGAAGAAATTCTTTATTTTGCAAATTAGAAAAATGTTCATTCGAGTTGCCCCAGATTCCATTTCTGGGATATATTGTCTCCGGAGTTGGCCTTCAGATGGATCCAGAAAAGGTGAATGCTGTATTACATTGGCCCCAGCCAACTACTCTTCGTGCAATCCAATGTTTTTTAGGTTTTGCTAATTATTACAGACGCTTCATTCAAGATTTTTTGTCTATTGCATCTCCTATAATGGCCCTAACTCGCAAGGGGGCCAACACTAAACAATGGTCCTCCGAGGCCCTTCAAGCTTTCCAGTGTCTCAAAGAGTCCTTCTCCTCCACTCCTGTTCTTCGACAGCCTGATGTGACGCTTCCCTTCTTTCTAGAGGTAGACGCCTCTAATGTTGGCTTAGGAGCCATTTTATTCCAAAGATCGGAGCAACAAAAATTCCATCCTTGTGCTTTTATTCCCGGGGTCTTCTACCCGCGGAGAAGAATTATACCATCGGGGACAAGGAGTTGCTGGCCATAAAAGCAGCATTAGAGGAGTGGAGATATTTGCTGGAGGGAGCTCGTCATCCTGTAACAATTTTTACAGACCATAAAAATTTGTCATATCTACAGTCAGCTCAATGTTTGAATCCTCGTCAAGCAAGATCGTCTCTTTTCTTTTCTCGGTTTGAACTTATTATAACCTTCAAACCAGCTGCAAAAAATAAAAAAGCAGACGCCCTATCCCGGGCATTCGTGACATCCTCAGACGTTGAAGATGGTCCTAACCATTCTATATTAGATCCCAAATGTGTTTCTCTGGCCGCTTCATCCACCAAGCTGCTACCATTTGGGAGAACTCTCGTGCCTCCATCTCTTAGGGAGAGAATTTTGTCTTGGTTTCATTCTTCACGTTTTTCTGGACATTCTGGTGAACGCAAGACTTTCGAAATCCTTTCTCGAAGCTACTGGTGGATGTCAAAGACTTCGTGGCTGCCTGTGAGTTATGTTCCCAGTTTAAAACTCCCGGCAGAACACCAGCGGGTTTACTTCAACCACTACCCATATTTTCCAAGCCTTGGACCCATATTAGTATGGACTTTGTTACAGATCTTCCTCCTAGTAAAAAGTGTAATACTATTTGGATAGTGGTGGATAGATTTTCGAAAATGGCACATTTCGTTCCTTTGACCGGTTTACCTTCTTCATCTACTCTGGCTGATCATTTCATCAAAGAGATTTTCCGAATTCATGGATGTCCTTCTGAGATTGTTTCAGATAGAGGAGTGCAATTCGTCTCCAGATTCTGGCGAGCCCTTTGTAAGACCTTGGGTATTCGACTGTCACTCTCATCTTCCTACCATCCTCAATCAAAAGGACAGACTTAGAGAGTCAACCAAGATCTCCAGACTTTCATAAGGATGTTCTCCTCAGCCAACCAAGACAACTGGGTAGATTTGCTCCCATGGGCTGAATTCGCCCATAACAACATATATCATGAGTCATCTTCAAGAAGTCCATTCTTTGTGGTTTACGGTCACCATCCGTCTTTCCCGGAATTTCCTGCCCTCCCTCCCACTCAGTTCCTGCGGTAGAGACTGTTTGTCAGACCTTCCAAAATATTTGGTCTCAGGTTAAAACCTGTTTAAAGAAGACATCTGTCAGATATAAGTCCTTTGCAGATAAAAAGAGACGGGCTATTCCACCACTTAAAATTGGAGATCGTGTATGGCTATCAACCAAAAATATTCGTTTGAAGGTTCCATCTACGAAGTTCGCTCCTCGTTTTATTGGTCCATATAGGATCACTCAAGTGATAAATCCAGTTTGTTTCAAACTTCTACTACCTAAGAACCTTTGTATTTCCAACGCCTTCCATGTGTCATTACTCAAGCATCTTATCATCAACCGTTTCTCTGTTCCTCCTTCAGCACCTCGGCCAGTTCAAGTTCATCAAGAGGAGGAGTTTGAGATCACTCATATATTAGATGCAAAAATTTCGCGAGGAGTTCTTCGTCTCCTCGTTCATTGGAAGGGCTTTGGTCCCGAAGAACGTTCGTGGATTCGGGCAGAAGATCTCAACGCCCCAGCTCTTCTAAGAAAATTTTATTCTAAGTATCCGGGCAAACCCGGCTCCATGTGTTCTGTGCCCACCTTTAAAAGGGGGGGTACTGTCACTCACCGGACCGTGAGTGCCTCTTCACTGGTGCGTGGCTCTCCAGTATTCCTGCCAGCACCTATCCTGAACCGTGGCCGCCCGCCATCCTGATGGTCTGCGCATGCGCAGTTCCTAAGAACACTTCTGACCTTTGCTTTTAGTTAATTGGTTGATCAGGCAACGCTCCCTATATAAAGCACCTGTGTTCATTACCTCGTTGCCTGGTCTTGGAGTCTCATTCCCTGTGAGTCTCTGAAGGTGTTCCTGTGTACTGCTCCGTGTCTTCAGCTTCCTGCTGATTCCTGCTCAACTCATTGCCGGTTTCCAGACCGCTTTAAGTCTCCTGTGTTCTACTATGTCTTCAGTTCCCTGCTGATTCCTGCCGGTTTCCAGACCGCTACAAGTCTCCCGTGTTCTATTATGTCTTTAGTTCCCTGCTGATTCCTGCTCTAATCATCCGCGGCTTCCAGTCCGCTATTACCTCCAGTGTTCTACTCATGTTCGCTATCTCCAGTGATTCCTGCATTGCTTATCGTTGTTCTACCCATGTCAAGTTCTCTGCCTGTGTGCTGACCCGGACCCTGATTACCGCTACCACTCACCTGTGGTTTCTTTACTCGTGCTGGCGTGCAGCCGCTCAGCTGTTCCTGTATCCTCTCGTGGACAGCCTGCTCAACTGAACCGCGGTATGCTTACTTTCTATTGACTGTATTCGTTTACTGCATATCCGCTTGGACTGTTCTCCACTTACCCACTGAATCCGCTATCTCCCAGAGACTGTGTTATTACTCTGCATATCTGCTGGGAAGTTTACCTCTTTGTTCAGTTGTGAGATACATATGCTAATTGACCTTCTGCTATTAGCCTGGATTCCAGTAGTGAATTCGTCTCTGTCAAGCAGCGCCGGCCACACCAACATAGACTTGTGCATATTGTTTGGGATCAAGTTCCTTGTGCTCTCAGTGTTTACATTCTATGTTTTCACTCATCGACACCTGTACCTATCCTCACCTATAGCAGTGGTACAACTTGCTGTACGCAGACTACTGACTCCCAGTTATCTACCTGCACCAGTAACAAGTCCTCTCACTATAAGCAGTGGTACAACTTGCTGTACGCAGACCACTGACTTCCCCGTTACCTACCTGCACCTGGAACAAGTCCTCTCACTATAAGCAGTGGTACAACTTGCTGTACACATACCATTTACTTCCCCGTTACCTACCTGTACCTGGAACAAGTCCTCTCACTACAAGCAGCGGTACAACTTGCTGTACGCAGACCACTGACTTCCCCGTTACCTACCTACACCTGGACAAGTCTTCTTACTATAGCAGTGGTACAACTTGCTGTCCGCAGACCACTGACTTCCCCGTTATCTTCCTGCACTTCTTCACGTCCATCAAGATTCTCGTGTTCATATATACCTAATCATTAACCAGATTGCTGCTAGTCATTGACTTTTCTATTTGCATCCTCTCACCATCTGCTGAGTCATATGTTCCGCTAGTCTCCCTGCTACCAGAGGACCACTGTGTAACCCACACTACTCTGGTAAGATCATCATCTGGTGATATACTGGGCAAAGACTCCTAGTGCCCGTGAAAATTAGGCAATTTAGACTGTAAGCTCCAATGGGGCAGGGACTGATGTGAATTTCAATTTCTGTACATTGCTGCGGATTTAGTGGCGCTATATAAATAAATGATTATGATGATGACCTGGCACAATTTTTGGTATTTTACATAGAGATGTGGAATATCGCAGTGGCCTAGTGGTCAGCACTTTTCTCTCACAGCACTGGGGTCAGGAGTTCAACTCCCTGATTATTGTTTCATATGTGTGGAGTTTGGAGGCTTGCTCCATATTTGCATGTGTTGTCTACCACACTCCCCAAACATACTACTGGCCGCCTAATTAGGTTTTGTACAAATTTGCCCATAGTATGTTTTTTCATGTTGGTGAATTTAAGTCTGCAAACTCCCATGGCCCTGGTAATTATGTCAATTAGTTCTCTCTTTACAGGACCACAGAATTAGTGGATGGAGCTCCAAATCTTTGAATGTTGAGTATACTTTGGAAATCACCCTTTGTTGGGACTACCTCACAGTCTAAAATAGTCTAAATAGGCAGTTAAGTAATGTGTCACACAAAATGGAGGCCTCTGCACTCCGATTGGTTCGCTGAGCATGTATGGGCGTGCTCACGTCACACGCGGAACTTTCACACACCTGTGTTGTCTCTCTGGTTGTCTCTCCCACCAAGAACATGGCGGCCGCCTGCACTGAGACGAGTACTCTTGCTCTGCAATTAGGAAGAAGAGTGTACACCTGGTTTATTAATCCAAACCTCCATTTAAACCCACCTGTGCTTTGCTTTACTGCCTGTTCATTAGTTTTTTTGCCTGGATAGATCACAATCAAGATTTGATTAAATTTGGATGCTTTGCCTAAGAAGCCAACAACAAACAGTAAGTACAAAACTAAATCAGAGATTGTAAGCTTTCCAAATTGTTTGTATCTCCTAATGTAGCAAACTGTTTGCTATGAAATATGTGTGGCCGAACGGTCATTAAACTGCTATAGAAATGGGCCTTGCCGTCACATTTAATATGGAATAAAGTTCTTTTTAACCTTATCCATATTAAACACATTAATAATTAGCTCATTGCATTGATGGACACATGGGTCCAAATGTATACACTTATTTTGGCGCCTACCTCCCAAATTGCATTTGGAGTACACACTTAAGTGTGTTGCTGGCTGATTTGTAACCAAATATTAATATTAAGAACACAATATAGGGTTTGACACTCTGCAACTCTGAGTGATATCCTTCATTTTGGTGTGTTGCTAACCTGTAAACCAATGTTATGGTTTGAAAAGTGACAAGTAGTAGTAGTAGTAGTAGTAGGAGAATGTTGCAATAGATTTTGACGAATATGTCTGTCAAAATGCAGTGGCCAAACTCAATGCTCATTAAATAGACAAGCCACAATGTTTATCATAATAAGGGGCATGTGTTTTAGACTTAGTTAGAAGTTTGTGAAATGGTACCTTTTTTAGGGGGTGGATGTGCTTAGATTCTGTATTACCACCTGACTGTGTGCACTGCCTATAAAGACACGACTTATCTTTCAAATAGGAATATGTCTGATGCTGGGCCAAGTGATGTGCAGGCACCAGGGCTGCCAAGTAGGCGGAAAAACAATTTTATTGAGGAGGAGCTGGAGGTGCTGGTCGAAGAGGTTCTGGCTAGGTTCCACAGTGGCGACCGGCAAATAACCGGACGCGAGCGCCAAACGCATTGGCAAGAAATCACAAGGCTCATCAATGCGATATCTCCATATGAGCGTACAAAGTTTGAAGTGCAGAAAAGGTACTAATCCGATTTTAAAACAATAGCCCTATTTAACTTGTCTGACTGTGTCTATTTGTAAAATAATATATATAGATATCGCTATAGATAAATATGGATATTGTGACATAGTAGCATTAGTCACCTGTGAGGTGAAACCTCCTTGTGTCTCCAATACATTTGTTGATCAGGCCCTTTGTTTCCAGAAACTAACAGTATGGCCCTTGGTCACATTGACATAATATGTTTCCCACATTATCCGCGCTTCAAAAGTGCAAAATCTGTATTACTGTATGTGTAGGTTAAATTGGTGTGATTAGCAAACGTGCAATGTATTTTATTGAAAAATGTGTCATTTTGAGTTGAAGGTACTATGTGAGGCAATAATGTTTGTCTATTCCACAGATGGGCAGACTATAAAGGACGCCTGAAAGCGAAGCTCGTTGAGATTCACAGGCATGCTCAAGGCACTGGTGGGGGCCTCCACTACGTACTATTTTAACACCCCTCAAGGAGCGGGCGAGGGCTGCAATAGCCCTGGTGGAGATTGTTGGGGTGGGCGACATAGACACTGGCTCTAGCCCACCCCGAACAGGAGAGGCCGCTCCACTAGGTACATGATGAGTTTGCTTACTTAATGTCTGTAAAGCTTTGCATCTGTCTGAGTAAAAATGTCAACTCTCAGTATGTGTGTGTGAAGGTAAACTTTAATTGCACAATGTGTTTGCCTATCACATAGTAGGAAATAAAATGTACACACTGAAGACAAATGGTCTCAATATGTAGGGCTTATCCAAAAATGTGACACCATTAGTGGCAATGCATGTATTTGGGGACCGGCAAGGGCTGCTAGCACATTCAAGGGAAGCTGACACTTTACCAATGCTACATCACGCGTTGTAAGATGTTTTTGCAAATATAATATCGTACCTTACTCTTTGATTCTAATTACTTTATTTTACTTATTATCTCTCTACAGAATGTGAGCAGCAGGCGCCTGCTGCACCAGTGCAGGAGGAAGTTGCCCGTGATGTGGAGGAGGCTCAGCTTGCTCCAGCTGAATATGTAAGGCAGCGGGCACTCACACACGCAGCCGAAAATCTTAAAAACGCCACTGATGCACAGAACGTTCACCTGTCACAAATATCGAGCACTGTCCAACACACGGATCAGCAAATCACCAGTCTCACTAACACACTCTCTACTTTCATGAGCACACACACCTCTTTAATGACGACACTCACCACCAAAATGGATAATTTAAATACCACAGTGACAAATATTGCAACACTCCTGGGTGATATCTTGCATGCCCACTCCCAACGCACCTCCGGCACAATCCCTTCACCCAGCTCAGATTATTTGTTCCCCAGCCCCCATACCCAGTTGTCTGTTGGCTCCAACCTCCATGTTGAGTCTGACTCCACCCTCCCTGGTGTGTCTGACTCCTCCCTCCCTGGTGTGTCTGTTGCGTCTACCCTTCCTGGTGTGTCTGACTCGTCCACCCTCCCTGGTGTGTCTGACTCCTCCCTCCCTGGTGTGTCTGACTCCTCCCTCCCTGACCCCCAACTATGTCGTCTTATGTGTTTTGCCTTTGTCCGTGGCTTTGGCCAATCCCCTGTCATGCCCACTTCCCCATCCCCTGACCCTGCACCTTACCTCGTCGGACACAATCCGTGTGCCTTGCCCCATTGCCTGGTTCCTCTGACTCCTCTACATCACAGGTGACAAGAAGTCGGAGTCGGGGAGCCTCCCTTGCAACCCCCTTCAAAAAGCCTCGTAAAAAATAATTTGTATTGTAACCAAACATTGTGATTTAATATAGGCCATAAATATGTTTTGTTTATGTTTTGAATGATAATTTTGCTACTACTGAAATAATGTGTCTTTATTTGGTAAGGCATATGCCATTATGCTTTTTTGCTAACAATACTTGTTATCAACTCTAACCAAAGTATCATCTCCGAACACAGGGCCTGATTCATTAACGTATTACAACGAATATGTATGTAATGTCAGTGTGCTGACCAAAACCACAGCCCTAATTGATTAATGAACCTAAATGTCAAGGATACATATTTTTGTATGCTGCTAAAAAGCCTTTTAGAATGCAAGTGGTGCAAATTAGCAATAGGTTTAGGGCCAAAGTAAAATACTGTCTGTATCCTAATGTACCGCACAAATACTTGATAGCTTATTTGTACACTGAAATGTCCAGGTCAGCTTGGACCTCTCCTACCCCAAAATTAGTTCTCCAAACACATTTTTGGTTTACATCCCCCTCCAAACTCACATGGTTTGGCCTTGCTTAGTTACTTTGCCTTACCTTTCCAGAATGATTCAGGGCCATGGTTTGCTGAAGAAGACTTAAACAAGAAGTGTATCAAGGTAAGCTTCTTAATGATTTTTCCACAGTGTTTCTTTATTTGCCTGAGTAAATTATTTCAAACAAAGCGTGTAACTACTACAGTGCCCCTTTAGAGGTAGGCTAAATCATCCTGTAAAGGAAGTATTGCATTTGCAAACTGTAATCTGACACAAAGGAGCCACAAAAGACAGGTGTTAATGTAACCAAATTAGTCGAATCTTTTTTTAACATTATGCCACAGGACAATTATTGTTAACTACTAATTTGTACAGGTAAGATTCTGTGCAAATTCTAAATATCTAATAAGGGATTTGTATTTAAGAATAGTGCTAATGCACAGTGTGTGGTACACCGGACGCCCTTTAGCATAACACTTGTTTAAATGTAACCTCATGACCTTATTGCACTAAGCACATATAGGTTTATGTCTCACATTTGGATCTTAGCCGCACTTACCCCATCCGCCGCTGTCATATCACGGCTACCTGGGTCCCTTCTGGTCGTCTGCAACATTCCCGTCCTCCACAGCTCCGTTTGTAAACAAACACACACTGTTTGTTCAGCTGCATGTGCACAGGCATCTTGGATGCAGTCAGGTGATCCTTCCAGACCAACCAGATTCGGCACCTGTGATCCCATGAAGTGATCAGCCAATAGTTGTTTGGGACAACCTATTTAAACCTGCTGCTGTGATCTGTTCATTGCCTGAACACCACACTTCTCTCCAGAAGATAGTTACTGGCTCCAGTGTTTCTGTCCACATTTTCAGACTGCTCATTCCCCTGCTAGATTTGACAATCAGCAAGAACATGAGCAGGAAGATCATCCAGGCTGCTCTGTTCAGATTCAGTCCTGCTCCAGCTAGTCCCAAGGGTCCCGAATCGGGTCAAGAAATACAGACTAACGTGACAGTTTGACACAATATAAGGGTGTATGTAGTGCTGTGTGTCTGACTAATCATGTTAAAAGCAAATGAAAAACCTTGCAGTATAGATATGGTTTGCTCAGGCAAAGAAGCACACTCTGTAATACAAGTAAGTTGACTCCACCTCACCTAGTGATGGATGTCTAAGAGGTAGTTTGTCCACCAAACGCCTCTATCCTGTAGTGACTTTTCAAAACTCTATGATCTGATCCCCCCAATCCATGATAGTTTAAACCAATCTGGAACCTTGAATACATTATTAAAACAAACTGACCTTAGAGTTTCTTACGTAATGCACACTGTGATTCATTCATTGTTAGAGTGGCCACGTCACTCGGATTTTGCTCCCTTACAGTTTTGGAAAACATTTAAGCAAGGCCAAGCTATTTTATATAACGGCCAACATATTATAATTTGAAGTTTGGTATGTTGTGATTTCTTTGCAATACAGACACTGGTACCCATTGCCCACGTTCACCATCTATAAGCCAAATAAAGTAGATGCCTCACCTAACAATGTAAACATCAACAATATCTACCAGACAATAAACCCTCAAATGACTGTGTGCTCGGGCCAACACTCTTGGATAAGATGGTGTTGTTAAAGGAATTTGAACATGGACCCATCATCCTAAAGGGACGATATCTGTACATTAAGGATTTGTACTTCCCTTGGCCAAGGCATGGGCAAATGCAAGAGCAGAAAATTTGTGTTAACATTGACTAGCATGTTTAAACAGACATAGGTGGTATTAGGGCGCAAACTAACACAATTTACTCCACACACACACACACACACACACACACACACACGATTTGAAGAGAAACCAAGCTGGAATGTGACTTTGGTCACTACTTTCCACTTTCAGAGGGCAATCTACCTGAAAATGGTATTGAGAAACAATTACACATTTATACACCACAATAACATTGGAGATCTACATTGTCAGGTTCAGCAAACATGTCAAGTGACTGCTGCCTAACAATGTGTGTAATCAGACTAATGTAACCAGTGCTCATGTGGAGTATCTGTGTTGGCTGTAAGTTCAAATATAGGTGGCTCGACCAATTAGCAAACTAGGTGAGGTATTACATAACCCATCAATTAAACATTGTAAAAACACCAAGAAAAGGATGGAGACTGGAATATTTGCTAAACCAAAGGTGGCTAACACATATTGTTATTATGGCCTTGTAGCAAGACTCCACTAGCTTAGTGCCCTAATGCATTCCCCATGATTGTTAGTGTGGGGTTTGTGTCTGGCATGTGGGTGTTGGACCACTTTGAAACAAAGTGCTACTAGCACAAGAGAAGAAGATTGTTATCCTGTTTGGGCAAGGGCCAAAAGTTGGTAGTGTTTGACCTGACACTGCTAACATTTTTGCTTTATTTCTATACGTTTACCTGTAATGGAATGCCTATATTGCTAGGCACATCCCATGTTCCCTCTAAAAGCTGAAAGTGTCCAATAAATTTACTACTAAGCAACCAAACACACATACAAACCTCCACACTATACACATTTTCAAAAACTGAACATTAACCCCATTGAGCGTGTTTGTAGGCTATGGTGTATCTGTGGCAAAGGACAAAAGAACCACACATAAATTTAATACACCTGTTCCACAATAGTTTGGAAAGCACTACACATGGATTTTTGTGTATTAAAAGATTAATCACTGCACTATAGTAATGGTACAAAATGGCATGACAACTGATTGCTGAGACATTTGCAGCATAGGCTAGATTTATTACATATATGTACCCAAACGTGCTAACAAAAACAAAGCAAACAATTTAATGGTCTGTGTGTGTCAAAGTTCCTTGGATGAAGAGATGACAATCTGGCCAGACTGAAGAGACATAAGCAGGCTTGGAGCTCTGGAGAAATTCAACAACATGTAGTGAGACACGAATTGCACAACTCCAAAATCCATGCCAACGGACCCTGTTGAATGAGAATCAACAATTTAATATGGCAATATTAGCTCACACATAACTTGCATTTTTATATCTAGTTGATGACTTGTTAATCAAGAGGTTGACCACTGTATTGGCATGTGTAAAAAAGCCGGTAATATTCTACACAATAGTGTATAATAATGGCTTGTGTGTTTGGACTATATCTTGGATTTTAAATGCACTATTTGACTTAATTACAAACCCCAAACCCATATGTAACATCGCTAGCATCTGGCCTTATGTTTTGTTTGCGCAACCACACATTGCAGGCTTAGTAACGACATTATTGTATGGAGCACACTCACTGGACAGTCACATTTTAGTGCAAATAGCACTATACTACTTACATTTGTCAACACCCTTCACTATGGCAACATCCACCAACTCCAAAGGTAAGTGCAATGGCAGAAAGGCCAGCACTGCTGGCCAAGTGTAATCTAAAGACTGTAGATATAAGAAAAACAAATAAAGTGTGAGAAATGAGCACTTCTCAACACTATATGTGCTGATCAATAAACCTCACATGGCTAAATGAGCAGAGTTAAGGTACATTTTCGCTAGAACTATTTTGGCACGCCATTTTGACACTAGGGGACATATACATACTAGACCATTAACACCTTTGGTGCCTCAGCTAATACAAGCATCAAGTGTGCAAAGTCTGGACTGTTTAAACGGAAGAAAACCAAACATCAATTATGTTGCCACATTAGGCTGTAGAGTAAATCTACCCCATTAACGTGCATTTAGAAAAAGACATTAAGGCTAAACTTAGAGGCATGAAGCTATACTTTCTACACACATTGTAACGGTAAAATACAGGTTGCCATGGTTTTTTCCCTATTATTACACATATTAAACATTTCACTATCACACCAGGCCATGTCTATTCATATTCCCATTTTGAATTACCATACCTTAGATAATCTACCCTTGACTAAGCTTGCACATGATTTTACCACAGATCTTTGAAATGTGAAGATATAAAAAAACACAACCCCAAATATTTACCTCAAAAATATGTCTCCACAACATAGCTTCTGAAGTTGGATCCAAGCACTGGTTCATGAGGGGGGTCTCCAAGATCTTCCTCCTCTGCCTCGTCCACTCCAGCAACCTCGTCCAGGACCCCTGGTGCCCCACTCCTGATGGCAATATTATGAAACACCACACACAGAGCAATGATCTTACACACCTTCCTTGGCTCATACATGAGGGCGCCATCAGACCTGTCAAGACATCTAAAACGAGCCTTCAAAACGCCAAAGGCTCTTTCAATGACCGATCTGGAGGCCCTATAAGCCGAGTTATAGGCCTCCTCTCGCTCCGTGTGTGGGTTAAATATAGGAGTGAGGAATTACGAATTACGAATTACAAAGTAGTCGTAATTCATCGTCACGCTTTTTGGTGTAAAAGGACAGTCCTTAAGTAGATGGAAGTAATGTGGAAAGTGGGATATAAAGAGAAAAAACAAATAAAAAAAACCCAGCATGGACATTCTTACTGCAAAGTGTTTTAACAAGGGGTATGCAATAAACAATATCTGGCTTCTACTTACCACACACACAGACAAATGTGGAATGTCAAAAAGCAATCTGTAGACACCCAAAAAGCACAATCAAGGACAAAGATCTGTGGGGGGAGGGTAAACAGATAACAAATAAATAAATAAATAAATATAGATGGATAATATTTATTTCTGTCACTACATTCGAGAGGTCTCTATGCAGAGGCGCATCCCACGTCTACACAGTTGCCTCAATATTCAAACTCTGCAGCTAATGAAAGACTTTCCCACTAACCTTCAACATAAAATCCAATAGCATTAGGACCTTTCACCATCATTTTCTATCTCTAGCTCACCAATACCTTGACAATAAATAAACATGAGTGTTGAGGAAGGTACAGCAATAAACAGCAGAGATTATGAAACATTTCACCATTAAGGCCTACTTACCCAGAACTGTGAAACTTCCAACAACACAGAAGTGCAAGCAAGGTATTTTTAAGTAGCACTGTAATTAGTGAATTAAATGCAGGTGAGTAGGCCGGAGAGTATGCCGGACACGTCATTAGGAGCACCCAGGTGCGTTCTAATTAACCAAGTGTGTTTTTGTCTAAAAGTGACCTGACATGTTAGCAAAGTTTATTTTCTGTAGGGTAAGTAGAGATTCTAACGGTTATTACAGATGTCATTAATGAGCTAAGCTGTTAGTGTTGTGGCAATAGTATGGGTGAAATAGTTTTAAGTACAATTATATGGCGTAAGAATCATTTGTATGAGGTAAATTTATATGCTGCACGATAGTGTAGTGGTTAGGTATTCCACCCACCAATACTAAGTGCAGAAGTTTGAGGCCCCAGGTCAACCCTAAGCACCAAGTGAGTTAGTAGACGACATTATTAAGCGTACTCCTAAAAGTAAAAATCAATATGCAAATGCTTGTATTTAGCATAAGATTCGCAAACACACTCATTCCAGCTTTTTAGTGAAGTTTTTGCAGCTCCTGCTGCTTTAGTAAAACAGTGTTTTTAATTTATGTGTGTGTTTATCTAGGTTTAATAATTTAATAGCACGTTATCTGTCATGCTGTTCATATTAATTGCAACATGACCGATTTATCAGGGCTAAGACAGCCATTTAGCTGGGCAAAATTTTTAATGTGCAGTTTGGTGTTAGTGTTTCAATGTGAAGTATACCTCAGTGAATAAAGAAATGAGCTTGCAACAACAAGGTAATGAGTTTGAACCCAGAATGATGCGTGTATGTGGCTAACCTTGGTATATTTACAAGTTTGAGAGTGTTTATTCCACACTGTGACTTAGTATATGTTTTGGTGTGTAAGGTGGCTATATGTCATGTTGAACAGTGTTATCAGCTACAACACAGCAAAGCAGTTGTTGGCAAAGACTTGATTTCAAAGACATAGGAATTCTGTACTGGCAACAGTGGAAAAAGCTAAGTGCTCCACCAAATCAAATATTAGAAATGGGAGCAATAAATGTTTTGCTTTTGGTTTGTATTAATCAACATGGATATATTTCTATATGCATACATTTTGACTCTGCATGCACCAAATCTTTCTGGGATATAATATTTAAAAGCATAGGCATGTTTCCCCATGTTTTAAGGAAACCAACTTATGCTAGAAGTTGCTGGTCATCTTTCATTTGTATTCTATTCCCTTGACATCACCACTTGTACAGTGGTGTAGCAGTTAGGCAATCCACCTTGCAAGCTTTCTACGTGGGTTCAAGTACTCACCAATTCTCTTGGCTCTTAGGGATCATTAATATCCTTACATTATTCATGTTGCTGTTAAAAGTGTCCCTGTGGTAACAGTACGCTTGTAAATCGCTAAAATATAGTTTAGAGTTATTATATGTCTATTATTATTATTTGTTACTGCAAACGCACCATCACCAACTGTCAAATCAGGCATGTAACATATTGAGACTAATGAAATTGGTAATTGTTGAGAATCGTAGGAGATTTATAATAGATATTTATGGCAAAGTCTATTGTTTGGCCAACATTTTAAATCAAATGAAATAATTACCCATGCAGTGTGCACACCATTCCGGCAGCCGGAATGAATGTGGAATGCACTGAGGCAACCATTCCGGCAGCCGGAATGAATGTGAAATGCACTGAGGCAACCATTCCGGCAGTGGAATGAACGTGGAATGCACTGAGGCAACGATTCCGGCAGGGGAATGAATGGGGAATGCACTGAGGCAACCATTCCGGCAGCCAGAATGAATGTGGAATGCACTGAGGCAACCATTCCGGCAGTGGAATGAATGTGGAATGCACTGAGGCAACCATTCCGGCAGTGGAATGAATGTGGAATGCACTGAGGCAACTATTCCGGCAGTGGAATGAATGGGGAATGCACTGAGGCAACCATTCCGGCAGCCGGAATGAATGTGGAATGCACTGAGGCAACCATTCCGGCAGTGGAATGAATGGGGAATGCACTGAGGCAACCATTCCGGCAGTGGAATGAATGGGGAATGCACTGAGGCAACCATTCCGGCAGTGGAATGAATGGGGAATGCACTGAGGCAACCATTCCGGCAGCCGGAATGAATGGGGAATGCACTGAGGCAACCATTCCGGCAGTGGAATGCACTGTGAACTGGATTCTCCCCATAATGCTGAGAAGATATGTGGTTAGCATACCAAAGTGCAGTGTACAGGCCTATAAAAGCCAGTCTTCTTTACTGAAGAGGCAGTAAGCAGCAGAGGGCGCTCTTTTCAGCTAACTAATTCCGGCAGTTCCGGATTGAGGCCAAAGGGCCAAAATAACATCAATCATGTTGCACTTGCGAATTGCATTGATTAGAAAGGTGTGTGTAAAGAAAAAAGGCTTAATTTACACAAACATACTAATGGAACATTTGTAAGATATCTAAAATCCCAATAAATATTTTTTTTTTATAAAAAAAAAAAAATGGCAAAAGCAGTCTTTATTGATATGTATGTATGTTGTGCATATTTCGTTTTGCGTTTTAAACACAAAAGATGCTCCTAAAGGCGTTTAATAGTTGTTTTAGCTAGCTGTATTGGAGTTAAACATGACCCTGGCCTTCCTTAACTTTTGTGAAAGATTTGAGACAGGAGTGACGTCAGTTTCACTCATCTGGCCAGAGGGAACGCCTACTGTTCTCAAGTTCAAAAGCATAACGCCTACTTTACTCAAGTACTATCTCATCTCCTCCCAGTCCGCGCCTACTCTCCGCCCATTCCCACCCCTTTGTTCTCAAGTGGTCAGCAGTCATCTCAAATCTATTTGCGTTGGAGTTTGAGATTGAGTTGACTTTTGAGAGCTGTATCTGCCATGATTGCGTAGCGTATGTGGCGTTTTGCGCAGCTTAAGTGTTGTTTCACGCATGCGCAGAGCCATTTAGCAGATGCTTATGCGTTTGCGAACTTTGATGAATCGGGCAGAATGGAAGTGTCGAGTTGGGAGATATTTCGAGACAAGTGAGGAAATGTATGTGTTACGAGCCACGGCGGTGCCCAGCCGCCGCGACTCACTCACCCGCGTCCCGGCCGTCGCCATGACGACCGGGACGTCATTTCCGGCCATAACCCGGCCGTTGCCGGGGCAACCAGTAGACGCTTCAGAGCTGCGTCCCGGCAATAGGAGGAGGCCGGGCGCAGCGTTCTACAGCCTGTGGGCTAATTAATATGGGCAGATTATAGGAGGCAATTACAGGCATTAGCCTGCAACTGTGCAGGCCAGGGGCAAGCCCTGATTGGCTCTGTTAGTGACTGCTTTATTAACCTGCAGGAGTGTGTTCAACCTGTGATTGGTTCAGCTGGGTATTTAAGGCAATGAGGTCTGCTGCCTCATTGCCGGTTATAGCTCCTGTGTTCCAGTCTGCTAACCTGCTAGTTCCTGTCCTGTATCCTGATATCGCTATTTGACTCCCCGTGTATGACCCTTGGCTTTGATTTGGACCTTGCTCGTGTTTCCTGTGACCCTGATCTCTGGCCTGTTTACCCGTTCTGCTATTTGCCTGTGACCCCTGACCTCAGCTTGTTCATCAATACTCTTGTCTGCTGCCGGCCCTTGACCTCTGCGTGGACCTGACTCCTCTTGCCTGGGTTCTCCCCAGCTGGTACGCACTTCACGACCCTCTGTCAGTCTGCGGCCCAGTCTGTCCCCACCATCAGGGGCTCCAGTGAACACCTGACTGGCAGAGTAGATTCCGGGTTGTGTTGTGCCGGCTGGAGGGGTTCCTAACATTATAACCGGCCCACTCACGGAGACAAGGTTAGAATGGATACAAGTGGATCCACACTGTCTCCGGCACAAACCCTAGCAGGCCACGTTGAGTCCTTGTATCAGATGATGCAGGGATTGGCTGAGCGTATGTCTGTTCAAGAAGAAGCCACAAAAGCTTCACAACCGACTCCAGGTCCCATCTGTGAACCCAAAATGAACTTACCAGATCGGTTCTCCGGAAATAGAACCCTGTTTCGGAACTTCAGGGAGAGCTGCAAGCTCTATTTTCGGATGAGACCCCGCTCCTCCGGTTCAGAGCAGCAAAGAGTTGGTATTATTATTTCCCTTCTACAGGGTGACCCCCAGTCCTGGGCGTTTTCTTTGCCGCAGACCAGTCCGGCCATGCAGTCCGTAGACTCCTTCTTCGAGGCACTGGGTCTACTGTATGATGACCCGGATCGAGTGGCCTCCGCGGAAGCTCATCTACGGTCCTTGAAACAAGGCCGACGGTCGGCAGAAGAATACTGCGCTGAATTCCGTAGATGGTCACCTGATAGTGGATGGAACGACCCTGCCTTACGAAGTCAGTTCCGTCTCGGCCTATCTGAACAGATTAAAGATTCTTTGGTGCAATACCCGTCTCCTAGTTCTCTGGAGGATCTGATGCACCTCTCCATTAAAATTGACAGGAGATATAAGGAGCGGAAAACTGAAAAGGAAACATCATCACCTCCATCCGCCTTCGTTCCTGTTTCCCAGGATGGTGAGGAGCCGATGCAATTAGGAGCATATCGTCTCTCTTCTGAAGAGAGAGACAGGAGACGTTCGCAAGGTCTATGTCTATACTGTGGCATAAAAGGCCACTTCTCCCGTTCTTGCCCAAATAAGTCGGGAAAAGACCATGCCTAGGGAATGAGGGGAAAGTTCACCTAGGTCTGCAAATTATCTCCCCGAAAAATGCTGTATTAATCCCTGCACAGCTCACCTTCCGGGCTCGCTCTGTGGACCTGTCGGCCTTCATTGATAGCGGAGCTGCAGGCAACTTCCTTGATATTGGGTTTGCCCGCTCTGCCGGAATTCCGATGGTAAAACTCAACTCTGCCATTACTGTCTGTGGCTTAGACGGAGGTCCGTTGCCTGGTGGCAAGATTTCCTGGGAGACCCCGCCACTACAGTTGAAGATCGGAACTCTCCATTCTGAGTCAATCACCTTCTTCCTGATCGATTGTTCGTCGGTTCCTATGATCTTGGGCCACCCATGGCTTTCCTGTCATAACCCTGTCATAGACTGGGTAAAAGGAGAGATTGTCAAGTGGAGTACTTATTGTACACAGTCTTGTTTGTCACTATCTCTGCGTATGATTCAGCCTATTCCGGAGCGGCTTCCCTCACAGTATCATGAATTCTGGGACGTGTTCTCCAAGAAGGCTGCTGATACCTTACCGCCACATCGTGACTTTGACTGTGCCATCGAACTTATTCCTGGTTCCAAGTTACCTAAGGGGCGTTTGTATTCCCTTTCTGCTCCAGAAACAAAATCCATGCAGGAGTATATCGACGAAAACCTGGAGAGAGGCTTCATCAGGCCATCTAGGTCTCCCGTAGGAGCAGGATGCTTCTTTGTATCAAAAAAAGACGGAGGGTTAAGACCTTGTATTGACTACCGGGGATTGAATCATATCACAGTCAAGAACACCTATCCCCTTCCGCTCATCTCGGTATTGTTTGATCAGCTAAGAGGGGCTACTGTCTTCACTAAAATCGACCTTCGCGGAGCATATAATCTCATCCGTATCAAAGAAGGAGATGAGTGGAAGACGGCGTTCAATACGCACTCTGGCCACTACGAGTATCTGGTCATGCCGTTTGGCCTCAGCAATGCGCCTGCAGTGTTCCAGGACTTGATCAACGAGGTCCTCCGAGACTTCCTGGGTGGTTTTGTGGTCGTCTATTTAGATGATATCCTCATCTATTCCAAATCTTTACTCGCACATCAGACTCACGTCAAACAAGTCTTACAAAAATTGCGGGAAAACCATCTCTACGCCAAGCTGGAAAAGTGTGAGTTTGAGGTGCAGAAGGTATCCTTTTTAGGTTACGTAATCTCTTCTGAGGGATTTTCTATGGATTCAACAAAGGTCCAGGCTATTGTGGATTGGGTACAACCCAACAATCTAAAGGCGGTACAGAGGTTTCTGGGCTTCTCCAATTATTATCGAAGGTTCATTCACAACTTCGCTGACATTGTGGCTCCCATTGTGGCTTTGACCCGTAAAGGAATGGACCCAACTAATTGGTCGTCTCAAGCAGTAGCCTCATTCAAAAGTCTGAAAAAGGCCTTTATCTCAGCTGAGGTCCTTAAACATCCAGATCCAGCTAAAGCATTTGTTCTAGAGGTCGATGCCTCGGACGTCGGGGCCGGCGCCATTCTATCACAGAAGGATCCTCATACTAATCGTCTACACCCATGTGCCTATTTCTCCCGTCAGTTCTCTTCAGCAGAAGCCAACTACGATGTCGGTAATAGAGAACTATTGGCAATCAAGTGGGCCTTCGAGGAGTGGCGGCATTGGTTGGAGGGTGCTTCGCATCAGATCTCTGTCATTACCGACCACAAGAACTTGCAATATATACAGTCAGCCAAGCGCTTAAACCCTAGACAGGCCCGCTGGGCATTATTTTTTACCCGGTTCAATTTCCTGATCACCTACAGACCAGGTTCCAAGAATGTCCGGGCAGATGCCCTGT
Organism: Mixophyes fleayi; assembly: GCF_038048845.1. Classification (NCBI taxonomy): domain Eukaryota; kingdom Metazoa; phylum Chordata; class Amphibia; order Anura; family Limnodynastidae; genus Mixophyes; species Mixophyes fleayi. The sequence continues at coordinate 4,030,392 of NC_134403.1, forward strand.
CCAGGAGTTTCATGGCACACCATGTTCCAGTTACTAACCCAGAGTCTATTATTCCTCCTTCCATAATCCATGCTGGGTTAACCCAAGATCTGAATGTCACACTGCAGAGATTCCAGAAATTAGCCCCAGATGCTACTCCGGAGCAACGACTTTTTGTTCCAGTCCACTTAAGAAAGGCGGTTCTTGTGGAAGCACATTGCAGTAGGGCTGCTGGGCACCCTGGAATTTACAAGACGCTAGAAATCCTTTCCCGCACGGTCTGGTGGCCATCCATGTCTGCCGACGTCAAGAGGCATGTCCTCTCATGTGAGATTTGTGCTAGAAACAAAGTGCCTAGGATCCGTCCAGTAGGCCAATTAGTTCCTTTGGCCCCTCCTGCGAAACCATGGACTCATCTGTCTATGGACTTTGTAGTGGATCTACCACCTTCTGCAGGACACAACACGATTTGGGTCGTGGTAGACCGGTTCAGCAAAATGTCACACTTCATTCCGTTAACCAAACTACCTTCTGCTCGGGATTTGGCTCTCTTATTCATTCAACATATTTTCAGGCTCCATGGACTCCCTACTGACATCGTCTCTGATCGGGGTTCTCAGTTTATAGCACAATTCTGGAGGTCCTTCTGTACCCTTCTCGGAATCAAGGTCAGTTTATCATCCGCCTACCACCCTCAGTCAAATGGGCAAACTGAAAGGGTTAACCAGTCCCTAGAAAATTTTTTGCGATGTTACACATCGAAGTTCCACGATAATTGGTCTTCCCTGTTACCCTGGGCGGAATTCGCCTGTAATAATTCCTGTCACTCAGCTACAAAAATCTCTCCGTTCTTCTGCAATTATGGTTTTCACCCCAGATCTAACTCCCTGTATTCACTCCAGTCCGTTGGTATCCAGGAGATCCGCTCCACTGCAAGAGATCTCAGAGTTATCTGGAAGAAAGTTCACTCATCATTGAGACAAGCCTCACTTGTGGCAAAAAAAAATTCGGACCGACATCGTACCACCTGCTCCCTTAAGGTTGGCCAGAAGGTGTGGCTGTCTACAAAAAATATCAGGCTCAGACAGCCTTGCAAGAAGTTGGGCCCTAAGTTCATCGGGCCGTTTCCTATCATCAAACAGGTGAACCCCGTCGCATTTAGGTTAAAAATTCCGGCCTCATTGAGAATTCCCAACACATTTCATTGTTCTCTGTTGAAACCGGTACTATTTCCTGGTCAAACCCAGTCTTCAAGTGTGCCTGGGAGAGGTTCCAGTGGACCACAAAAATTTGTGATTCAAAAGGTCCTTGATTCTAAAAAAGTTCAAGGACAGGTGCATTTCCTCATACAATGGAGGAATCGCGGATTGGAAGAGAGATCTTGGGTTCCGCGGAGACAACTCCATGCCCCAAAGAAACTGAAGGAGTTCTTCAAAAAATTCCCTAGAAAACCAGGATGTCGGGGTCCCTCGACCCCTCCTCAAGGGGGGGGGTACTGTTACGAGCCACGGCGGTGCCCAGCCGCCGCGACTCACTCACCCGCGTCCCGGCCGTCGCCATGACGACCGGGACGTCATTTCCGGCCATAACCCGGCCGTTGCCGGGGCAACCAGTAGACGCTTCAGAGCTGCGTCCCGGCAATAGGAGGAGGCCGGGCGCAGCGTTCTACAGCCTGTGGGCTAATTAATATGGGCAGATTATAGGAGGCAATTACAGGCATTAGCCTGCAACTGTGCAGGCCAGGGGCAAGCCCTGATTGGCTCTGTTAGTGACTGCTTTATTAACCTGCAGGAGTGTGTTCAACCTGTGATTGGTTCAGCTGGGTATTTAAGGCAATGAGGTCTGCTGCCTCATTGCCGGTTATAGCTCCTGTGTTCCAGTCTGCTAACCTGCTAGTTCCTGTCCTGTATCCTGATATCGCTATTTGACTCCCCGTGTATGACCCTTGGCTTTGATTTGGACCTTGCTCGTGTTTCCTGTGACCCTGATCTCTGGCCTGTTTACCCGTTCTGCTATTTGCCTGTGACCCCTGACCTCAGCTTGTTCATCAATACTCTTGTCTGCTGCCGGCCCTTGACCTCTGCGTGGACCTGACTCCTCTTGCCTGGGTTCTCCCCAGCTGGTACGCACTTCACGACCCTCTGTCAGTCTGCGGCCCAGTCTGTCCCCACCATCAGGGGCTCCAGTGAACACCTGACTGGCAGAGTAGATTCCGGGTTGTGTTGTGCCGGCTGGAGGGGTTCCTAACAGTATGTCGGTGCAATTTTGTTGATGGCCTTGCATGTTAGTAGAAGAATTTTATATTGGATTCGTTGATATACAGGCAGCCAATGTAGAGACTGACGGAGTGGCTCAGCAGAGGAATAACGGTTAGTAAGGAAAATCAATCTAGCCGCTGCATGCAAAATAGATTGTAGGGGTTCAAGTCTAACTTTGGGAAGACCAGTAAGGAGGGAATTGCAATAGTCGATGTGGGAGATGATGATTGCATGAATTAATGTTTTTGTGGTGTCTTGTGTCAGGTATGTGCGTATTCTGGAAATGTTCTTTAGGTGTATGTAACATGATTTAGATATAGAGTTGATGTGGGGAATAAACGACAGTTGTGAATCAAGGATTACACCTAGGTAACGAGCTTGCAGGGTGGGATTTATGGTCATGTTATCAACAGAAATAGAAATGTCAGGCAGGAAGCTTCTGTTTTTGGGTGGGAATATTATTTATTCAGTTTTTGAAAGATTGAGTTTGAGTTGGCAAGAAGACATCCAAGATGAAATGGCAGAAATACAGTCAGTAACGAGAGACAACACAGATGGTGAGAGATCAGGAGAGGATAGATAAATTTGTGTATCATCCGCATAGAGATGATACTAAAATCCAAAGGAGCTTATTAGTTTTCCAAGAGAAGTGGTGTAGATAGAGAATAGCAGAGGACCTAGGATTGAGCCTTGTGGAACTCCAACTGATAAAGGAAGCGGAGCAGAGGTGGATCCAGAGAAATTAACACTGAAAGAGCGATTAGATAGGTAGGATGAGAACCAGGATAGGACAGTGCCTTCAAGACCTGGGGATTTGTATGAGAAGTGTGGTCAACGGTGTTAAATGCAGCAGAGAGATCCAGGAGAATTAGAAGAGAGTAACAGTTATTATTTTTTAATAATGTGATAATACAGTGTTAATCACTAAATGAGTTATAAAACATGGTGCTATAAACAAATTCTCAGAACTATCAACTAGTACTATTACCCTAATAAGAGGGGCTATAAACTAAGAACTATAAACGCTACCCAAATTTCCCTCCGATTCTCTGAGCTACGAACTAATACTACTAGCATTTAGCGATAAACAGAACCACGCACAATATACACCGCATCAGAGCTATAGTCAAAAAGCAAAAGGGCTATAGCATTTAAAACTACAAAAAAGCTATAATCACTCCGCTGTAATCACCAGCACCTAAGTATATTGTCTGAACCGCTTCCATTGCTATTCTCCAACCCCACCATATTCTCCCTCTCCCACACACCTCTTCTCTCCACTATAGGTACCCCAGGTTGCGCCACGGCAGAAACTACGACACAACATTTGAATAAAAACAAATATATTTTTCCATCACAAAAGTACTGTATCTGAGGACTTTACATAGAACAAATCTTTTTTAAAATTAGAATCATTTAAGTGATGACTAATATTGGCTGATTTAGTCCGAAATAGACATTTTTTTCTGAGATCTCTGATTACGAGTAGATATGATATTATCAGTGCACTGATACGTGTATTGTTTTATTTGTTTTTGTGTTGTTTAATAAATCAGAGCTTATTTTATTAAGTGGATTCAGTCATTATTGGTATTGCCTGCTATCTCAGCACTGAATTCAGTTTTCTTTTTTGTTTTTTAGTTTAATAAATAGCCATGCTTAGGCAGATTTACAAGATTAAGACAGATAAAGGGATAAAGGCGAAGAGATTATAAACTTGTCACTCTTGTTTTAAATTTTGGTGGAACAATCAAATTCTAGGGTTTTGTGATTCAGAACTGGGACTTCACCGCTTCCTGGTGCAGTTTGGGCATATCAGGGCTTGGCCTTGTGGGTTTGTGTAGAAAAAAGAATGTCCTTCAATTTCAATTTGAGATGCTGGAATGATCAGAGAATGATACCAACGAGAATTCGCTGCTCAAACTTAAAGTTTGTTTTCCAAGATTTTTTTTAATAAGAAATTACAGTTGTTACTAACCTCTAAATTTCGCATCCATTGAGTCCCTGTCTTTGCACATTGTTGAACATCTTACCTCGGTTCCATTATGCTGTAAAATGACATCACAATCAGATCAGTCAATTCAAGAGATAGACGTCAGCATAACTTTAACTGTAGTTGTGTTTTTAATTTACCTGATTATCAAGAAAAAATATTATGGAATTGGCACAATTGTGTTTTCTATGTCCATGTAAATTAACCACAGGAACCCAGAATTTATCTGCTACTTTTGCCTACTTAATTTATAAGAAAAACGCTAGTTTCAAGTTGTACTTGCAATGAGATGCTCTATGGATACTGTCTGGGTTCTTTATTTATTATTCATTGGGCAATTAAATTTGGACATCATCATTTTGAAATATGACAAGCCCTTAGCATAGAGGATTGGAAAAAACATTACACAGTGGAGAAATATCAGAGTCTTTAACTACAAATTCTAAAAGGAAAACTGTTCATACCACTAATTACAAACAGGATCTGTAATGTTATATTAAAGTGCAGATGAACTAATATTGTGTGACGATAATAATGATGAGTGATGACATTGTCAACAAATCCTGCTTGCAATTATTGTTAATTCCATTCTGAAATTGTGCAGACAATCATTAACGGTATATATACTCTATATATTGTAGTGATTATTGATTACCTAACAGGGCATAATATGTGTTTAAATTTAATACAATCGTACATAAGTTGTTATGATTAAAAAATAAAAATTCAGAGTTTACAACTGTATATTTGCAAGAGAGACTATACATAGTGATAATTCCACATTTGTTCAATAATTTAGAGAATAAGGTTTTAGTCATTTGTGTGTTTGAAGTTGGAGAAAGAAACAAAGAAGTAAAAGAGGAGAAAGAAGAAAAGGGAACATAAGAAATAAATGTTTTTACATGATTTTGTTTTAGAGTCTAGATTGAAATCACTGGGGAGTAAGTATTTGCATTGTATAGATTCATCTAGACTTTTTATGTTTTAGATGTAAAGTTGTCACCTCTCCAGAATTTACATGTTTGTGTTGTGAGTAATAGTTTAGGTGGATCTATGTTATGCACTGTCAGTGGTCGAAGTGGAAAATTAGAAGTGCTGGTGTGGAAAATCAAGAGAATGGCCAGGGTGAAATTCATTTTAGATGCTTTGCAACACTCCCGAAAGTGTATATAGGTGACAGTAACGTAACAAATGCTAAAAGAATGCAGATGTGTGTGACGCAGAAACACATTTTAATATAAACATCCCAAGATAAAGTCTTCACTCAGAAACAGAAATTATAAGTACTAGGGGCTAATGATGCCTCTTGAGTGCCCCATTTCACATATTTTTGCTCTATGGATGTTGTCTGGGGTCTTTATTTATTATTTATTGGGCAATTACATTTGAACAACATCATTTTGAAATATGACAAGACCTTAGCTTAGTGGATTGGAAAATAAATTACACAGTAGAGAGATATCAGATCCTTTGATTGTTTGTCCCTTGTTTGCAATTTGCCCTTTTTATATGACTGCTGGACACCTCTTTGCTCCTTGACCCACCATCATCCTTCACCGCCAGAGGGGGCTTTACTCACAGCTGCACTCACATCAGAATTTTGGGTTTTGAGTTTCAAAATGTTCTGCTAAGGGAATGATAAATGGTATGTAATAGAGCAGTAACATCACAGTGCAAAATGTGCTGAAGTCGGTTACAAATTTTGGATTTTTGATACATGAACTCACCATGTGATTGTATAATATGAATGACTTTTAAAGGCATATAAATGAGAATACTACAAATCCATTTCTATGCAATGTTATAATAGTAATATTTTAGGCAAGCTGTCTGTTTGTGATCTTTAAGTAATTATAACACTAATAACAATAACAGTAATTATACAAACATGATGTTTCCCAGTGATGCTCTATTAAAATTTCAATACATAAAATGTAGGATAGTAAATCTTTATATTGAATTATTAGCAGCTACAACCAAAATAACCCAAATCACAATGTAGTTGTTCATGTGCCGTACTATGAAATTAATAATCCAGTTACCATGATCTCTTAATTACTATTCTCTAGTTTAAAGTTGTCATAGATGATAGTCACACTTTGGTGAAGATATCGTGATGTATTGTATATATAGGACGCCCCAGTACTGAACCACAATACACAACTAAATATACACAAAATATTTCACTAACGTTGAAGTTTCCACAAATTTCACTGTTTGCCAAAAAGAAATCAGCTCTCAAAGGTTAAGCATTATAGTGAGAAACCACTGAATTTTATCAAGACTATTAATTGCAGAATTTATAAACCTTCACGTGACGATAAACGATGTACAGAATCTCATCATGATAATCACCATGTGGTCACACATACATATGATTACACACCTGTAACAGCCATGCACTGACCCCAGGCATCTCTTCTGGTCATTCCTGAGATCAGCTAATCTGCCTTGTGGTTGGTTAGATTTTCTCCAGTACCTGTACAAAAGGTGATCCTGGGACTGAGGTTACCATACAGCTAGAGAGATTCTACATAATACTTTACATAGAATATTATATAGAAGAACAAAGAGAGCAATATATCAACAAGATGGATGGAATGTTCTCTTTTTTTCTTCTGCTTGGTGTTATGGACTCAGTGACTAGTCTACCTTTGGACCGATCATTACAGGTGAGATACTGAGGAGTATGAATCGCACAATGTTACCTGATGCTGAGGAAGGTTTGGGGTGACTGCATGGTACTGTATGGTACTGTATGGTACTGTATGGTACTGTATGGGGTTCTACTGTACAGTTTTTATATTTGAAAATTATATTTAGTTTCTTTTTTTTAGTTCAGAATATCTAATAATTGTATAAATATAATGCTTTCTACCCTTCACCAGTAATGTTATGCATTATAATGTACAGGCTGACATATATTACTGGTCACTTCCTCTTGCATTCACTATGTAAGGAGTGGACTGTGTGGCAGTGGGATTAGAGAAGATAGAGGAAGAGCAGGTAATCTGCTTCTCTTTCACTCTCTTCCCTCACCATGGACCTCAGTTACTGCAGAGTGACATTTGTCTCAATGCACTTTCAATCGCAAATTGATGAGCACAGGAATATACTGTATTTAGGTGATTTATGGTAAAGAGTCTAGGGACAGGGGGTGAGAGCTTCACCTGTTCTTTCTCAAGAATTCTGCCACTTCATGTGACGTCCTTAAAAGTATAAAAACTTCAAGTGAGACCAGTGAGTAAGATTAATAAAAATGTGAGTATAAACCAAAACTTATTTATCTTTCAGCTTTCCCAGAATGAAACTAATGGCTTTGGTAAGCTGCATTTTTTAACTCTCATTTGAATTTCTTAATTTTTCCCTGTCTTTTCCCTTTCTACATCTTCTTTGTTCTGTTTATTTTTACTATTCCATCTATTTGCTTCTATAATGTTATTTACTCCTCACTCTCTCCTCTGCTGCATGTTCAATGATCTCCTTAATCTCTGGTCCATTTGCTTTTATTATCTTTTATTTATTCACTTACATTAAGTTTTTTTCTCCTAAATGCTCTCTGTTTCTATTTGCCTAAATATGGTTTAGTATCATTGCTAGTCCAGATGTTTTATGGATATTGCAACATCTGCTAATGCATCTTTTGTACTAGTGATCATGTATATACATTTTGTGTTTCACTTATATCTTCAAGAATTGTGGTATCCTATAGATCCATGCTGACTACCATCTAACATTTAGACCAACATGCAGCTGTAGCAATACCCGATTTCTCAATATGGTCAACAATTAAGTAAATCTTAAAGAGAAATAAAAATGTATTGGTGGCCATTATCACATTTATTAAACAATTAAATACAGGTAACACCCACTTAGTACGTGGAGGAAGAGAAGCATGTATGTGGAGAGGTATCGGGATTCAGCTGTTACTCAGCCCCTGAGGACTAGAGATTCACATCTGCACTGTCTGCGCTATGTTCAATGAGATCCTGATAACAGCACCCAGAAGTCACAAATGCTTTCCAGTGGTTATACCTAGAAGTACTAGATTCAAGTTCAATAAGTAATACAATAATACTGAACATTTCTTACCTTGGTTCCGGAGTTCCCTCTGATTCAGTAGGTACCATGATGACTGTAGCAGGAGAGCAATGCTGATCCAACCAAAAATGTTTCAACAAGCAGTTAACGGGAACGGGGCATCAACAACACTTCTGCCAGTGTGAAACATCAAGAGAATCAATGACCTGTTACAGATGTCAGGGTACTCACTGAAACAGGGTGATCACCAGACCCCAGTGAAGTAATATTCAGCATTATTATATTACTAGGTATGCTCTTATCATGGTCACTTATAATTAAAGCTTATTTTACAACTCACAGCACAATAGTTCATTGAAAACCCATCCTTCTCTTTCTCTGTCTCTCTGTCTCTGTCTTTTTCTCTCTCTCTCTCTCTGTCTCTCTCTTTCTCTCTCTCTCTGTCTCTCTTTCTTTGTCTCTTTCTCTTCATGTTTTAAACCACCTAATTTTTCTACTGATATCAATTTTTTCCCCACCTATATGTTTCTCTTTGTCAAAACCCGACACACAAACAATGAACATGGTACAGGAGATAGCAACATCTCATCCAGGTATAACCGTTAAGAATAGATATAGCCCATACTGCCCTAGTTTAGCTACACACTGCCGAGTATGTAAATATGTTTACCATTAAATATTGTGCATTAATGACCAACACTGGGATATTTTACATACTTTTGGGTAAGTAAAACATTCACATTTTGGAAATTTACTACAGCACAATAAAAACTGTTTGCTAAAGAATGTTTTATTATTCCCCTTTACTCTGTATGTGATTATACTGACATTGTCAATGTCTATTTGGATTTTTCATATTTTTAAATTTATAATTTGAGATGAGTGAACCTTCTGTGGTTCAGTTAGGAGAAGGTTTTACGATATTGTTCTATATAGTCTTATTTTATGATTTATTCAAAAAAAGTATTTTTTAAATATGTAGAGGGGCATAAAAGTTGATTATTATATTGTAATTTTTTATGTGATATGTATGAATGTGTTTGTCTTGGGGACAATGCTGTCTGTTTAGCAGTCTCATCAACCTCACTCACACTTACTTCTGAATTGAAAGATACAAAAGAGAAGTAGGAACATTTTCCTAATACATTTTTTAAACCATATACTAGACATTTATATCTGGACACACTGTAACATATGAGAGTTTGGTCATATAACATATTTATCTGGTCTTACGGAAGTCATGTATAGCAAATAAAACATCAACATAAAAGGTAGATTACATTTTTAGGAATTTGTTTAGTAAACTGCAACAACTGCACTCAGGAGACTATTCATATAAATGTATTATACATGGTTATCACATTGTAGGTCTCAAAGGAAAAAGCAGAGGCCACTTGTGAGGATACTAAGAAGAGGTCCTCAATCTGCTCTTTTCAGAGCCACAGATTGGGGGTGGGGAGAGGGCAGAATGCTGTATGGGCAATGGAGCCAGGCGATGTTTTGTCCCTGCTCAGGAGACTATCCATATAGATGTAGTATACATTGATACCACATTATATGTACATTTGTATTTACAGCAGATACAGATGCCAGTGAACCTGAAGATATTTTCAGCAGGATTATTGAAGTCAACAAAGGTATCAACCTACTACTAAATGCTACAATGCAATACAAAGGAGTTAGGCTAAGAAGTCTAAGGGGGAATTGAATTAGCTATAACGAGTCTATGGAAATATATTGCCTCAATGTTTTTTCTCAAATCTCTGCTCATTCTCCTTATCATTTCATAGAGATGTGGGGAGAAAAGGACTGGAAACGTGTTACTGCATTTTCTGGCAATGTGTACAGACGGACATTGGTATGATGTCCGTCAGCACCTTGCGGATAATTTAATTCATCCCTAAATGTAGAACAATAGTATTTATGTAAAACAATATTATTTTCAGTCGGTGTGTTGAAATGACTCTTACATTGTACATGCATTTGTAGTTTAATTACAATAACTCTTATAAAGTAAGTGAAGTTGTGTTATTGATCTAAGAAACATATTTTTAATGGAAACAAAGATGGGTATAATATTACTTTGATATTGTTACAAGTTAGGATTAAGTTATTAATCTGACATCTCATTAATTTGTGTTTTTCATCTCTGCAACTTTCTTTTTAAGAATAAGTATGTTCATTCACTACCACGCTCAATCAGACTTTCCCACAGCCTTCAAATCTTTAGATGCTCTTTGAAAACCAATCTTTCTTTTAGAGGTGACCTCATCCCCGATAACACTATTCACACTAATGCACCCTTGTAACTGTCCCAATCTCCATTCTCAACCACATTGGCTCCTCCTATTTTAGCTGTGCCCGATTCCACTTAGAATGTAAGCTCTGTAATGGGCAGGGTCCTTCATGCTGTTGTTTTCATTTCTGCGTTTATTTTGTCTAGCTTGTATGTCACTGTTTTATGTATGTCCTGATTTTATTATTGTACAGCACTGCGGCACTTTAAAAATCTACAATAATAATATTAATAATTCTTTATGTGTGTGGCTGTGACGAACGATCCCCCTGGGCCGCACCAATTTCTTGAAGATTTCTCTGCATGGCTCCCTTACTTTTTATATTCCTACATGCTCAGCATCATACTGGGTGATTTTATCTTACCCATTGTTAATCCACTTTCCAATACCGCTTCCAAATTACTGTGTTTAAGCTCCTCCCTTGGCCTCCCCCAGTTGGTTGAATCCTGTACTTATTGCGATGGCCACTGCCTTGATCTTGTTTTCTCTAGCCTATGTTCATTTTCTGATTTCCTTAACCCTCCATTTCCTCTCTCAGATCATAAACTTATCAGCTGTATGTTCACCCCCACTACTTTATCCTCTCTGCTGTCAAACTCTACCAAACCTCCTCATACCCGCAGAAATCTTAACAATATTAATTTTCAACAGTTTTCCACCTCTCTCCAACACCTTTTCTCCCCAATCTCTATATTCTTCTCCCCTGATACAGCAGTATCTCATTCTCACCAATCCCTAGCAGCAGTCCTAGATCATGTGTCTCTAGAGAGTCTCCTCCACGTGGTGTTGGAAGTCAGCCGTGGCACACTAAAGTAACACTAAGTCTTCAAAGATGTTCCCGTAAGCAGAACGTCCCTGTTGTAAATCTCCTACCTTTAGTGAATTCCTCACATATACTTCTAACTATTACACTTATCCACATGCTCTGGGCAAATCAAAACTAACATACTTAAAATCGTTCATTTCTGCTCATGCTTCTAACCCCCAAACACCTTTTAAACATATTTTCTTCTGAACCCTCCCAGCCCAATCCCTCCAACTACAATCTGTGCCTAGTATCATCATCATCATCATCAGTTATTTATATAGCGCCACTTCTTACTTCAAGTACAAGATTGATAAGATCAGACTTGGAATGGTATCATCTCCCTCGACAAGCAATCAGCTCAATTCCTTCCCAGCATCCTCTGACATCCTCTTTTTATTTGATTTCACAAATGAAGATCTACTCTTTACTTATCTTCCTGCTCTACCTTCTGTCCTCTTGATTCTATACCTTCACCATGTCTCTTGTGCTCATTTCACCTCCAAATACAAATAAAACAGAGTTAATAATATTCCCACCCAACAAGAGTAGTTTCCCACCTGACATTTCTATTTTGGTTAACAACATGATCATAAACCCCACCCCACAATCTTGCTGCCTTGGTGTGATCTTTGACTCAGAACCATCCTTTTTCCCCACATGACTCTATATTTAAATCATGTTGCAGACTTTTAAACAAACTTTGCTAGTATACACACATATCTTACACAAGACACTGCAAAAATCTAATTCATGCACTCATCATCTCCCGCATTGACTATTGCAAATCCCTCATTACTGGTCTTCACCAAAACAGACTCAAGCCTCTACAATCTATTTTGCACACAGAGGCTAAATTGATTTTCCTGGCAAATCATTCTTCCTCTGCTGAGCCACTCTGTCAGTCTCTACATTGGTTGCCTGTTTTTTACCAATTTCAATATAAAATTCTTCTACTAAACAACAAGGTCATTAACAAAACTGCACCAGCATTCAGCTTCTTACTTTTACCACCCTTTGCACAATTCCCACAAGACAATAACACTCTGACCCCTGACCAACATTGCTATGGGACTGGACCATATTGCATACTAATAACTTTTACCTTTGCAATCTGGCTGGACCGAAATGCAATATGTAGACCTAACCTAATGTATCAAACTCCCATTGTCCCTTAGATTGTAAGCATGTAGGCAGGGCCTTTCTACCCCTTTATCTGTATTATCCACTATTGTATATTATTGTGTTTGTCCCCAATTGTGGGCTACAGAATTTGTTTGTACTATATAAAGAAATATTGATGATGATGATGATGACATGACATGAATTTTGCTCATAGTAAATTAACATTTAAATGCTTCATTACTATTTTTCTGATTAATGCAGGTTATAACATGACAAGACAGGAAGGAGACATTGTTATAAAAACTGGGCGCAGCGCTACCAAGTGTTTAAAATGCCTGTGGCCTAAATCTGAAGATGGGACTGTCCCTGTTCCATACACCTTATCCCCTGATTACAGTGAGTTTCCTCTTCCATATGGTTTACTAATGTATTCATGGCCATCTATTGCTCTAATCTATTAATAAATGTGCGTCATTCTTTCTCCACAGATGACAATCAAGTGAAGGTGTTTACAAATGCTATGCAGGATTATGAGACATTGACTTGTGTGAGGTTTATACCTCGGACAACAGAGGCGGCTTTCCTCAACATTGTCTCTTCAGAGGGGTAGGTTCTTCCATTCTGTCTATGTCATAAAGGAATTATTATTATTAAAGGTTTATTAGGAGGAGAGATGAGAAAAATAGTACAACATTGTTTGGAATTATTATTATTATTATTATTATTATTATTATTATTATTATTATTAGCACTGACATATTACACAGTGCTGTACATTGACAGAATCATGATACATACAAATGACATAAAACAGAAGGTAAAGAAGGCCCTGCCCTAATGGGCTTACAATCTAGGTGTGGGGAAGACTTGATACATAAGGGAGTGGAATAACAATTGTATCAGCTGGTGGAGAAAGTGTGTGTGATTACAGTAAGACAGAAGCATTATCAGCCACCAATAATAAAGCAGTCATTGGTGACCCAACATATTAACCAGTTACTTTAAAAATCTTGACACAATCAGCAGATGTCATCCATAGCTGCCCTTCACTATTTATTGTGGGGTTTGCAAACTTCAGGGATCTTGAATCAATCTGGACATTGATTTGCAGGGAAACAAATACCATGGGAGATTTGCTAATCTATATTCTCGAGTGCAAATCAAACAAAAAACAAATAAATAAAAATCAAATGTATGCTGTAACCGTTGAACAAACTCTCATTGCTTCCTTACTGTTTCCAGCTGTGAGTCATTGGTCGGACGAACAGGTGGAGGTCAGAAGGTTGGAGTACAGACTGGTGGTTGTGTGATTAGAGGGGTTATACAACATGAACTAAATCATGCCCTGGGATTTTACCATGAACATATGAGGAGTGACCGCGACAACTATGTCGACATCATGTACCAGTACATCTCACCAAGTACTGTGCACAAAGCAATTACATAAATATTAATTTTGAGTTGTTTTCATTGATGCATGTGGTGTTGTAACTGGACATTTTCTGTTGCAGTGTGGTGGCCTGATTTCAAGTTAACAGACACTAATAACCTGGGTCTGGAGTATGACTATGGCTCAGTGATGCATTATGGAAGGTAAGTTAATACCTTTGCTATGCACATTTTTATTATATTATAGATGATGGTGCTGGAAAAAAACTAGAACACATTGATGTTGGAATATTCCTTTTTATGATGTATTATTCTGAAATGTACTGATGTCTTTTGTCTGTGTGACAGGTATACATTTTCTAACACTTCACACCAACCTAGCATTGTATCCAAGCCAGACCCCAACGTGCCTATGGGACAAAAGAATGGATTTAGTAGCTTGGACGTTTCCAAAATTAACCAGCTTTATCAGTGCAGTAAGTATTGACAGATATATGATTCTCAACAATGGCCTTTTCTGTGTGCAGTTTGTATGTTCTCCTCTTGTTGGCGTGGATATACTCTGGGTGCTCAGGTTTCCTCCCACACTCCAAAAACATACCGGTAGGTTATTTGGCTGCTAATTAATTGCCCTTAGTCTCTCTCAGTCTGTGGGTGTATGTGTGTGTACGCTAGGGGATTTAGATTGTAAGCTCCAATGGGGCAGGGACTGAAGTGACTGAGTTCTCTGTGCAGAGTTGTGGAATTAGTGGCGCTATATAAATAAATAGATGAAAATGATGATATGAGGCCTCAATTAGATTTAGGAGTAAATCCAACTTGCACCTTGGCATACCATGTTGGCTGCATGGGGGGAAGGGTAAGCTCCTATCTCATCTCTAAACTGCAGTGTAATGTTATAGTTGCTAATATATTTGTGCTGTGTGCCAAAGGTAATTCAAGAATATGTAGAGGCAGGAAAGAAGTTCAATTGACTATGAGATTATTTGAATATAATGTAAACATATACAGTTACCAATGATCATATTCAGTGAATGCACAGCTTGCAAATGATTTGTAAACTAAGAACACAGTAGTCTAGTAGTGGCTGTATCTGACAGCTATAGTGAACAAATGATCTCCAGAGACATTGGCAGTCTAGACTGCTTCACACATAATAATTAAGTCACAGGCTTGTAGAAGCAGACTCATTGTTTGCAAGATACAATCTTGGTAATGGAGAATGACCAAACATCCTTATGTAACTGCAAAACTTCTAGCACAAGTGAGACCAGCCCAGAGCCTCTCAGTGCCATAATCAGTAGGTAGTGATATAGAAAGATTTCCTTCCTAGCCAGCTGACCAATGTTTAATAGACTGTTCAATGTTGAAAATGCTCTACACACAGGTAGATATCACAGAAAGCAGAAAGCCAAAATGCTGAGTTGGAGTAGTAATGCTGGTGCCAAGGTCCAGAGTCAGAAGTCTTTGTATGCCGTTAGTCAGGGAATAAACAGCCATATTTGAAGGTGAAAACAGTAAACTGAAGAACCCCAGAGGGGAGACTGTACAGGAGTTAAGAATAAAACTCACTGACAAAGCTGCAAAGAATAGGAGGGTCTTTTAAACTCCAAAGGTCCAATCAGGTCGAAAGAGAAGCATACCTTAATTTATTGAGACAGGTGTATACTAACACATGCCTACCTGAGCTAAAGTGGCAATCCCAATATCCTAACAGGAAGAGTGTATTTTCCATGCATTGAAAACAACTTGTATTTACACTCCTTACATAGCGCCTTGGTTTGTCCAGGTGTAAGATTCTACCCTGAAGAGAGATTCCTTCCTAATTCTACATGAGGCTCATAGAGTGTGTAGGTGAAGTTATCTGTCACATATATAGTAAATCAAAATTAACTAATAACTGGACATACTTCACCAAGTCTACAGTAATTGATTAAAATCACTGTCTCCCTTCATAGATGTTTGTGCTCATTTACTTAAGAACAACGATGGAATATTGAAATCAGCCAACTATCCCTCAGCCTATCCCAATGATGCCAGCTGTGTTTGGTTGATCAGAACAACCACTGAACAGGTACAGTATAGAATGCTTGGAACAGGTGACAAACAGAAGGCAAAGGAATTAGATATAATTTCTAAAATCAGTTCTGCCACTTCCGGGGACATGAAATCCAATACACCTGGATATATTCAGATCAGATCTCACTGCATTGAAATGGATTTTGATCTATCATGATGGAGCTTCAAAAGATCCAATCACCAGCTAATAAGTATAATATATGTGTATTATGACACTACACACACAGTGATATAAGTAGCGTTAGATGCCTTTCTGTGCTGACTATTTGCAGGTAAGGACACACACACGTTATATTCATTCAGACGGATCGTAAGGTGCGTCCAGCTGTACATCACTAGCATTGGCACCAAGTGTACATCAGAAATAAGAAGTTTGTGTATTTAGCCCCACGATAGCCTATAGAAAGTATAGGGATGTCACAGACTTAGTAGTAAATACAAAAGCCACATTACACTATATGTTCACAATCTAATAATGTGTCATACACAACTGAGATTAGTAGCTTTACAGTTGCTAATAAATGTGAAATGTTCAATTACCTTATAAAAGTATTTAAGTAGAAACACAAATATCATTGCACCTCACTGAACCAGCCCTCCTAGCACCCACATCAGATACCTTCCTACTGGTGTATCTGCAGCTATGTCCATGTCTACTTCAGTCTCAGTTATGTGACTATTCCTTACTTACTGTACTCGGCCTATGTTTGCTCACATGTTCCCTCCACCTTTTCATTAGTTGTAAGTGTAAGATGCATTGTAAGCTGCATACAGACGTATCAGTATGGCTTTTATACATATGCTCAGTAAGAAAATGTGTATTTTACACAAATAAAAGAGACAACTCTGCATGAGCCCCACAGTGATCATCGTGCATTTCAAAATGAAAAGAACCTATAGAGTTTGGGTCCGAACCAGATATGTTTCTTGGAAATTATCATCCTTCACTCAATAAGTAAGGAAAAGGCAGATTTATAATATGACCTATAGGTGGTGCTCCCCTGAATAAGAATAATCATTTATCAAACAAAATAAAGTGTATTCCTATAGGGGCACTCGGGGGCTGAAGTATTTTAAAACACCTGCTGCTCAATTCAAAATGCAATGCTTCTAGTTATAGTTCTACAATACTCTAGGGGATAAGTGATTATCCCCAATGACTTATCCCCTCTTTTTTTTATCCCCCTAAAAGAATATTTGTCTAGATTTTGTGGAGCGTAGGACAGGTGAAAGGTCCAGGAATATTTGTGGACATTTCAAAAAGAGAATTGAGAAGCTTTAATCACATATTGATCACATCCTCTATGCAGTAAAGTCCAGCTTGGCATAAAAGTGTAAATTAGGTTACACGGGGTCTTATTTCTTAAACTAACATTATTAATGTTTAATATTTAGATCACCCTGGATTTTAATGGCTTTGATGTCGAATACTCACCTGATTGTGCATCTGACTACATCAAGATTTATGATGGTCCCAGTAGGACATCTCCTGTGTTGCTGGACAAAACATGTGGGACAGGACCGATCGCTCGCATAGTTGCTTCCACTAATCAGATGCTGATTGAGTTTGTCAGTGACAGCAGTGTTACTGGGGTCGGCTTCAAAGCTACATATAGCTCAGGTATTGTATTCAGATTTTAAAATGCTTATATGTCCCTTGTCCTTGCACAGTTTTATCATATGGACATTATACTGTATATTAATGAGAACAAAGCCATTCTTTAACCTCATATACGTGGTAACTGTTGTATATAGTTATGTGTCTTCTATATATGATTATTACATAATATGCAGGTAGAAGAATGTACATATGTGTGATCATTTAGTTTTCTAACTCCTATTTCTTTCTCTTTCTTTACAGTATAATTGAGGAATATTGCAATAAACAGAATCACTAATTGAGCAAAAAACTGACAGCACAACTGAGGCAAAGCTCACAGTACAATTTCCTGTCTATACATAGCGAAGCAAATCTATTTCTCCCAGAAGATTTCTAATAAAAACCATAAAGAAGAACATCATAATATCTATATAAAATATTGTTTATACCTTTATAGCAAATTATATTTGTATCTCTCTTACTATGGATTTCAAAACATCTTTTTTAGTAATCATAAGGACAATCGATTGTATACATAATAAAATGGTTTTCTCGTATAGTTGTGTGAGATAATTATTTCAAACACTATGTGTTATATTCAGTGACTGTAATGATCATACAAATTTGAGTCTGGAAGAGGTTGCCTTATTTCCCATAATACATAAGTAGTATTTTATAACTCTTCTGGTCAAAGATGAGGCATCCGCTAAAAAATATTATTATGTTTGTCACTCTCTGACATCACTGGTCACAATTACTTATACAAGTATTCACATCATGCATATGTTATAATATCTTACTTGTACTCACACAGGGGGCTGGTAGTACAGTATTTACCTATAGAACTTGTGCTATATAGAATCTCTGTAACAGAACAATCCTCCAATCTGTTTATGCAGAGAACAATGGGTGGAAACTAGTAAATCAATGGATTAAAAAAATCCCTTACATTGTCTATAATTATGGTCAGCATATTATAACAAATTGATTGACAATTACAAAATGAACAGATTATAAGTACATCATGGATTATTTGTTCACATGAAGTAAATTTAATATTTGTTGTAGCTAGTAATAAATTGTGCCTTTTAATATATTTTCTTTAAACATTTTACGTTGGGAAACTGGGTCAATTAGAAGAAGCTGCACTGGAACCTCAGGCAAAGTGCAGCTACAGGAAATGCATAAGTTAAGTGCATGTAATGCTGATATTAATAGTTATTACATGTTAATCCATATTAGATGGATGTAGATGAAATAATAATATGTGTCAGGTCAGCATAGTTGCTGTGAGAAATAGTCCATGTAGTTTAATAACAACTGTGCACCCTAAACATGATACAGAGGGATGATATTATATATAGAATTGGCACTTTGTCTAGTTGCACCCGCTGATAGTAACAGAGAGAACATAACTGGAAGCACTGTCTAGATTATATTGGTATCACGTATGAGCACTTACCCTTCATCACAACTAGTAGAGCTCATTTTCTTAAAATGCCTTGAGGAAGAAAATGTGCAGTAAAACAACAGCAACCAACCTGCAAATATCTGTGCTGTGTAATTTAGTCAATGACAGAAAGTCCCTTAATGGCTGCTCTTGTTCAATGCAGATGTTGCACCTTAATGCACTGTTTGTAAGTGATACATATCTCATATCCAGTATATGACCCAGTATGGATTATTTTATAGAACTCTTTCTCTGGTATGGGTAATATTTGTAAGGTAACCTGTAAGTAGCTGTCCTGGCAGCTTTATTACATCACAGAATATGGTGTAAATTCATTTAGCTCTGTTTTAAAAAAACTTTTTTTTTATCTTTAACAAACATGAATTATAACATTAATAGTACACTTTAATTTTAAGGTAAATAAACTAACATATTTTGTTATTTTATTATTACAATAAATATATTAAAAATCATTTGATCATTTACAGGTTTTAAAAGAAGATTAATCATAATGTAATGTAATAATGTTTACCTAGGATGTAGGAAGTGTAGGAGACAAAGAGGAGGGAAGGGGGAGTCCACAGGAGGATAAGTGTAATGGCAAATGGAATTAATAAAGATTACTAAGAATGCTATTGAGGGTTCGGTAGTATCCAAAATAGTGTTAATAGTCATTGGATCCAGGTAATAGATAAGTGTTTTAAGGGAGGTGATTATGGAATTTGTTCCTCAATGTAAAGCCATAGGAACCAGACTCAAAAGAAAACATCAGGTTTGTCATGTAGGTAAGATGTGATTTTTTCATACATGCGACACGTCAGACACGATTTTTAAGTGTTGTAAAAAGAGAAGGATCTTTTTTTCCAATAAGTTGCTAGAATTAATTTTGCTGCTACTAACATGTGGTTCATCAAATTAAAAGAATGTTTGTCTAGATTTTGTGGAGGGTAGGACAGGAGAAATGTCCAGGGATATTGATGGACATTTCCAAAAGAGAGTTGAGAACCTTATGTTCTTCAACCCAATAGTAGGACATTTTGGGACAAGGTCATCATATGTGGTAAAAAAAACCTTACCTTTGGTCATGATGCCTCCAACTAGTTGGACCAGTAGAGACATATATCTTAAGATACCATTGATAATATATTGTGTATGCTGTCTCCTTGATAGTGTTTGAAATAGAAGCTCGGCTGTTGTATTAGTTTCCAAAAAATCACTTCAGGCCAAGTTTAGATTCTCATTCCAGTTTATGTATTTAATGGAGAACTGTTAATTTGTCAAAGAGAAAACTATTATTATTATTATTATTATTATCATTTATTTGTTAGGCGCCACAAGGTATCCGCAGCGCCGCACACAGTACTAACATTAGACTATACAGGATGAAACCATACAGAACAATGAACAAAAAGTACCAATACTTCAGAAACTCAGGCTAGTCATATGCAGTAAAGACGGAGCGGAAGAACAGGTATGGAGACAGGAGGGGAGGGGGCCTTGCTCATACGAGCTTACATCCTAAGGGAGGATAAACAGACCAGGCACAAGAGGAGCCAGTTGAGGCAAGAGGAGAGAAGGGAGGACGAGCAAAGGGAGGAGATGGGGGTTAAGCAAGCAGGGTTACTATGGGGGTTACTAAGGGGGTTACTATAAATCAAGCAGATCACACCTTTTTGCTATGGAGTTTGTAGACAAAATGTTTCAAACCGGTATATTTATCAATATTTATCAAGTGGAGATTTCGAGTTGTGACTTGATTTCTCACGGTAAATTCATATCGGAAAACGAGCAAAACATAATTTCCTAGAAAATATCAGATCTCACTTGTTTTAGATCAATATTTTCTTTATATAGCCCATCCTCCTGCTCTCAGCTGCTATTATAGAAGTGATAACATGTGGGTAGGGCGCATGCTGCAATGCATAAAGTAGGTTGTAGAGGGTTGAACAAGGTGAAAGAGGCAATCAATATATAGCTGTTGTCACGGGCACTAGGAGTCTTTACCCAGGGATCACCAGGTGATGGACTTACCAGAGTAGTATAGATGGTAATATGGTACTCTGGTAGCGGGGTGATCACGGAACAGGAGACAGCAGATGGTAGAGAATGCTCGTGGAAAGTCTATGACTAGCAGCACTGGTGATATACAGGTAGTAGTACACGAGGAACTGAATGGACAATGGAACGTGAGGGTAGTCAGTGGTCTGCGGTAGCAAGTTGTACCACTGCTATAGTGAGGAGGATTGTCCAGCAGCAACGAGGAGGTGATGAGAGTCAGCGGTCTGCGTTTAGCAAGTTGTACCGGTGTCTATGTGAAGGAATGGAATCCAGGTGGAGGTATCCGGGAAGTCAGTGGTCTGCGTTAGCAAGTTGTACCACTGCTATGTGAAAGGATACTAGAAACAGGTGACTCGGGAAACAGGGATCAGTGGTCTGCCACTAGCAAGTTGTACCACTGAATATATAAGTGAGGAGGAGCATGGGGAGAGAACTGCAATACAGAGTATACACGGGCACACTGAACTTGATCCCACGATGATATGCACAATATAGTAATGACTGAACAGCACTGCACAATAATACAAAGTCACAGGAACTCTCCAGGGAAAAGGTAACACAGTCAAATGATGACAATAGTCTCAGCGGATAGTAAACTCCAGGGGAGAACAACTCAGTCC
Source organism: Mixophyes fleayi (assembly GCF_038048845.1). NCBI lineage: Eukaryota > Metazoa > Chordata > Amphibia > Anura > Limnodynastidae > Mixophyes > Mixophyes fleayi. Next base: position 4,052,086 of record NC_134403.1, read on the forward strand.
AGCAAGATATGCAATACACCAGCACAGTCAATGAGAAGTATGCATACCGTGGTTCAGGAGCAGGCTGTCAGACAGGAGTGCAGAGATACCTGAACGGCAGGAGGCCGGCAGGATGCGAAGTCCCAGGAGGGCAGAAGCGGTAATCAAGTAGGTGCAGCGCACAGGTAGGTAGACCAGCGGAGATGGGAACAAATACTCAGGAAGCAGTAGTATATAGGACTGGACACCTGGAGAACACTGAAGTGTAGCGATGGTCTAGACGAGATGAAAGCAGCGAGGCGTTGATCCGATGCAGACAGGCGAGTTGACACAGGCAGGAACACTGTAGAAGCACGTAGAGCGGATCAGCTGGCTGCAGACACGAATAGAACTGAAGGGTAGCGGCAAGCAGAACACTGCAGGTACACGGAGGCAGCGGATAGGAATCACCTGGTGCAGTCTCGATGAAACACAGGAGAGTTGAAGGGAGTTGATAACTGTAGTGCACGGAGGCCACGGATAGGAATCAGCTAATACAGTCACGATGAAACACAGGAGAGTTGAAGTGAGTTGATAACTGTAGTGCACGGAGGCAGCGGATAGGAATCAGCTAATACAGTCACGATGAAACACAGGAGAGTTGAAGTGAGCTGATTGCTGTAGTGCCCGGAGGCAGCGAATAGGAATCAGCTAATACAGTCACGATGAAACACAGGAGAGTTGAAGTGAGTTGATAACTGTAGTGCACGGAGGCAGCGGATAGGAATCAGCTAATACAGTCACGATGACACACAGGAGAGTTGAAGTGGTCTGGAAACCACAGGAGAGTTGAAGTGGTCTGGAAACCACAGGAATCAGCAGAGCTGAATACACGAGGAAACACAGGAACCTTCAGAGGCTCATGGGGAATGAGACTCCAAGATCAGGCAACAAGGTATGGAACTCAGGTGCTATAAATAGGGAGTGTTGCCTGATCAGCCAATTAACTAAAAGGAACATGAACTGAAGGTTTGAAAGGGCTGCACATGCGCAGACCCTAAGGATGGTGGACGGCCACGGTTCCTAAATACACGGGAAGAAGCACTCACAGTCTGGTGAGTAACAGTACCCCCCCTTTTAAAGGTGGGCACAGAACACCTGGAATCGGGCTTGTCCGGATTTTTGGAATAAAACTTCTTAAGAAGAGCTGGAGCGTTGAGATCTTCAGCTTTGATCCATGAACGCTCCTCAGGACCAAAGCCCTTCCAATGAACGAGGAAACGAAGAAATCCTCGCAAAATTTTTGCGTCCAATATATGAGTAATCTCGAAATCTTCCTCCTGATGAACTTGAACTGGCTGAGGTGCTGAAGGAGGGACCGAGAAACGGTTGATGATGAGAGGTTTGAGTAAGGACACATGGAAGGCGTTGGAAATGCGAAGATTCTTAGGAAGTAGAAGTCTGAAACAAACTGGATTTATCACTTGAATGATCCTATATGGACCAATAAAACGGGGAGCGAATTTCATAGATGGGACCTTCAAACGGATATTTTTGGTAGATAACCAGACACGGTCTCCAATTTACAGTGGTGGAATAGCCCGCCTCTTCTTATCTGCAAAAGACTTATATTTGGCAGATGTCTTCTTTAAACAGGTTTTGACCTGAGACCAAATATTTTTGAAGGTCTGACAAACAGTCTCTACAGCAGGAACTTGGGTGGGAGGGAGGGCAGGAAATTCCGGAAAAGACGGATGGTGACCGTAAACCACGAAGAATGGAGTTTTGGAAGAAGACTCATGGTACATGTTGTTATGAGCAAATTCAGCCCAAGGAAGCAATTCTACCCAGTTGTCTTGATTGGCTGATGAGAACATCCTTATAAAGGTCTCGAGATCTTGATTGACCCTTTCAGTTTGTCCGTTTGATTGGGGGTGGTAGGAAGATGAGAGTGCTAATCGTATGCCCAAGGTCTTACAAAGGGCCCGCCAGAATCTGGAAACGAATTGTACTCCTCTATCTGACACAATCTCAGACGGACATCCATGAATACGAAAGATTTCCTTGACGAAATGCTCAGCCAGAGTAGAAGAGGAAGGCAAACCAGACAAAGGGACAAAATGAGCCATCTTCGAAAATCTGTCTACCACTACCCAAATAGTATTACAATTTTTACTAGGCGGAAGATCAGTAACAAAGTCCATACTAATATGGGTCCAAGCCTTGGATGGACTGGGTAGTGGTTGAAGCAAACCCGCTGGGGTTCTGCGGGAGGTCTTGAACTGGGAACACAATTCACAAGCAGCTACAAACTCTTTGACGTCTCTCCTCATCGAGGGCCACCAGTAACTTTGAGAGAGAATCTCAAAGGTCTTGCGTTCACCAGCATGTCCAGAAAAACGAGAAGAGTGGAACCACGAAAGGATTTTCCTCCTAAGAGTAGAAGGCACGAGGGTCTTCCCAAATGGTAGCACTTTAGTGGAAGAAGCAGCCAGCGAAATACATTTGGGTCTAGTATAGAGTGGTTGGAAACCTCTTCAACGTCAAAGGACGTCACAAAAGCTCGGGATAGAGCGTCAGCTTTTTTGTTCTTGACAGCCGGTTTGAAGGTTATGATTAATTCAAAACGAGAAAAGAAAAGAGACCATCTTGCTTGACGAGGATTCAAGCATTGAGCAGACTGTAGATATGACAAGTTCTTATGATCCGTGAAAATCGTCACAGGGTGACGAGCTCCCTCCAACAAGTATCTCCACTCCTCTAATGCTACTTTGATAGCCAGCAACTCCTTGTCCCTGATAGTGTAATTCCTCTCCGCAGGCAGGAGACCCCGGGAGTAAAAGGCACAAGGATGGAATTTTTGTTGCTCCGATCGTTGAGAGTGAATGGCTCCTAAGCCAACATTAGAGGCATCTACTTCTAGGAAGAAGGGAAGTGTCACATCAGGCTGTCGAAGAATGGGAGCAGAGGAGAAGGACTCTTTAAGGAATTGAAAGGCTTGGAGAGCCTCAGATGACCATTGCTTAGTATTGGCTCCTTTACGAGTCAGGGCCACAATAGGAGATGCAATGGACGAGAAATCTTGAATGAAGCGTCTATAGTAATTGGCAAAACCTAAAAAACGCTGAATGGCACGAAGAGTAGTTGGCTGAGGCCAATGTAACACAGCATTCACCTTTTCTGGATCCATTTGTAGACCAACTCCGGAGACAATATAACCCAAAAATGGAATCTGGGGCAACTCGAATGAACATTTTTCTAGTTTGCAGAATAATGAATTTTTCCGGAGTCTGGAAAGGACCTCTGCCACATGTTGGTGATGAGAAGGCAGGTCTTGTGAAAAGATCAATATGTCGTCCAGGTAGACAATGACACATACATATAACAAGTCCCAAAATATCTCATTAATGAAGCCCTGGAAGACAGCGGGGGCATTACATAACCCGAAAGGCATTACTAAATATTCATAATGCCCATCTCTGGTGTTGAAAACTGTCTTCCATTCGTCACTGGACCGGATTCTAATTAAATTATAGGCACCACGAAGATCCAACTTGGTAAAGATCCAAGCTCCCTTAATGCGATCGAATAACTCAGTAATTAGAGGAATGGGATACCGATTTTTAATAGTAATGGCGTTAAGTCCACGAAAATCTATGCAGGGGCGTAGTGATCCATCCTTCTTTTTTACGAAGAAAAACCCGGCTCCAGCGGGAGAGGTAGAAGGTTGAATAAAACCTCGCTGGAGATTCTCTTGGATGTATTCAGATGTAGCTTGAGTTTCAGGTAACGAATGTGGATACACCCGTCCCCTAGGAGGAGTCTTGCCAGGTAGAAGATCGATCGGACAATCCCAAGAACGATGAGAAGGAAGACGTTCAGACTGAGCTTTATCAAACACATCGGCAAATGAAGCATACTGCGGAGGGAGTGCCGGTGAGGAAGATGAGATGGAAGATTGCTGTATTTTAAGAGGAATGACTTGGGAAAGACAACGATGATGACATTCAGCTCCCCAAGACGTAACTTGAGGAGTGCGCCAGTCAATCTGGGGAGAATGACATTGAAGCCATGGAAGGCCTAAAACAATCGGACTTGTAGTAACAGGAAGAATTAAAAACGAAATCTCTTCATGGTGTAGAACACCAATCTGAAGCGTTACTGGAGACGTACTCTGGGTGATGAGACCATTGATGAAACGTGATCCATCTATAGCAGTCACAGTAATCGGTGTTTTCAAAGTAATCACTGGTAGGGACCATTGATTCACTAGGGATTTAGACTCCAAGATCAGGCAACGAGGTATGGAACTCAGGTGCTATAAATAGGGAGTGTTGCCTGATCAGCCAATTAACTAAAAGGAACATGAACTGAAGGTTGGAAAGGGCTGCACATGCACAGACCCTCAGGATGGTGGACGGCCACGGTTCCTAAATACACGGGAAGAAGCACTCGCAATCTGGTGAGTGACAGCTGTGATCTGACTGCACCGATCTTATCAGGTTATTTACATATCAATATAATGGAAATGTGCTGATAAAGTGAGTGTGAGCGAGTATACAAAAAATGTAACACTATGCTTCAACCTGTGAGCGATACAGATATGAATATGTGTAAAAATATATCGGTCGATATCCCCAATGAGGTTGCCAAGCTCAAAAAGTAATATATCAGTGTGTATGCAAAAAAAACGTATGGGATGCGCCACAATATATCTATACTAAAAAATACTAATAGATGGCGGATGTTGTGTACTTATATTTTATTTATAAGCATAATAAAAATAATAGAAATGGTAGCAATGCTGTATTACAATAAAAACATGATATAACATGAAATACAATGATGAAAAAGGGGTGTCTGGCCAGTACACCAAAATTCCACAAATGCCAAGGAAAGCTATATCAGTGTCATGTTATGGTATACAAAAAGTATTAAAAAATATATAATGATATGTCTACTAGTGGTACCTCTATATGATGGTCTGAATAAATTTATCGTTGGAGCTCATGGATCAAAATACAAAAAAGAAAAAAAATTCAAAATTAAAAAAATGTCAGTGGACAGAAAAAATAAACAGTTAATGATTAGTCTATAGCAGATATATATGGAAAATGGACACATAGTGTCTAACGTGTATTGAAGGGTAGACACAATGTGTCTCTTACTCAGTCTCCACGTATTTCCTCCCCTCTTGTGGTGGTATCAGAATACACAATCTCAACTGTTGAGGGGATGACAGCAAATCCAGGAGTCACTCGTGATTTGTGCTCCGTTTCTCAATAGAAAGAAAAATCTGTACAGACCTTATGATGTTATGATATGTGGTCCCGTATAACATCTAGTTAGATCATCTATGAATGGTATATGTGGGCAGCGAGGTTAGCTGTACTTTTTCGTGAGGTCACCTATATGTTGTTTCCGCTCAATAAAGCCCCGATCATATCCACTTTAGATATAAAAGCTGTGTACTCTTGATCCAATATGTTCGCTTATGTTGATATAATATATAGTCCCATATAACATCTAAAAGGATCTTCTATGAATGGTGTGTAAGGGCAGCGGTGATAGTTGTGCTCTTTCACAGGGGCACCTGTGTATTAGCTCCGCTCGATGTAGCCCTGATAGTATCCAATATAGATGTAATATCTGTGTATTCTTAATTCAATATATCCGCTATGTTGGGAGATAGATGATAAATATTGTTCCTCCGTAAATCTCATAAATCAAAGACAATAAGAAGAGTCTTCCTTTTCCAGCTAACGCATTTCGTTAGCTCTGTGGCCAACTTTTTCAAAGATAGTCAGTAATAATACCTGTAGATATTTATAGAGCCTGCTTGTGTTAATTAGAAGCGGGTGTTACTAATTAGCAGTCTGGTTTTTCTTTTTCTATATATATTATCAAAGACTCTCTTATTTATATACTTCTTGTATACATGTATATCTTGTATCAAAAGTCCAAAACTAAAAATAAAAATAAATATTGTCTCAATAACAAACTGTAATCGTACACTATTTATATAGCTGTCCGGGAGATTACATGAAATATATAACTAAAGAGAAGAAAAGAGAGGGACTTAGATCCACTATTCGATATTATCAAACAGAACTAGCTATATGGAATGTTGCTGTAGAGACTTTTAAAATGGATTTTTAAATTTAGAAATCCATTATTTAGCAAGAAAAACAAAAATGACTTGGTGCTAACATGTCTCTTAAATTTGTATTTTTCTTAAAAATTATTGTGGGTTTTTCTGCAATAGTGGTGTTGAGAATAGGGTCTTGCTTAAGACTGTGATAGGTTTTATGAATGATATGTTTTATAGCCTTTGACTTATTATTGTTTTTTGTGATTAATGTCACATTAGTTGCTATCTCAGTTAGTTTGTTATTGTTTTTATGCTTTTTCGATTCTATTAATAAGTTACGGTCTAGTTGTTTTGTAAGTTCATACGCTGTTTTTAGAATTTGTAATGGATACCCTTTATTTTCAAAAGCATTTATCATATCTTTCGCTTGTCTATCAAAGCTTTGAAATTCTAAACAATTTCTCCTTATTCTACTAAGTTGATTTTTTGGAATGTTCTCTAACCAAGGTTTATAGTGTCCACTAATGAACTCTATATAATTATTTGTATCTACTGGTTTCTGATAGTTTTCAGTTATAATATTGTGATTTTTTTATCAGAAGAGTGAGATCCAAAACATGTACTGATTCCTTACTCCAATTACGGGTAAATGATAAATTATAAACATTTTGATTGAGATGTACAATAAATTCTTGGATACATTTTGTGTCTCTGTCCCAAATAGCCACTATCCCACACATACCGGGATTCAAAATGACCCATGTATATGTTGGCGTAGCTAGGCGCGAACCTCATGCCCATGGCCGTCCCAGTGATTTGTAAATAATATTCTAAATTAAAAATAAAGTAATTATGAGAAAGAAATATAAATATATATATATAAATATATATATAAATATGGAAAGAATATAGGTGATGGAATCCATTATAAATTTTTGTTGTTCACCATATTACTTTGGTATAAGACTTATTTTATGACTTCTATACCTTTTTTATGAGGGATATTTGTGTAAAGTGCATTAACATCTATTGTAACAAAGGAATATTATGATTTCCATGAAATATTTTTCATAATTCTTAATAAATGTCTTGTGTCCTTAATATAGGATTGTAGGGATACAGCGAATTCCTGTAAATAAAAATCTACATAGTGTGATAGGTTAGTGCTTAAAGATCCAATGCCAGAAACTATAGATCGCCCTGGCGGTGAGATAAGTGTTTTGTGAATTTTGGGTAAGATATAAAAGGTTGGAGTGATAGAATATGGTACCCATAGATAGTGCCAACAATCTTTAGAAATTATAATTTTTTTCATGGCTGAGTTTATAAGGTCTTTTAAGGAGTCTTGATAATCTTTTATAGGTTTTTTTTCTAATTTTATGTAAAAAGTGTTATCATTCAATTATCTGTATACTTCTTTTAGATAGTCCTGTGATCAAGTATAACCACTCCTCCTCCTTTATCTGCTGCTTTTATGGTAATTTGTGAATCGAATTGAAGTTTCTTAAGAGCTTTCCATTCTTCTTTTGTTAAATTTTTGTATGTATAATTGTGTTTATTTTTGGAAAAATCTTTTTTGCACAAGTCCTGAAATTCTTTTAGCGTCACTTTGTAAAAGCATTGTATTGCCGTGATTTTTTGTTGGATAGGATAGAAACTAGATTTTAACCTAAATCTGTTTGTTTTTATAGTTTTTGTATCAACTATTTTATTTTATTAGATCTATAGGATTACAACACACTACATTATATATATATTGCACTAAGATACATTATACTACAGAAAACATACACTAAGCCACAAGAAAGGATTCTATGCTACAGGAACGTTCCCTACACTGCAGATAAAGAATCGGGCCGAGGATACAAGGACTTGATAAGTATCATTAATATCCATAGAGCTATATTTGTATTTGTAATGTGGATTTAACTATTTATATACATATAATTGAGTAGCTATTGTCTGATTTCTGTGATAGTTAAATCAATATTATAAATATTGATTCTTATTAAGGATGTATATGTAAAGCTAGGATAGTGTAAGGAATAATGGTGGTGAACCTAGGGTTAATGTTATATTAATATACTATGTTATGTTAAACAACGTTATGATATATGTGTGAATTGTGAATACAACCTTTTCTGTGTTAACAGTAAAATACTTTGATTTAAATACATACATATGTTGTGAGTATTGATTATTTATAACAATATATACTGTGAAGTACTGCTGAGATACAGTGATTATCAGATAAATAGTTCTGTAAAACTTGTGTTATTTAGTGTAGTCAAAAGACTGAGTAAGGCAACACTGTGTAAGGAAAGGTACATAAAAGTGCGAGTTTTATAGCGAGTGTATCTAAGAACACAATAAGAGGACAGCGCAAGTAAGGCGCTACCACAGGTCCTTCAGCAGAGATTACATCCCAAAACTTTTAAAAAACTGGTGTTCATCAAAATGAACTACAAATTATAAAAGGAAAACGGTTCATACCACTAATTACAAACTGGGGGCCTGATTCATCAAGGTACGCAAACGCAACCGTATCTGCGTTGCATACTTTGAGTGATGCAAACACTTACGCAAGTGAAATATGCACCTCAAACAACAAAAACACACCCTCCTGTGGTCCTCTACACTTAAGGCATGGATATAAGCAGTGGAAACACTATAAAACACACCCACCTGCGGATCTTTCAACATGGTACAAGCACAAGCGACAAATCTCAAGCGATTGACGGGAAGCACAGCAATGTATATGTCACGCCCACTGTGGGAGGGACCAACAGTTTGTTTACACAGAACACAACACAAATGCCTGGGGCTTATTTTTACGAGATAGCTCTTTACTGATTAATCACTGGCAAATAACAATGATGTGGAAGACTCTGAACATTGTTTTTCCTTTGCTAGTAATTAGCGTAATACACACTTTTAACAAACACATTGCTCAAGATCTTTCTGTGTTTAGGATTTCAAGTCGTCGTATAGTACGCAAAATGCATGGACATGGCTACACTAAAAAGACATGAATTAAGAATTTATTAAAATGTATGTATGTATGTATGTATGTATGTATGTATGTATGTATGTATTGTAAATACATCTTGCCTTTTCAGCAAAATGCATAGCATACACTTCCATAACGGATACACACAAGAGTGCATACAACCTCCACACAGAGTAAGGGTTTCTGTCTGGATTAGAACTCATGATTGACTGTATGGAAAGTGGGACAGCTACCCACTTGCACAACCTAAATGTGGAAAAATCCTGACAACACCAACAATACAGCATGCGTGCTACACAGCCAACTGACACTTAATACGACTCTTCATTATTCACACAAATTACTTACAAAGCACCCATCTCACAGGTAGCTAACTGGTGAGCACTTTGGACTCACAACACAGTAGCCATGAGTTCAAATACCAAGCATATCCACAACTATTGTGTGGACTGGAATCATTATAAGTTCCTTTGGCTTTCAGTATCATCTCTATGCGGATGATACCCAAATCTATCTATCCTCTCCTGATATCTCGACATCTGTGTTGTCCCGTGTAACTGACTGTCTTTCTGCCATTTCATCTTGGATGGCCTCTCGTCAACTCAAACTTAATCTTTCTAAAACAGAGTTAATAATATTCCCACCCGCCAACAAGAGCATACCTGACATTTCTATCTCTGTTGATAACATGACCATAAATCCCACCCCACAAGCTCGCTGCCTAGGTGTAATCCTTGATTCACGCCTATCCTTTGTTCCCCACATTGACTCTATATCTAAATCATGTTACATACATCTAAAGAACATTTCCAGAATCCGCACATATCTCACACAAGACACTGCTAAAACCTTAATTCATGCACTAATCATCTCCTGCATTGACTATTGCAATTCCCTCCTTACTGGTCTTCCCAAAAACAGACTCAAACCCCTAAAATCTATTTTACATGCTTCGGCAAGACTGATTTTCCTTGCAAATAGCTATTCCTCTGTTGAATCACTCTGTATGTCTCTACACTGGCTGCCTGTCTTCTACCGAATCCAATATAAAATACTTTTACTAACCTACAAGGCCATCAACAAAGCTGCACCAACATACATCTCCTCTCTTGTCTCAAAATATCTCCCAACTCGGCAACTCCGTTCTGCAAAAGATCTGCGTCTCTCATCCACCCTCATTACATCCTCCCATTCCCGGTTACAGGACTTTTTTCGGGCTGCACCCACTCTATGGAACTCTCTCCCTCGCACAATAAGACTCTCCTCTGTTCTACAAACTTTCAAGCGTTCTCTGAAAACCTACCTATTCAGACAAGCTTATAATATTCCTCAACCACCATCTTAACCTCACTACCTTTAGCCTGTTACACAATTTCACACAAGACAACTACCCCCGGAATAACATTGTTGTGTGACAGGATCATTTAGCTTATGAGTCACCCTCCCTTTGCAGTCTGGCTGGGCCAAGATGCAAAATGTATACTTAACCTCATGTGTCAATCTCCCATTGTCCCATAGATTGTAAGCTTGCGAGCAGGGCCTTCTCACCTCTTTGTCTGTTTTACCCAGTTTGTTTATTAGTTTATTACGTTTGTCCCCAATTGTAAAGCGCTACGGAATATGTTGGCGCTATATAAATAAATGATGATGATGATGATGATGATGATTATGATGAAGAAATGAAGGAACTTCACACAATGGTTTCATATTTTGATTTGTTATACATACTCAACCACATTCTAAAAAATGCCCTTATATGTCTCCTGTATTGTAATAAAATTATTTTTTGGGGTGAACTTTAGAAAAGCCTCAGGGCTCACACTTCACATGCACATTATTATGTGCATGCCGACATTTATTACCACAAATGGACTAAGAGGGGGGAATTGTAGGAGACAGCCTCCTTGGAGTTAAATGCAACATTGCCTGCAGACTGACTTTCATCTGGATCCACGGCGTACACGTTATGGTATGTACTCAGCTTTATCCAACTGAACGCTCACCACACTCCAGTACCATGGACCTTTGCATCACTTGCACTTCTGCCTTACACCACTGAGGTCCTGAGTTCAAATCACAAACATGGCCTCATCTGTGTACAGTTTTGATGTTCTCTTCAATGTGTGACTGGCTTTGCTTTGACACTTGAAGCTAACCTTGGTCTATCACTACAATGGCACATGATTTGGGGAACTAGTTAATGAGCTATGGCATTCCACATATACCTTTGGGAATGATTCTTATCCCCAGGGCACATTATTTATGTGTCTGCTATTACTACGGATGGCCTACCTCTTGGAGGGGTGGATTGGTGGTGGAGGGCATATGTTCCTTTGGCTGACATGGAATTAGCAAATGGAAACCTTTTTCTCTTCAGCTACTGCTTGTGCTTGGATGTGATTTCACCATCTTCTTGTCTTGCAAAATACTATACGCAGCACCGGGTCAGCATTGTGGCTTATTATTTGCAACCTCTGACTCCCTGTGCTGGTGTCATGAGTTGGTTTCCTGACCATTGCCTTATGTGTATGGAGTTACTGTTATACACATGTTAGTGTGGATTTCATTACAAAATACACTTTGTGTATCTTCATTAGCTGATAGCCACAATTAGTAGGGCTATAGAAATATTGACATGATGATGGGTTTGTGTCAAAAATTTGTCACTTAAATACTAGTGTTTTTGGAATCCATATCTATTCTTTATTGACCTTAGACCCACATGTTGTGCATTTGTAACAGATTAATAAAGACACACACACCAAGACTGTTTTTTGAAAAACTTATATAAATTGAAAAATATAAACAAAAATAAACATATGTACAATAATGTGTAAAACTATTTACATGAAAAAACAAAACAAAACAAAAAAAAACTAGTCATATAATGTAGACCATTAGTCCATTTTGGGCTCCAGCTCTTCAAAGCATTTATCCTGCATATTTTGCAGGTTTTTGATTTTGGCCCAAGATCCTGCAATTTCAGCCCTGATCTGAGACAATGTTGGTGGGGGGGGGGGGGGAGGCTAACTGTCAGCTTCCTCCATGTGTGCTGAAAGAAACCAGAGAGAAAAAATTAAATACATGTAAACCTATTTTGACAACCAAACAGGAATTAGAGATGTGTACTGTTACATTACTTTAAAATGTTAGGCCTCTGCCTACAAAACCATTTGGACGGACATTACACGTTGATAAGGCTTTGGTGTCGCATTTTTAGAGATGTACTACATTCTGGTGTGCCCCGGGAGAGGGCCGTGGGCAGGGTGGTCTTAACAGCATTATAGTCCCAAGGAAAAAAACACTACATTGAGGCCCTACCTACACAATAACTCACAGCTAATAGTTGAAAATTAGTCTGAAAATTGAGCTCATACTTATTGCAAACTCCACAAATTCAGTGTTTGTCAAATCAAACGTCTGCTGAATAGCAGACATTAATCTATAAACGTTTGGTAAATCTAACATGTCCCTTTATTTTGCAAAGCAAATATGTTCAAATCTAAATGCAAAATCATTTGTTTAATCATACAGACAGAGGTGGTAGAGTACTAAGTTAGTTCCAAAATTTAAGGAATAATCCAGTGTTCAACCCAAACATTAACTCGCTTTATTACAAGAGATTTTTTGGATAATTTCATGGCAAATCTATATCACTATATACTGAGAAGTTGACAAGTCAATCGGGACCGTCTGTACGTGTTGCCCCTGCCCTGTGTGACCATGTGTTAAGATGGCTGTGGCTGTTCTTTTCTTGATTACAGAAACTGACATTTGGATGTCCATTATCATTGCAACCTGTGTCATAAATGTCACCTTTAAATCAACATGTGTTCCAGCATTGATTAGTCACAAATTTTATGCACATTGCAGTGGTATCAAAATCCAAAAACCCTGTCTTGTAAAGACTTACTATCTCCTAATGCCTCAACCGCTTGAGGCACCGGCAGCTGTCTTTCACCCTCCTGGGTCTGGCTCCGGCTCCTCAGAAGACCACTCAGCCGCCCCAGAGGCGGAGGGGGAGGATTTGGCTGCAGGCTGGGAGTCCTCCTTCGCTTCATCCTGCCCTTCACCCTGCTCCTCCCCCTCTGTCTCTGGGGAGGCTTCAGCCTCGTCCTCCGCCTGGACTGCCACCAGCTGCAGCTGGTCCTCTTCTGCCTCCTCCTCCGCCTCCCTCACAACACGACGGCGTTGCCGCCGTTCCCAACGTGCCCAGACTTTTGGAAACAAGACAAAGAAAAACAGGCTATTGTTAACACAACCACCAGCTTAATAAACCAATAGTATTATGACAATCAGCTGATCATACATGTTTAATAAACTTAGCATTGCCAGCAGACACAAATATTAGCTACTACCAAAGCAAGGAGCTAAACATGATGAAGACAAAGCATTTCACATGACCTGTCACAAATGTTTGTTTTTGGTATAGGGATGTGGAATATCTCAGTGGCCTAGTGGTTAGCACTTTGCTCTCATAGCACTGGGGTCAGGAGTTTGAGTCCTGATTATAGCTTCATATGTGTGGAGTTTGCATGTTTGCTCCATACTTGCATGTTTTGATTACCACACTCTCCAAACATACTACTAGGTGCCTAATTTGGTTTGTAAACAAATTACCAGTAGTCTGTGTTGAAATGTTAGGGAATTTAAGTCTGCAAACTGCCATGGGGCTGGTAATGATGTCAATTAGTTGTCTCTGTACCAGACCACTGAATTACTGGAGAGATATCAAATACTTTGGATGATGAGTATATTTTTAAAATCAGCCTTTGTTGGGACTACCTCCCATTGTAACTAGCCAGTTAATTAGTGATTGGTTCGCTTTATATAGTACAGTAGGTAATCTGTTTACACCTTATGGGACCTACAAATATTTGCAAAAACCACTAAGGTGTTTGGTTTCTAAAACATGCCATTTAAATGTTTGCACAATAATGAAAAAAACATCTGCCACTTCAATCTGTTTAGAAGGTTAGGTCAGCAAGTTACAGCACTGGGGTCAAGAGGGTTGGAAAGGCTGATTCAACAAACCTCCCTTAATGTTCAGAAGTTTCTCCCCAAAACATTTAGGAAAGTAAATTCTCAGCAGACAAATGTAGGAGACAGGAGTCAAAGCAGGTTGGGTGCATTTGAAGGGGATTGACCTTTATAGTGTGCTGGAACATTGATATGTACTGGTAGGCCATGTCAGGCGATTAGGTTGAACATATTTTCAAACATATAGTAAAGCTATATGTGAACACGTGTTTTGGGCGATTAATAGAGAAATCACTGTTTATAATCTCCTGTCGCAGTTCCTGAACGAGCTGGGACTGACGCCGGCGGAGATCGCTCCAGCGGTGCTGGAGCTGGACCACTGTGCAAAATTTATGATAGTGCAGCCGGAGGTGTCTGCGCACCCTTCTGTATGCCTGCAACTTGATCTTGTTCGAGACATAGCGCCCAGAGGCCACATTATCCTTGCCCTCTGTTAACACACGGAGTTCTCTGTGGCTAAAGATTGCTGCCCTCATTTTGGAATTTGGAAGAAATCAAAATGGTAGTATTCTGCGCTGTGATTGGTTCTCTCAGCGCGTATGGACGCGATTACGTCACATGCGGATCTTTCAGACACCTGTGTGTGTAATGGTTGCCTTCTCCCACCAAAAATATGGTGTCCATCACGGACGAAAAGAGTACTCTATGCTTTGCAGTGAGGAAACATCAATGTACACCTGGCTTCTCAATTAAATAATTTATTTAATACCACTTGTCCTTTTTCTTCTTTCCTTGCAAATTTAGGAAATCACTGAGCAGGCTCTGGCATACTGTGGACATGAGTTTTATGGGGCAGAGATTTGCCAAACATGTGTAAACATTGGTAAGGCAAAATGGGCCTACCTGAAAATACATGTTACTGCTGTGTTTTATTGAGAATACACATACAATTATCTATTGTCACAGGCACTAGGAGTCTTGCCCAGGATTTCACCAGTTGACTATGGTTACCAGAGAGGCGGAGTATGCACAGCGGTCCTCTGGCAGCAGGGTGAATAGTGGAACGTATATAACAGCAGATGGAGAGAGGATGCCAATGAAAATGATGATAGTAAGTGACTTGCAGCTATACTGGTAAATGAGTCAGCGACTTGCAGCTATATTGGCAGATGAGTCAGCGACTTGCATCTATAGTGGAAAGGCAGGTTTGAACCACGGAGACCAGGTTGGACGTGAGCAGGTGAAGGAAGGTAACAGGGAGTCAGTGGTCTGCGTACAGCAAGTTGTACCACTACTATGGTGAGAAGACTTGTCCAGGTGCAGGTAGGTAGCGTTAAAGTCTGTGGTCTGCGTACTGCATGTTGTACCACTGCTATGGTGAGAAGACTTGTCCAGGTGCAGGTAAGTAGCGGGGAAGTCAGTGGTCTGCGTACAGCAAGTTGTACCACTGCTGGTAAGTGAGGAGCAGCTCAGGTGCGGATGAGTGGAGGCATGCAAAGAGTCAATAACGGTATGAAGACACTGAGAGCACAGAGGAACTTGATCCAAGCAGATATGCAGCGATTACAGCTAATAGTCTATAACGGTATGTATACCACTGCTGAGTAGAGAGGCTTGCACAGAGCGGATATGCGGGATAATAACTGATAGTCAATCACAAGTATGCATATCACTGCTGAGTAGAGAAGCTTGTTCCAAACAGATATGCAGCATGACAACAAATAGTCTATAGTGGGTATGGATACCGAGTAGTGAGGCTTGTCCTAAGCGGATATGCAAGGTAACAGTTGATAGTCAATAACAAGTAAGCATACCGCTGATGAGTAGAGAAGCTTGTCCACGAGAATATGCAGGCACAGCAGGGACGCTGAACGGCTGTAGCGGTATGGGAACCACAGGTGAGCAGAGCAGGTAATCAGAAGCCAGCTGAGGACACGAGCAGGATACAGGAGTCTGTAGCGGGTATGAGAACCGCTGATGAGCAGAGCAGGTAATCCAGAAGCCAGCTGAGGACACGAGTAGGATACAGGAATCAGTAGCGGGTATGAAACCAACCGATGAGTAGCACAGGTAATCAGCAGGAAGCTGAAGACACTAGCAGGACACAGGAGATACCTTCAGAGACTCAGAGGGAATGAGACTCAAGATCAGGCAACGAGGTAACGAGCACAGGTGCCTTAAATAGAGAGAGGTGCCTGATCCACCAATGAGATTAAAAGCAAAGGTCATAAATTCTTGGATGCTGCGCATGCGCAGTGCATCAAGATGGCGGACAGCCACGGCTCAGGACAGGCGTCGGCAGGAAGGCTAGGGAACCACGCACCAGCGCAGAGGCACTCACGGTCCGGTGAGTTACAGTACCCCCCCCTTTTAAAGGTGGGCACAGAACACTTAGAGCCGGGTTTGCCCAGAAACTTGGAGTAGAATTTTTTTAGAAGAGCTGGAGCGTTGAGATCATCTGCGCGGATCCAAGAACGCTACTCTGGACCAAAGCCCTTCCAATGCACAAGGAAGCGAAGAACTCCTCGCGAAATTTTAGCATCTAAAATATGAGTAATTTCAAACTCTTCCTCTTGATGAACTTGTACTGGCCGAAGTGCTGAAGAAGGAACAAAGAAACGGTTGACGACAAGAGGCTTGAGTAATGACACATGGAAGGCGTTGGAGATACAAAGGTTCTTAGGTAACAGTAGTTTGAAGCACACCGGATTTATTACTTGAGTGATCCTATATGGACCAATGAAACGGGGAGCGAACTTCATAGACGGAACCTTCAAGCGAATATTTTTGGTAGAAAGCCATACGCGGTCTCCAATCTTAAGTGGTGGAATAGCTCGCCTCTTTTTATACGCAAAACACTTGTATCTGGCAGATGTCTTCATTAGGCAGGATTTAACCTGAGACTAGATATTTTTGAAACTCTGACACACATTCTCTACTGCATGAACTTCATCATCATCATCATTATCAACATTTATTTATATAGCGCCAGCAAATTCCGTAGCGCTTTACAATTGGGAACAAACATTAATAAGACAATACTGGGTGATACATACAGACAGAGAGGTAAGAGAACCCTAATCGAAAGCTTACAATCTATAGGACAATGGGAGTTAGAAACACAAGGGCATGTGCTACATCATATTGCACAATGGACCAGCCAGACTGCAAAGGTAAAAGTACTGAGTGGGCTGTGTGTGTTGCAATGTTGGTCAGAAGGTTGTTGTCTTGCATTAGCAGTGTAGAGGATGGCAATAGGGTAATCTAGGGAAATTAAGATGATGGTTGAGGAATATCATAACCTTGTCTGAAGAGGTGGGTTTTCAGTGAACGCTTGAAGGTTTGAAGACTAGAGGAAAGTCTTACTGTGCGAGGGAGGGAATTCCACAAAGTATGTGCAGCCCGGAAAAAATCCTGTAACCGGGAATGGGAGGATGTGATGAGAGTGGAAGAGAGACGTAGATCTTGTGCAGAACGGAGGTGTCGAGTAGGGAGATATTTCGAGACAAGTGAGGAAATGTATGTCGGTGCAATTTTGTTGATGGCCTTGTATGTTAGTAGAAGAATTTTATATTGGATTCGTTGAAATACAGGCAGCCAATTTAGAGACTGACAGAGTGGCTCAGCAGAGGAATAACGGTTTATAAGGAAAATCAGTCTAGCCGCTGGGTGCAAAATTGATTGTAGGGGTTCAAGTCTGCCTTTGGGAAGACCAGTAAGGAGGGAATTGCAATAGTCGATGCGGGAGATGATGAGTGCATGAATTAATGTTTTTGCGGTGTCTTGTGTCAGATATGTGCGTATTCTGGAAATGTTCTTTAGGTGTATGTAACATGATTAAGATATAGAGTTAATGTGGGGAATAAACGACAGTTGTGAATCAAGGATTACACCTAGGCAACGAGCTTGCGGGGTGGGATTTATGGTCATGTTATCGACAGAAATAGAAATGTCAGGCAGGAAGGTTCTGTTCTTGGGTGGGAATATTATTAATTCAGTTTTTGAAAGATTGAGTTTGAGTTGGCGAGAAGACATCCAAGATGAAATGGCAGAAAGACAGTCAGTAATGCGAGACAACACAGATGGTGAAAGATCAGGAGAGGATAGATAAATTTATGTATCATCCGCATAGAGATGATACTGAAATCCAAAGGAGCTTATTAGTTTTCCAAGAGAAGTGGTGTAGATAGATAATAGCAGAGGACCTAGGACTGAGCCTTGTGGAACTCCAACTGATAAAGGAAGCGGAGCAGAGGTGGATCCAGAGAAATTAACACTGAAAGAGCGATTAGATAGGTAGGATGAGAACCAGGATAGGACAGTGCCTTCAAGACCTAGGGATTGCAGCGTTTGTATGAGGAGAGAGTGGTCAACAGTTTTAAATGCAGCAGAGAGATCCAGGAGAATTAGAAGAGAGTATTGGTTATTATTTTTTGCTGTGATCAAATCATTGACAACTTTGGTCAGTGCCGTCTCTGTGGAGTGTTGAGAGCGAAAGCCTGACTGAAGAGGATCCAATAAGTTGTTTGCTGTAAGAAAGTGTGTGAGACGTGTGTAGGCAATTCTCTCGAGAAGCTTGGAGGGGCATGGGAGCTGGGAGATGGAGTGGTAATTTATGAGAGAGTTAGGGTCAGAATTCTGTTTTTTTAAAATGGGAGTAATCACTGCATGCTTGAATATAGATGGAAAAATACAAGTGGAAAGAGATAGATTACAGATTTTAGTTAGAGGGGGAATGAGCACAGGAGACAGGGACATACCCATTTGTGAGGGAATGGGATCAAGAGGACAGGAGGTAGAGTAGGAAGATGAGAAGAGAGTAGAAACTTCCTCTTCATTTGTGGGATCAAATGAAGAGAGAGTGTCAGAGGGTGCTACAAAGGAATTGAGCAGATTGCTTGTCAAGGGAGATACAATTTCAAGCCTGATCTTATCTATTTTGTCCTTGAAATAGGAAGCAAGGTCCTGTGCACTGATGTTAGTTGGAGGATTTGGGGTGGGAGGATTTAGAAGAGAGTTAAATGTGTTAAAGAGGCGTTTGGGGTTAGAAGCCTGAGCATAGATGAGAGATTGGTAGTATGCTTGTTTAGCAGTGTCCAGAGCATTTCTGTAGGAGTGGTAGATATCAGTATATGTGATGAAATCATTAGAGGCACAAGATTTATGCCAGTGACGTTCTGCTTTACGAGAAAGTTTTTTTATAGTTCGTGTTACTGTAGTGTGCCATGGTTGGCAACGAATTCTACGCGAAGTATGTAGTGTCGCTGGAGCCACTTGATCCAGAGCAGTTGCTAGGGTTTCATGAAAATGGGCTACTGCCCGATCAGGGGAGGAGAATGTAGAAATTGGGGAGAGAAGGTGTTGGAGAGAGGTGGAAAACTGTTGAAAATCAATAGCGTTGATATTCCTGCGGGTACGAGGAGGCTTGGAAGAGTTTGACACCAGGGAGGGTAAAGAACTGGGGGTGAGCGGGTAGCTAATAAGTTGATGATCCGAGAGGAGGAAAGGAGTGTTAAGGAAATTAGAAACTGAGCATAGTCTAGAGAAAACAAGATCAAGACAGTGGCCATCCTGATGAGTAGCAGATTCAATCCACTGGAAGAGGTCATGTGAGGAGGTTAGAGAGAGTAGTTTGGAAGCAGCATTAGGAGGTGGATTAGAAATAGGGATGTTGAAATCAACCATGATGATGGTGGGGATATCAGTAGATAAGAAGTAAGGGAGCCATGCAGAGAAGTGTTCAAGAAATTGTTGGTGTGGACCAGGGGGCGATAGATGACAGCAACACGCATAGAGAATGGGTTAAAAATCCTAACAGCATGTACTTCAAAAGATGTGAATGTGAGTGAAGGGATACTTGGTAGAACTGTGAATGTGCACTGTGGGGAGAGAAGTTGTCCAACCCCCACTCCTTGTCTGCCTCCTGGTCTGGGGGTGTGGGTGAAATGGAGATCACCATGTGAAAGGGCTGCAGGTGAGGCAGTGTCTGAATGCGTGAGCCATGTTTCTGTTATTGCTAGAAGGTTGAGGTTGTATGAGAGGAAGAGATCATGTACGGAGGTAAGTTTGTTACAAACAGAGCGTGCATTCCAAAGGGTACATCTAAAGGACTTTGGAAGAGAGGGGAGACAGGTGATGTGTTTGATGTTTGCCAGATTTCTGTAGTGTTCAGATATATGTGTGTGGGACAAGTGAGGGGGACCTGGATTAGGTGATATATCACCAGCTAATAGAAGCAGGGAGGAAGAAAGGTAGGAAAGATGATTGTAAGATGTCTGTCCTTTTAGTTTCTGGTGGCAGGGTGAGGCTGTTAAAGTTATTGAATTTAAATAGCAAAAGAGTTCATGAGTGTTAACTAGAGGTGAGTGAAATAATGAAGGGGCAATGTGGACAGAGGTGTGTGTTGCAGGATGGGTGAGGGATGATATAGACCTAAAGATAATGCCATGAGAAGAGAGAAAGAAAAATATTTTGGCAAGCATTGGGACTAGTAGTCAAATAGCAAAAATGAGGAATTAAAGGAATTGCCTAATTGCAATGTCCAGTGTAATCAGATAAGTAGTGTAAAGCTAGGCTGCAGCAAATGTAGTGTATTCCTGGATGTCTGGATAGTATAAAGTAATGATGTGGGGAGCCATGTGGGGGAGTGGGTGGAAGTGTTGAATGGAGAGTAATAAAGAGCAGGTAATTGAGTAGCTGAGATTTTGCAGACTCATGAGAGAGGAGATTGGTTGAAAGACAGTATAATTTCTTCCTACTTGTAAAGGGAGACAAAGCTTAAATTGAATTGAAGTACAGTGGTGAGATAGGGGACTGAAATAACTGTAGCATGGGTAGGGAGTGGTTGAGCAAGTAGTACAGCAGTCTGATTAAACAGAGTGGATTTTGCATTGAAAACAAACTGACAAATTAAACAAACTTTCATGAGATGAGAGGAAAATAAGATCAGAGTCCAAAACAGTCCTCATGTTGCATGTAGCTTGAAGCCAGAGTGAGTTGAAAACATCAGAGGTAGAATATAGAATTTCAGGTGAATACTGACTGTTGTCCTTGTGAAGCTGAGTTAATAGGCAGAATGTTCTCCTGTTTCCTCCAGTGCAACTCCGGTATAACTCCGAATTATGCTGTTTAAATTTTTTGTTTCACACTTGTATCTATACACTTAGAGCTATACACACTAACTAAGCATCCATTACTGGCTTTGCAGCCATTGTACTATGAATATATCTGCTTAACAGACACATGTGATCAGAGTACTTCAATCAAGCCCTCAATAAACCCCCCCAACAAACCTTAGCAGTAAAATGTTTAAACAAACAGTGAAAGGACAACTTGCAATAAGGCTGTAGTAGTAATTACCATTAGAAATAAAACTGCATTTTCTTAATTCAGATCAGACTGTTTGCCATAAGGCAATAAGGCTGTAGTAGTAATTACCTGTTGATGAAAGAGAGGAAGCAGAGATTAAACACTTCTCATAGCCTGATGTCCGGTATAACTCCAAATTATGCTGTTTACTTTTTTTGTTTCACACTTGTATCTATACACTTAGAGCTATACACACTAACTAAGCAGCCATCACTGGCTTTGCAGCCATTCTACTATGAACTTGGGTGGGAGGGAGGGCAGGAAATTCTGGAAAAGACGGATGGTGACCGTATACCACAAAGAATGGACTTTTTGAAGATGACTAGTGATACATGTTGTTATGGGCGAATTCAGCCCATGGAAGTAAATCTACCCAGTTGTCTTGGTTGGCTGAGGAGAACATCCTTATGAAAGTCTTAAGATCTTGGTTGACTCTCTCGGTCTGTCCATTTGATTGAGGATGGTAGGAGGATGATAGTGATAATCGAATACCGAAGGTCTTGCAAAGGGCTCGCCAGAATCTGGAAACGAATTGCACTCCTCTATCCGAGACAATCTCAGATGGACATCCATGAATTCGGAAGATCTCCTTGATAAAATGGTCAGCCAGAGTAGAAGAGGAAGGTAAACCGGTCAGAGGAACGAAATGTGCCATTTTCAAAAATCTATCCACCACTACCCAGATGGCATTGCACTTTTTACTCGGAGGAAGATCGGTGACAAAGTCCATACTAATATGGGTCCAAGGTTTGGATGGAATGGGTAGTGGTTGAAGTAATCCCGCCGGTGTTCTGTGGGGAGTTGTAAACTGGGAACACACCTCACACGCGGCCACAAATTCTTTGACATCTCTCCTCATAGAGAGCCACCAGTAGCTTCGAGAAAGGACTTCTAAGGTCTTGCGTTCACCCGAATGTCCAGAAAAGCATGAGGCATGATACCAGGACAATATTTTCCTCTGTAGAGATGGAGGCACGAGGGTTCTCCCAAATGGTAGCACCTTGGTGGAAGAAGTGGCCAGAGTCACAGATTTGGGATCTAATATAGGATGGTTAGGACCATCTTCAACGTCTGAGGACGCCACAAACGCCCGAGACAAGGCTTCTGCTTTTCTATTCTTGGAAGCTGGTTTGAAGGTTATGATAAGCTCAAAACGGGAAAAGAAAAGAGACCTTCTTGCTTGACGAGGATTCAAACATTAGGCTGACTGTAAATATGACAGGTTTTTGTGATCCGTAAAAATAGTTACAGGATGACGAGCTCCCTCCAGCAGATATCTCCACTCCTCTAATGCTGCTTTTATGGCCAACAACTCCTTGTCCCCGATAGTGTAATTTCTCTCCGCAGGTAGAAGACCTCGAGAGTAGAAGGCACAAGGATGGAATTTTTGTTGCTCCGATCGTTGGGATAGTATGGCCCCTAGGCCAACATTAGAGGTGTCTACCTCTAGGAAGAATGGAAGAGTCATGTCAGGCTGTCGAAGAACAGGAGCGGAAGAGAAGGACTCCTTGAGGAACTGGAAAGCTTGAAGGGCCTCGGAGGACCATTGTTTAGTGTTAGCTCCCTTCCGGGTCAGAGCCACTATTGGAGAAACGATGGAAGAAAAACCTTGAATGAAACGTCTGTAGTAGTTTGCAAAACCTAAAAAACAATGGATTGCTCGGAAAGTAGTTGGCTGTGGCCAACGTAGTACAGCGTTCACCTTTTCAGGATCCATCTTGAGACCAACTCCGGACGCAATATAATCAAGAATGGAATCTGGGATAACTCAAAGGAACATTTTTCTAGCTTGCAAAATAAAGAGTTTCTTCGGAGTCTGGGAAGGACCTCTGCCACATGTTGGTGATGAGTGGGCAGATCCTGGGAAAAGATTAATATGTCATCCAGATAGACGACGACACAGACATACAACAAGTCCCGGAAGATCTCATTTACGAAATCCTGGAAGACAGCGGGGGCGTTACACAACCCGAAGGGCATAACTAGATTGTCATAATGGCCATTCCTGGTGTTAAACGGTGTCTTCCATTCGTCTCCAGACTTGATCCGGATTAAGTTATAAGCGCCTCGAAGATCAAGCTTGGTGAAGATCCGGGCTCCCTTAATGCGATCAAAGAGCTCGGTAATTAGTGGAATAGGATACCGATTTTTGATGGTACTGGAATTGAGTCCACGATAATCTATACAGGGTCGTAATGATCCATCCTTCTTCTTCACAAAAAAGAACCCCGCTCCAGCGGGAGAGGTGGAAGGTCGGATAAATCCTCGCTGGAGGTTCTCCTTGATATACTCAGATGTTGCTTGAGTTTCTGGTAGCGAGAGTGGATACACATGACCCCTAGAAGAGTTCTTGCCAGGTTGTAAGTCAATCAGACAGTCCCACGCCCGATGGGGAGGAAGGTGTTCAGACTGAACCTTATCAAATACATCCGCGAAGGAAGCATACTGTAGAGGGAGACCCGGCGGGCAAGGTGAAATGGAAGACTGATGTATTTTGAGTGGAACAACTTGAGAGAGACATCTATGACGACAGTCGGAACCCCAGGAAGTGACTTGAGGAGTGTTCCAGTCAATCTGAGGGGAATGAAGTTGAAGCCATGGAAGGCCAAGTACGATGGGACTGGTGGTAACAGGAAGGACCAGTAAAGAAATCTTCTCTTGGTGTAAGGCTCCAATCTGAAGAGTAATTGGAGACGTACTTTGAGTAATGAGTCCATTAATAATATGTGATCCATCGATAGCAGTAACAGCTATGGGTGCTTTTAAAGAAATCACTGGTAGGGACCATTGATTCACTAGGGAACTAGAGATAAAATTTCCAGCAGCTCCAGAATCTAGAAGGGCTTGAGACATAAATGATTTGGTGGCAAAGGAAACGGTAACATCAAAAGCACAGACTTTAGCAACCGTAAAACATGGAGAGGACTCCAGGGACCCTAACCTTACCTCTCCAGAACTGGTTAGGGCCTGGCATTTCCCGACCTTCTAGAGCATGAGTTCAGCATGTGAGTAGAGTCAGCGCAATAGATACAGAGTCTATTCTTCACTTGTCGGTCTCTCTCTTCTGATGTTAATTTAGAGCGACCTACCTCCATGGGTTCTACTAGAGGTGGAAGATGACGAACTTGGGATACTGAGCGAACAGGCACTTTGGAGGAAGTTACTCTTTCGGAATCTCTCTCACGAAACCTCATGTCTACACGATGGCATAGAGAAATCAAATCATCCAAGGAGGAGGGTAACTCTTGTGAGGTCAGTGCGTCTTTGATCTTGTCGGCAAGCCCCTGCCAGAAGGCGGCTATCAGCGTCTCAGTGTTCCACTGAAGCTCAGAGGCAAGGATCCGAAATTGTATGAAGTACTGAGCTACAGACCGAGATCCTTGGCGTAGTCGGAGAATATTGGAAGCTGCAGAGATAACACGACCAGGTTCGTCAAAAATTCTTCGAAACATAGAAATAAACATGGCACTATCTTCCAATAAGGGGTAATTTCTTTCCCACAGAGGGGAGGCCCATGCGAGAGCCTGTCCGGAAAACAAAGAGATGAGATAGGCCACTTTGAAACGATGAGTAGAAAAGTTATGAGGTTAGAGTTCGAAATGAATGGAACATTGGTTAAGAAAACCCCTACAGGTTTTGGGGTCCCCATCATACTTAGAAGGAGTAGGAAGGTGTAGCGTGGAAGCAGTAGACACCTGGGATGGCACTGGGGAAGAAGATGGAGGTACTGGAGGATCAACAGTAGCTGCTACATTTTGCTCAGGGATTCCTCGGGCGGCTAAAGCCTGACAACATTGAAACAACTGTTGCTGTCGAACATCTTGTTGTTCAATCTGAGTAACCAGGTACTGCAGCATCTCTTTAGCTGTTGGTTCCGATCCTGGGTCTGTCATGGCCTGATCTTACTGTCACGGGCACTAGGAGTCTTGCCCAGGATTTCACCAGTTGACTATGCTTACCAGAGAGACGGAGTTTGCACACCGGTCCTCTGGCAGCAGGGTGACTAGTGGAATGTATATAACAGCAGATGGAGAGAGGATGCCAATGGAAATGATGATAGTCAGCGACTTGCAGCTATATTGGTAGATGAGTCAGCGACTTGCATCTATAGTGGAAAGGCAGGTTTGAACCACGGAGACCAGGTTGGACGTGAGCAGGTGAAAGAAGGTAAGAGGAGAGTCAGTGGTCTGCGTACAGCAAGTTGTACCACTGCTATGGTGAGAAGATTTGTCCAGGTGCAGGTAGGTAGCGGGGAAGTCAGTGGTCTGCATACAGCAAGTTGTACCACTGCTATGATGAGAAGACTTGTCCAGGTGCAGGTAGGTAGCGGGGAAGTCAGTGGTCTGCATACAGCAAGTTGTACCACTGCTAGTAAATGAGGAGTAGCTCAGGTGCGGATGAGTGGAGGCATGCAAAGAGTCAATAACGGTATGAAGACACTGAGAGCACAGAGGAACTTGATCCAAACAGATATGCAGCGTCACACCTAATAGTCTATAGCGGGTATGTATACCGCTGCTGAGAAGAGAGGCTTGCACAGAGCGGATATGCGGGACAATAACTGATTGTCAATCACAAGTATGCATATCACTGCTGAGTAGATGATACTAACATAAATAAATAACATACAGTGTGTCTGACCAATTGTAAGCATCAAATGCAACCCCAGTGTGGAACTGAGCTCAGAGATGCTATGGGAATGAGTACCAACAGAATTAATTACTGGTGTTAATGTGTGCTAGGCTACGGCAGACACTCTAAGGGGACATGGGATAGTAATTAAATCTTACACCATATAGTGTCAGTTTTCCCCTTGCGGTAACTTGGTTTTGATGCTGTCATCAAAAGGTGTTTGAACTGGAGTATAGATTTGTAGTAGGGTAATGGCTTTTCAAAGTAGAACAGTACAAATGTTTGGGGAGTGCTTTGCCTACCTGTCATTTGGATTGAAATATCTGTCTTTGATTTGGTGCATGCAATTTTTGGACTCTACATCAAGTTGTGTCATGGTTGTGCACAGTTACCATTTGCCCTCTTGGTAGTGGTTCCCTTTAAAAAAAAAAAACAGTGCCAGTTGGTCACAGGATGGCCATGCAGACATGGCATATTCCTAGCCTATTAGCTAGGTAGCCACACCAAACTCTGCTTACTGATTAGATTTATATCCAAACACACCTTTGTGTCAACCACTATGTTTGGGGTGGGGTTTTGAATTTCACTACAGATTGTGTGTCAGTGTTCAGTAGTTACTGCTTGCCAATCTGGAGTATGGTCACTCTGCTGGGTGAGGAGACTGTAATTGTGGCCTCAGACCGCTATTATGTGTCACACTTTGAAAGTATTTGAGCTACCTTACATGTAGACACATGTTGAAGCAGGCATTGGTATTACTCTACACAAAATAGGGCCAACATAGAAGTTAGATACACACACACACACACACACACACACACACACACACACACACACACACCTTGCAGATATTCACAACATGATTGTGTTTTAAGGGTAAGGTTAGATTTATACACAGCCCATTAGCAATGTGAATGCAAATTACTGAACTAATTCCTTCACCCCAATCCAATATGAACATTTAAGTTCACATCCAGAATACTTGTACCCCTGAATTTGAAGGCCACAAAATACACAATATGACAGGTGTGTGCCAATTACAGTGGCGCACGCAGGGGAGGTTTCTGAGTCTCTAGAAACCCCCCCCTCCTGCGCTAACTAAGTTGCCACTGTCCTATACAGTAGCCGTGGCGCTGTCACGGAAGCGTCCGCGGCGGTGCTGTATTGTATACAGCACCGCCGCAGACGCTTCTTAGACAGCGCCGCGGCTGCAGTATAGGACAGCGCTGGCGAAACGGAGCTGCTGCGCATGCGCTGGCGCATGTGCAGCAGCTCTCTCTCGTGTTTTTTTTTGCTTTTTTTTACGGTCGGCGGGGAGAAACCCCCCCCTCCACGACAATCCTCTGTGTGCCCTTGAACTAAAAACCTGTGTTTTCACACACATTTTACTAGGCTTCAAAGTGTGTATATGTGTGCTGCTGCAAAGGAACATTGCATGACTGCACCAATACAAAATATAGTTAAAGTGTCACATTTGAAAAAAAGCATATGAAGCCACACAACAGTGCTGTCCAAAAGATCAATACAAAATTATGTGGAGACCAACTCCAACAGATGCTGAACTTGCATCTGACGCAAATACCTTGGCCTTGAATATGGATTAGAACTCATGACTGTCTTTATGCAAAGTGGGAGAGCTACCCACTACCCCAACCTGAGATGTGGAAAAACAGGGAGAACCCCAAAAATACAGCATGCGTTCGACACAGGCAACACAAATTACTAACAAAATATCAAACTCACAGGTAGCTTTGTCACTTTGGACTCACATAATTTAGATGAATAAAGACACACACACCAAGGTTGTTTTTAGTTTAATGTCTATAATTTGTGCTATTTAAAAAAATCTAAGCATGTGTACATTAATCGTGAAAACAACTTACAATTAAAAATAAAAAATTAAAAAAAACTAATCATATATGGTACACCAATAGGCCATTTTGCCCTCAAGCTCCTCCAAACATTTTTCTTGATCTGTTTGGAGTTGCTTTAATTTGGCCCCAGATGATGCAATTTCGAGCATGATATCTGCCAAGGTTGTTAGGGGGGGAAGGGGGTGGGGGAAGAGGCCAATTGTTTGCTTCCTTTATGTGTGCTGAAAGAAAGCAGAAAATAAACATTAAATACATGTAAACTTATTTTGAAAAAAAGCAGGATTTACTAGAGATGCGTACTGTTACTTTAATTTCAAATGTTAGGCCTCTGGCTCCAAACACATTTGGACGCACATTAGACATTGATAAGGCTTTGGAGTAGCATTTTGATAGATGTACTACATTCTGCTGAGCCCCGGGAAGAGGGCCGGGGACAGGGTTGTCTTACCAGCATAATAGGCCCCAGGGCAAAGCACAACAGTGGGCCAATACCTACACAACCACTCACAGGAAGTAACAATATTTAGGTTTCGATTTGATTTTCCAGAAAAAAATAAAAAACACTGACAAATTTGCCTGGCTCTCGGGCCCATTTGTGTTGCCCCTGCCCTGCGTGCCTATGTGTTAAGATGACTGTGGCTGTTCTTTTCTGGTTTACAGAAACTCACATTTGGATGTCCATTATCATTGCAACCTGTGTCATAAATATCATCTTTTAATCAACATGTGTTCCAGCAGGGATTAGTTCCAAATTTGATCTACATTGAAGTGGTATCAAATTCAAAAAAACATTTCTTGAAACCACTAACTATCTCCTAATTCCTCAACATCTAGAGCCACCACCAGCTGGCTCTCGGCCTCCTGGTCCTGCAGGACCTCTGCCTCTTCCTCCCGGTCAGGCTCGTCCAAAGAGCACGCACCCTCCTAAGAGGTGGAGGGGGAGGTTTGGGCCGAAGCCTGGGACTCTTCCTCCTCTGCCTCGGTCTGGCCCTCGCACTGCTCCTCCGACTCGGCCTGAGCAGCCACCTGCTGAGCAGGACTCTCAGGCTCCTCGTCCTCCACCAGCGGTCGCCGCCGTTCCAAACGTGCCCGGTCTGTTGGAAACAAGACAAAAAAAACCAAGTATTGTTAACACATTCACCAGCTCAATAAACTAATAGTATTATGACAATCAGGTGATCATACATGTTTAATTCATGTAGCATTGCCAGCAGACACAAATGTTAGCTACTACCAAAGCAAGTAGCTAAACATGATGAACCCAAAGCATTTCACATGACCTGTCACAAATTTAGGAGCTTTTTATAGAGATGTTGAATCTCTCAGTGGCCTAGTGGAGAGCACTTTGCTCTCATAGCACTAGAGTCAGGAGTTCAAGTTCTGCTTATAGAATCATTTGTGTGGAGTTTGCCGGTTTCCTCCAAACTTGCATGTGTTGACTACCACACTCCCCAAACATACCACTGGGCGGATCAATTGGATTTTGGACAAATTGCCAGTAGTCTGTTTTGAAATGTTAGGGAAATTTAATCTGCAAGCTCCCATGGGCCTGGTAATGATGTCAATTAGTTCTCTCTGTACCGGACCACTGATTTAGTGGAGGGTTCTCAAATACTTTGGATGATGATTATAGTTTGGAAATCAGCCTTTGTTGGGACTATCTCACATTGTAACTAGCCAGTTAATTAAAGAATCATTAGCTACATCGAGTACAGTATGTAATCTGTTTGCACCTTATGGGCCTTTCAAATATTTTGTAAAAACCATAAGGTGTTTGCCCGTTCAAACCTACATTTTAAAGGTGTGGGCAATAATAACCACACATCTACCACTCCAATCTGATTTTAAGGTTAGGTCAGGAAGTGTCAGCACTCGGGTAAATAGTTGGAAAGCCTGAAT
Organism: Mixophyes fleayi; assembly: GCF_038048845.1. Taxonomy (NCBI): domain Eukaryota; kingdom Metazoa; phylum Chordata; class Amphibia; order Anura; family Limnodynastidae; genus Mixophyes; species Mixophyes fleayi. The sequence continues at coordinate 4,081,898 of NC_134403.1, forward strand.
CCAAAAAACACCCTTAATATTCTGAAGTTTCTGACAAATACTTTTAGGTCAGTTCATTGTCAGCAGAAAAATGTAGGAGACAGGAGCCAAAGCATTTTGGTTGCACTTTAAGGGAATGACCTTTACATTGTTATGTAGGCCATGTTAGGTGTTTAGGGTAAACATATATTCAAACATATAGGAAATATATATGTGTGTACACGTTTTTTTTTAGAATAATAGAGGACTCACTTCTTATTATCTCCTGGCGGAGTTCCTCCAGGAGCTGGGGCTGACGCCGGCGGAGATCGCTCCAGCGCCCCTGGAGGTGAATGATGGTCCTATATACATGACACCGCAGGCGGAGGTGTCTGCGGACCCTTTCATACGCCCGCAGCTTGACTTCGTTCGAAAGGCCAGAGGGTACGTTTTCCATTCTGCTGAATAAAGTAGCCCTCATTTTTGAATGCTATCTCTCACTATAAATTGAGCGGTGTGCGCTCCGATTGGTTCTCGGAGCACGAATGGTCGTGTCCACGACACACGCGATCTTTTAAACACCTGTGTGTTTTGGTTGCCTCTCCAACCAAGAACATGGCGCCCGTCGCCGATGAGACGAGTACTCTGTGCTCTGCAATTAGGAAGAAGAGTGTTCACCTGGTATATTAATACCAACCTCCCTTTAAACCCACCTGCACTTTGCTTTCCTTCCTGTTCATTTGCTTTTTGGCAGGGCAGCCCAATCTGAAGATTTGTGAGGTTTTTTTTGCTTTGATTAATAACAAACCAACAAACAGTAAGTGCAAAATTATCTAACATATTGTAATATATAGCACTTTTTTGAATCTCATAATGTAGGCATCTATTTAGGAAGAAATGTGTGTGTCATTGCTGTAATGAAACTGTTACAAAAAGTGGCCTTGCACTCACATTTTACAGGGAAAGTATACAATTTTAGGCTACACTATGCTAATTACCTTATCCCTAACAAACTCACTAATAATTGGATTATAGCATTGAGGGACACATGGCTCCAAATGTATCAACTTATTTATAAGATTCTCTAACAATTTACATTTGTAGTACACACTATTAAGTGTGGTGGTGGTGGTGGCAGATTAGTACAATAATAATAAATTTGTAATCACAATCTAGGGTTTGGCACTCCAAAAATCTGAATGTGATATAAATGACTTTTGTGTGTTGATAACGTGATAACCAATGTTATGCTTTTAAAAGTGAAGAGTGGTAGTAGTAGCAGAATGTTGAAGTAGTTATTGTAGGGCAATCGGGTAAAAATACAGTGGACTAAGTAAATGATGGTTAAATATTGAAGCAACAAAGATTTTTAGAATAAGGGGCATGTGCTTGATACATAGGTAGAAGTTTGCTAAATGCTACCTTTTAAGGGGGGTGGATGAGCTTACAATCTGTATTTGCACCTGACTGTTTGCATTGCCAATAAATACACTCCTTATCTTTCAAATAGGAATATGTCTGAGCCAGGCCCTAGTGCCGAACAGGCACCAGGTCGGCCAAGCAAGCGAAAATATAACTTTACGAACGAGAAACTGGAGGTGTTGGTCACTGAGGTTTTAAGTCGGTTCCATTCAAAAGACCGGCAGATAAGTGGACACGAGCGTCACCGCCACTGGGAGCAAATTACAGCTGCAATTAATGCAATATCGCCCTATGTGCAACAATTGCATGAGGTCCAGAAGCGGTAATAAGCAAATGTCTTACATAAAGCCCTAGATAAGTTTAATGACTGTGTATAGTAGTTTATTTATATATATAGAAATAGATATAGATATGTATGTAGATTATGAAATAGTATTAGTTCGGCAACTGTGAGCTTAAACCAGCCTTGTGTCTATAAAGTATTTCTCTATCAGGCCCTTAGTTGCATTTTAAAAGCAGCACGGGCCTTGCTCACATTTACACAATCAGTTTTGCACATTATCCACGCTTGAAAAGGCCCACACATTTTTTTAAAGTTTTTCAATAATAACTGTTGTGAATGGCAAACTTACACTGTTTTATTTTACAATTCTGAATTGTAAGCTGGTATTTGACGCCATAATGTTTGTCTATTCCTCAGATGGGCAGACTATAAAGGCAGACTTAAAAGCAAGCTAGCTCGCCAACACCGACGTGCAGTAGGGACTGGTGGTGGTCCACCCCTGGATATTACATTGAACACCCTAGAGGAGCGTGCAAGGGCCGCAATAGGAATGGTGGAGATTGTTGGGGTGGGTAACATAGACACTGGCTATAGCCCACCCTGAACAGGAGAGGCCGCTCCACTAGGTACATGATGAGTTTGCTTTGTTAATGTTTGCAAAGGTTTATGTCTGTCTGAGCAAATGTGTCAACTCTCACAATGTGTCTGAAGGAAAACTTTAATTGCGCAATGTCTTAGCCTATCACATTGTAGGCAATGAAATGTACACACTGAAGAAAAAATGTCTAAATATGTAGGGCTTTTAGCACAATTTGAAAACATAAGTGGCAATGTCTGCTTTTGTGGACAGTTTTTTATAACGTGTCTGACAATGCATTTCTTTGTCAAATGTGAAGCTTATATCTAGAAGGACCGCGAGAATCATGAAGAATCCAAACCTGAGACACTTCCTATTTCAGTCTCCTGTCCGACACCATGTTACAATGCTAGGGCAGCAAAATAGTGTTTGCTGAGGCACACAATTTAAATACTGACTGTTTTTTCATGCAGCTGACCAATTTCAACGTGATTATTCAGTGTACAAATAAGCAAGCAATTGTTTGTGTGGTACATGAACTAACAGTCAGTTTTTTTACTTAGGTTGCAAACCAAAAACTAATTAGGAGCCCTTGCATTGTATAATGTTTTTGGACAGGAGACTGAAATAAGAAGTGTCTTAAGTTAAGACCCACAATGACTTTGGGGCCCTTATGTATATGTTTAATTATCCCTTTGCACCCTCTAACTATTTAGTGGTGTCATAGCTGACAAAGCATCCATGCCAGATTTAAATGTCTCTATAGTCCACACTATGTTTAATATTTAATGTACACATTTTTTGGATCTGGAGTAAAGCTCTAAATGTTTGCACACATGTACATCACAAAGCCAGGAATGAAATCTATAACATTTTAACTATCGTCATGTGGATGCAGTTAACACAAAACTAATACTGGGTAATGGCTACCAAAAACTGACATATTTGACCCCAGTTGCAGTGTCTCTTGGTTTGTGTGAGTAAATGGTTTCAAACCAAGCATATAACTACTACAGTGTCCCTTTCTAGGTTGGCAAATTCCTCCAGTAAAGGATATATTGCATTTTTTATATGTAACCTGACACAAAGGAGCCACAAATCACAGGTGCTAATGGCACGAAATGACTTGATAAAATCATTCTAAGGATGCCACAAGGTACTTAATGGTAACAGCAAATATGTTCCGTTATGATTATGGGCAAATGTCAAATATTTACAAAGGCATTAGGCTTTTAGAATAGTGCTAATGCACAGTGTCTGGCACACGGGCAGGGCTTCAGCATAACACTTGGATCAATGTTCAATCCTGTCCTTATTGCACTAGGCTCATATTGTTAGAAACAATCTAAGGCTGTAGTGTTGTGTGAGCTGTTTGCAGTGTGTCTGGCTAATAATGTTTGAAAAAGATTTAAAAAAATGGCGCTTTGAAAAATATTACCTCTGCCAAAGAACCACACCCTGTTATCCAAGTAAGTAGACAACACATTATCTACATCAACTAGTGATGGATGTCCAAAAGCTGGTTTGTCTAAAAAATTACACTATCCAGTAATGCTTTTATAAATCACTATGGTCTGATCCCCCAATCAAGGAAAAATGAATACAATATGGAAGCCTGTATGGCCTTAATTCCCAAACTGACCATTGATTTTGTTTGCTTCAGAACACTGGCATTCATACATTTTTATACTGGCCAGGTCATTCGGTTGAAGCTCCCTTACAGTAGTTGCTTAAATTTAAGCAAGCCCAAGGTAATTGACATAATGCAAATGGTATTTTTGTATGTTTAGATTGCTTGATATCACCTAGCCAGTTACCCATGTGGCAAAATACTCAAATATAAAACTAACAACTAGGAAGCCTCACATAACCATTGATACATTATCTACAATATCAACCAGACATTAAACACTCAAAGGACATGTGTGCTACAGAAGACAGTCTTGGATAAGATGGTAATGTAAATTAAAATATAACATGGGCCCTTAAACTTAAAGCCACTAACATTAAAAACTCAAGCAAATAAGCACCCTTGCCCAAACCATGTCCAAATGCAAGAGGTGCAAATAAGTCATTTGAATCAGTGTATAAATAAAGTATCAAGTATTTGTGTGCCTCATTAAATACAAGTCAGTATGTAAGTTAGTCAAGATTAATGTGATGTTTAACACTTTTAAAGTACTGAATATTTCAGCCCATTTGATATCATGTTGAAACAGGAATTATTGTTATGGCACTAAGTATCCCTAATGACCATTTATACACACACACATATACATATACATATACATATATATATATGAATAAAGGAAACACAGCGCCACATAGTGTATTACCACAATAATTTAAAATAGCAATGTGAAAGAAAACAAGGTGTGATAAGATAAATACACACTTAGGAATATAATACACAGCTCTCCAGCATAGGAATAAGGCCAGAATGGTGATTAGAAAATATGCACACGTGAGAACACACTGTATCCAATACCACAGAGGAATCACCAATAATATTATATCTGCGTACCAGATTGTAGAACTTGATGATGATACCGGCAGCATTTCTGCAGCGTTGGAGACACCATTTTTCACATATATCTACCTTAAAGTTCTACAATCTGGTACGCAGATATAATATTATTGGTGATTCCTCTGTGGTATTGGATACAGTGTGTTCTCACGTGTGCATATTTTCTAATCACCATTCTGGCCTTATTCCTATGCTGGAGAGCTGTGTATTATTTTCCTAAGTGTGTATTTATCTTATCACACCTTGTTTTCTTTCACATTGCTATTTTAAATTATTGTGGTAATACACTATGTGGCGCCGTGTTTCCTTTATTCCTTTCTAGATTTTCTAGACTTACCATCTGTTTTGGAACTGGCTGCCTTCTGTACATTGGACCTTGTGTAGATTACCTTTGTGTTGTGACTCTATATACAGAATTGGGTTACGCGCCCCCTTGTTTGTGGTATCTTTTGTGTGTGCTATATATATATATATATATATATATATATATATATTATATATATATAATTTGAAGACAAACCCATCTTCAATGTGGCTTGGTTTGGATACTTGGCCCTTTCAGAGGACAACATTAATGCGCTTTGTATTGACAAGAAATGACACATTTAGACACCACAATCCAATAACAAATGTGTTCAAATAATATTTGGCCCATACATTGTGAGATGCACAAAATATGTCCAGTGTGTGCTGGCTATCAATCTGTGTATTCAGACTAATTTAAGTAGTGCTAATTTGGAATATCTGTGTGGCCTTGAAATGGGACCTTGGCTGCCTGGACCAATGATCAATCTAGTTGATTTATTACATATCACAAATCTTTTACATTGCAAATACACCCAGAAAAGGGTGGAGAGTAGTTTATATCCTGTCCGAAAGGTGGGTTACACATAATGTGAATACGGCCTTGCAGAAAGAGTCCACTAGCTTCTGCCACTAACATTTTCAATGATTGATAGTGTGGGTTTTGTGTCTGCCATGTGGGTGTTGGGCCACTTGTAAACAAAGTGCCAATAGCACAAGACGCCGATTTTGACCATGTTTGCCCAAGGGCTAAAGTTTTGTAGTATTTGAGGTAACTGCTCAAACATTTAAGGGAAATACATGGATTTTTGCACAATGCCTATGTTGATATGCACATACCATGTTCTCTTAAAAGGAGACAAAGCACTACAAATTGACTACTATGCAAATAAACACACATACAAACCTCCAAACTAACCAGAATTACTCTAAATTTACAAAAACACCAAAGAGTGTGTTTGTAGGCTATTAGGTATCTGTGGCAAAGGATAAAAGAACCACATATTGATTCAATATATTGTACAAGTACACAAGTTCCACAATAGTTACCAAAGCACTACATATGGATTTATGTGTATTCAAAGAGGAATCACTGCTCTATAGTAATCTTACAAAATTTCAATACGACAGGTTGCTGACATATTTGCAGCCTAGGATTTATTTATTACATATATGAATACAAACGTGCAAACAAAGCCATAGCAAAGAAGTCAATGGTGTGTGTGTGGCAAAGTTCCTTGGCTGAAGAGATGACAATCTGGCCAGACTGAAGAGAGACATAAGCAGGCTTGGAGCTCTGGAGAAATACTTCAACGTGTAGTGAGACACGAATAGCACAACTCCAAAATCCACGCCAACGCGCCCTGTTGAATGTGAATCAAGCATTTACTATGGCAATATTAGCTCACAACTAACTTGCATATAGGTATCTAGTTGATGACTTGTTAATCAAGAAGTTGAACACTGTATTGAAATGTGTAAAAAAATCAGGTAATAATCTACACAATAGTGTCTAATAATGGCTTGTGTGTTTGAGCTATATCTTGGTTTCAGATTTTACTATTTGACATGATTACAAACCCAAAAACCATACGTAACATAGGTAGCACATGGCCATACGTTTAATTTGCACACCCACACATTCAAGGCTTACTAACGTCATTATTGTATGGAGCACACACACTTGACAGTCACATTTTAGTGCTGATAACACTATAGATACTTACATTTGTCAACATCCACCAACTCCAAAGGAAAGTGCAATGGCACTACAGGCCAGCACTACAAGCAAAGTGTGATAAACAGCCTGTAGATATAATAAACACAAAGTGTGAGAAATGTGCACTTCTCCACACTATAAGTGCTGATCAATAACCTATAAACCTCACATGGCTAAATGAGCAGAGTTAGGGTACATTTTCTATCAAAATATTTTGCTGGCCCATTTTGACACTAGGGGACATAGACATACTAGAAAATTAGGCCCTTTAGTGACATAGCTAATACAAGCAGCAAGTGTGAAAAGTATGGACTGTGCAAACTGTACAAAACATTTCAACCCAAGGTTGATTATGTAGCCACATTAGCCTGTAGATGAAATCGAACACATCAAAGGTGCATTTAGCAAAAGACATTGAGGCTAAACTTAGAGGCATTTACCTATACATACAACACACATTGCAAAGCTAAATTACAGGTTGTCATTGATTTTTGCTATTATTACACATGTAAAACATTTCACCACAGAGCTTTGTAATTTGAAATTATAGAAAGTGGAAAAAAAATACATTACCTCAAAAATATGTCTCCACCACATAGTTCCTGAAGTTGGAGTCACGCACTGCTTCACGAGGGGGGTCTACAAGATCTACCTCCTCCGCCTCCTCGTCCACCCCAGCAACCTCATCCATGACCCCTGGAGCCCCACTCCTGATGGCAATATTATGGAACACCACACACAGAGCGATGATCCTACACACCTTACTCGGCTCATACATGAGGGCCCCACCAGACCAGTCAAGGCATCCAAAGTGATGCCTTGACCATCTAAAGCGAGCCTTCAACACCCCAAAAGCTCTTTCAATGACCAATCTGGTGGCCCTATGAGCCAAGTTATAGACCGCTCTGTGTGTGGGTTCAATATAGGAGTGAGGAGCTAAGGGCAGGAGGGATACGCATTGTCTCCTATGTAGGATGAGAGGAAAGACAAAAGAAACTAAGATTATTACGATTTAAGAGTAAAACTATACCTGAATAAAAAAAAAAAAACATACTACAATATGATTCCTAACTTCGTTCTATGCTAAATAGTAAGGGTACAAAGTTCTAATACTGTATAATTACCATCCTTTGCAAACTAACAATGTCTATTAAGGTTGGCAAACCAAAGGTCATTCCAGATTATAGATTTACACTGTACACCGAACTAAAACTTACACACCTGCCGGTCTACACTTTTCACAGGACACATACCCTTTACTATTAGGTCTGTTTCAGTAATAGTCCTACATTACCATTAAATATCATATTATTATAAACATTGATTAAACTACTCTATAGTAGCACCAACTATAAACACAAGGCACATGCGCTATATAACACATTGTGTAACAGTAACATCTCAAGTACAATATTATATTTATGAAATCTATCTTTGTCCTACATTGTTACTAACAATTTCTAGTTGACTGATCCATTATTTTCAAATAATTACCAAGAAGCCACGCATCTCCGTGTGATCTGACACCCACTTGCCTCTATTGCAATCTAGGCCACAACCATGAGTTATGAAATTCATAGGAGTCATGGGTATTCCCCCCCCCCATTTCGCAACCAGGTTACATATCTGGAGAGACGGGTCACATATGGCCTGGACATTTATTGAGTGGAAATGTTTCCAGTTCATCAAAACCGAAGCATTTCCACTCAACGGCACCAGTGCCACATGCGTCCCATCAACAGCCCCTATGACGTGCGGAAAGCCAGCTATGGTGGCAAACTGCTGCTTGATCCGTACAAGAGACTCCTCATCAAGTGGCAGATGGATAAACTGCCGGAGCCGTGACAGAAACGCCCTCAGAACAACCTCCAGCACATGGCTGAAGGTCGCCTGGGACATACTTGCCGCGACCCCGACTGTGCACTGGAATGACCCAGTAGCACAGAAGTGCAGTACCGCCACAAGTTTGGTCAAAGGCGGTACTGTTGTCGCGATGTTACGCATTGGCTCAAGGCCACACTGCACAATGCGCAGGGTGTCCAAGATCACATGTGGAGGAAGCCGATAGCGACGGACAACCTCCGCATCTGACATCCCAAAGAGGCTGACACGAGGCCTGAAGATGCGCTCCCTCGGACGGCGGCGCTGGCGTAGTTGTTGTTTAGGATGGGGCCGAGGAGCAGGCCCCTCGTGAAACAGAATGTGGTCCAACTCCAGGAGTGCTTGTATGTGTTGCAAAAGCCAGAGTTTACAAACCAACACTTAGGTGACACTTTTAAACTTAGCTTTTTCTTACTTTGACACAAATGAGACAACCAATACTTACAATTTGTCTGGATTTCCCAGGTATGACCACGGAGAGAGCATAAGTGGCTAAAGTGGCTTTATTAAAAACACAAATAACAGTCCACCACGGATTGTGGCACAAATATACAGAAATGAAAAGACTGAGCAACAGTTCAATGGGAACAACAATATAGAAGACATAACAGATCCGTAGATGGTATTCGGCGCAGCAGGTGTAGAGAGAGCAACAATAGCAGATCTTGGAATAGCGGTGCACTGCAACCATGGTTAAGTCTCACAAATTAAGTCCAGTACTGATGAGAGACCTGAACTCAGAGAACTTGGTAATGCAGACTGGAGCTGACAACTTGGTAATGCAGACAGTAGATGACAACTTGGTAATGCAGACAGTAGATGACAACTTGGTAATGCAGACAGTAGCTGACAACTTGGTAATGCAGACAGTAGCTGACAACTTGGTAATGCAGACAGTAGCTGACAACTTGGTAATGCAGACAGTAGCTGACAACTTGGTAATGCAGACAGTAGCTGACAACTTGGTAATGCGGACTGGAGCTGACAAATTGGTAATGCAGACTGGAGCTGACAACTTGGTAATGCAGACTGGAGCTGACAACTTGGTAATGGAGACTAGAGCTGACAACTTAGTAATGCAGACTGGAGCTGATCACATGGAAATGCAGACTGGAGCTGAGCACATGGAAATGCTCACAGGACCAAAGCACATGGAAATGCTCACAGGAGTGACCTGATGATCTGGCCCAGACTGTTTGAAGCAGGCAGGTTTCTATAGGCCTCATGCAGCTGAAACCACTCCCAGTGATCAAGGAAAATAATCAAAGTAGCACTGTGGCCCCTTTGGTGGGCAGTGGTACTACAAGTAGAATACATAACAAATCCAATAAATTTACTGCAGACAGCAGCTGCAGAGTGCAAGTCGTGACACAATGTAGTTGTTATTCATTCTAAAGCTTTTTGGTTGAAAAGGACAGTCCATAAGTAGAGGTTTTCAACAAATGGGGAAGGGGAAAAAATGTTTAAAAAAATAATAATAAATAAATAAAATAAAAAAAACAGTAACACAAAACCTATTCATTGACCAAACAGCACCTAATCATATAATCATATAGAACCACCACCAAAGTGAATGCAAATGTGATACTTACCATAGCCATATAACCTTTTAAAAATCACATTAGTTACATTACAATTGTTCAGGTGTAATCCGTTTAAGATAGTGCAACACAAAATACAGAGTGTTAAGGTTTTTGTTTTTTCGCTACCAAACAAAAAATAAAAAAAAACAAGTGTTTGAAAACACACTAAAACATCACCTAAACCACAGCATGCCCCTTCTTACTGCAATTTTTTTCAAAAATGTGTATGTTATTACATTTATCACGTTTCTACTTACCACACACACAGACAATATGGTGTCCTGATTACACCGATCACTCTCACAGCTCCAAATATGAACACAGATCAACACAGATCCAATATCTGTGGGGAAGGGTCAACAGGTAACAAATTAAGCCATGAAAAGATATAATATTTAGGCAATTCACTACATTCTAGAGGTCTGTATGCAGTCCCACCTCTAAGTATACACAGTGGCCTAAACATTCAAACTCCGCAGCTAACCAAACACTTTACCACTAACCTTCTACATAACAACCACTACCACAGTACATTAAGCACTTTCAGAAGCAATTGAGGTTTTTAGCTCACCAACACAAACCAATGCTTTGCTAAATATTTAAACATACTGAGGGCGGAGCAAGGTACAGCAGTAAACAGCAGAACAAGAAACATTTGACCATCTACGGTCTACTTACCCAGAACTGTGAAACTCCCAACAACACAGAAGTTCTAGCAAGGTATTTTTAACTACTGCTGTAATTAGTGAATTAAATGCCGGTGAGTACGCGTGAGAGTACGCCGGACAGACGTCATTACGAGCACACAGGTGCGTTCTAATTAACTGAGTGTGTTTTTATCTAAAAGTGATCTGCAATGTTAGCAAAGTGGTTTGAATGTACGGTAAGTCTATTTTCTAATGATTATTACATATGTAACAAATGAGCTTAGCTGTTAGTGTTGTTGCAATATTATGGTTTAATTAGTATACATTTGAAATATATGCCATAGAAAATATTTACTATGTTTGGTAGATGATAGTGTAGTGGTTAGGTATTGCACCCACTAATACTAAGGTCAGAAGTTCAAGACCACAAGTCAATCCTGAGCACAAAGTGGTTTAAGAGCCTACATTAAGCATACACACTAAAGAATAAAGTATAAAAGGCAAATTAAATACACAAATGCTCACAACTCAGCCTGAGATTCACAATCATTCATTGTTTTTTTCTGGAGTGTTTGCAGCTCCTGCTGGTTTAGAAAAACAATTATTTCTGAGTCTGTGTGTGTGTGTGTGTATGTGTGTGTGTGTGTGTGTGTGTGTGTGTCTAGGGTGATCAATTTCATAGCACGTTATCCGTCATGCTGATAATAATAAATGCAAAATGACAGAGTATTGATGAACAAGACAGCGATTCAGCTGACCCAAATAAGTTGAGTGCAACCACTTTTAGGATTCAACCACTACTGACAGTGATGTATTTTCAAACATGAGGCGCAAACCCCTTTGTCTCCAAAGTGTGCAAAATGGATAAAGAAATGTTTGACCCACATGTCAAATCCCATTTTTCAATTAATGTTTATTACGTTACACAGTGCATATCCCACTGAGTGCCATCTGTAATACTTTTTTGTTCAATATTTCCCATTATCTGTATATACACAAAACATAGGAAAAGTAGATAAGGTTGCTAGTGTGTAGTTAAATGTATGTAAGTGTCATCATTTGTAGAATCACTTGCTAATTGTTGTAGCGGTTAGAGAATGCACCTTTGCGCACTGTAAACCTGAGTTCAAGTCCTCCCCAATCCACTTGTGCGTGTGTAATCAGTAATTTTGTACTTATACCGTTTTCATACTGCTGCCCCGGCAATATCCCGGGTTTTTCAAGCCGGGTTTTTGCCGGGGCTCGGAGCGTCCCAGCTCAGAAACACCATTCATACTGCACCTCGGACCCAGGAGTTTCCCGGGTTGACCCCATTCATACTGCACAAGTCTGTGCCCTGGCAATTTGTGGGAATCATCACCAGAGCAGTTTTCATTGGCTGAAAAATGGTGATGTCATTAAAAGGTGACTGTTTTTTTTTTCTTCTACGGGCTCCCACCGATGACATCATCCTCCAGAGACAGGCAGACAGCCAATCAGCTTGTTTTCTGTGCAACACGGGTTACCCCTCGATAAATCCTGGGTTGAAGACCAGGGTTTTTAGACCGGTGATTTTTGTCGTGTACCAATAATACTGCACCAAGACACGGGTCGTTTGAGCTCGCCCCGGCAAAACCCGGGATTTTGGTGCAGTATGAATGGGGTATAAGTTTCTATGAATTAAGATGTACCAAAGTGTCTATATAGTGAAAGGCAGCTAGCTCTATTTTCTGCCACTTCTGGCGTTCAAAGTGACAATGTAGCAGTATAATCTCTTTACTGAAGACCCACTCAGCAGCAGAGGGCGCTATATTGAGCTATCTAATTCCACCCTTCCGGCATTCCAGCAGTTCGTGATTGAAGGCAATGGGCCAAAATAACAGCAAACATCTTGCACTTGCCAATGGCATTTATTAGAAAGGTGTCTGTAAGGAAAAAATGATTAGTTTAATCAAAAATACTAATGTAACCTTTGAAATATATATAAATACTAATAAATGTTTTTGTTGTAAGCAATAAAAAGCTTGTCACAAATGTCTGTATTGATATATATGTATGTTGTGCATATTTGACCCTAGTCTGTGTGTGTATGTATGTGTGGGAATTTAGACTGTAAGCTCCAATAGGGCAGGGAGTGATGTGAATCAGTTCTCTTTACTGCGCTGCGGAATCAGTGGCGCTATATAAATAAATGATGATGATGATGATGATATTTCCTTTTGATTTTTAAACGCCCAAAAATTTAAAACACATTCACTTGACCTATAACTCCCAAAAAATAAAAGGCCACTAATGCAATCACCAGCAGCAAAATACAAAAACTTTAGTAATGTAATCAACTTCCAAAGTCTGCATGAGGATGTATTTTATAGTGGTTTGTAATGTGGTTTGTATGTGTTTAATATTTCTATGTATTGTCCTTTTTAACAACGTTGAAATAAAAACAACTTATGATAGAAGTAGATGGTCAGATTTTAGTTCTATTACATTTCCTTGAGATGTTGGTTTCATCACTTGTACATTGGTGTAGCAGTTAGCTATTCTACCCTGCAAGCCTGCAAGCGTGAGTTCAAGTCCTGACCAATGCTCTTGTCTCTGAGGGATCATTAATATTCTTGCCATATTTCTGTTGACGTTAAAAGTCCTGGGCTCATATTGCACTCTGGTTAAAGTCTCATAAATCATGCGTGTAATTCCAAAAAAAATTAATATATTTATTTCGATTCATAGTGGTTTTTCATGCAAAAGCACCATCAACAACTGTCACATTATCCATTTCACATCGACAGTAATTAGAATGGTGGTTGTGGTGATTCTAAAGAGAATTAAAAACAATATTTATGCCAACGTTGAATGCTAGTGGTAGACTAAAAATATTTTTTTTTTTATCATGCACGCTGCACTCCATTCCAGCTGCCGGAATAAATGTTAAATGAGTGTGCACTCCATTCCGGCTGTTGGAATGAATGGGGAATGAGTGTGCACTCCATACCGGCTGCTTCAATTAATGGGGAATGAGTGTGCACTCCATTTTGGCTCCCAGGATGGATAGGGAGTGATAGTACAGAAGATATCTGCCCAGCATATCGAACTGCAGTGTAGAGTCCTGTAAAAGCCTGGCCTCTATACTGAAGACCCAGTAAGCAGCAGAGGGCGCTATATGAAGCTAACTAATCCCACCGTTCCGGCATTCCGGCAGTTCCGATTCTAACCCAAAGGGCCAAAATATCATTAAACATCTTACACTTGGCAGTTGCATTTACTCGAAAGGTGTCTGAAAGGTAAAGAGGCTTCTTTTACACAAACACACTAATGGAACATTTCATACATATATATATGTATGTATACAAATAAATGTAATTTTTTTTTATATCTAAAATGTCTGTATTGATATGTATGTTTGTTTTGCATACTTGGCTGTGGTTTTTATCCGCAAAGTATGCTTCTAAAGGCGTTTATTAGTTGTTTTCGCTATCTGTTTTGGACATAAACATGACCCGGAGCTTCCTTAACTTTTGTCAAGAATTTGAGGCATGAGTGACGTCAGTTTCCCTTAACTGCACAGAGGGAACGCCTACTGTTCTCAAGTTACAAAGCATAACGCCTACTTGACTCAAGTGATGTCTCATCTCCGTCCAGTCTACGCCTACTCTCCTCCCATTCCCACCAATTTCTTCTCAAGTGGTCAGCCGCCATCTCAAATATATTTGCGTTGGAGGTTGCGATTGAATTGCCTTTGAGTTCCGTATCTGCTCTGTTTGAGAAGCATATGTGGTTTTTACGCGGCACAAGTTCCAGTTTCGCGCATGCGCAGAGACGACTAGCAGATTATCCACATACGTTTGAGTTTGCGTACCTTGAAGAATCGGGCACAGGATCTGTAATGTTATATTAAAGTGCAGATGAACTAATATTGTGTGACAATAATTTTGACATCAGTGATGAGAATAATGATGAGTGATGACATTGTCAACATTGTCAACAAATCCTGCTTGCAATTATTGTTAATTCCATTCTGAAATTGTGCAGACAATCATTAACGGTATATGTATCCTATATATAGTGGTGATTATTGATTACCTAACAGGACATAATATTTGTTTGTATATAATACAATCACACTGTCATGAGCCGAGGCGGTACTCACAGCCGCCGTGGCTTGCTTCTGGTGCCCTCTGGCGTCCCGGCCGTCAACTTGACGACCGGGACGTCATTTCTGCAGGTGTCCCGCCAAGGCAACAGTCGGACGCTTCTCTCTGTAGCGCCGTGTCCTGGCAACTGAGGACAGCTGGGCATGTGCGCAAAAGCAGGCAACAATCTGCAGCCCAGTAGAGCTTGGTTTATTAATTAGTGAGCTCCTGGAGATGTTTTCAGAGCTAGGCTCTGATTGGTGGCCACCAGAAATTAAGGCAGTGAGGTCTGCAGCCTCACTGCCGGTTATAGCTTCTGTTACCAGTTCTGCTGACCTGCTCTGCTCCTTGTTCCTGTCCTTTGGATATTCTATTGGATTGCCCGTTTATTACCCCTTGCTTGGATTTGGGCCCTGCCTGTGTTTCTTGTGACCCCGACCTCTGGCGTGTTTACCGACTTTCCTGTTTGCTCATGACCCTTGACCTCGGCTTGTTTATTGGATTCGCTGTCTGCTGCCTGCCCTCGACCCTTAACTGGACTTCACTCCACTTTCCTGGGTTCTCCCCAGCCGGTACGCACTTCACGACCCTCTGTTATTCAACATGTTCGTAAAACTTTCTATAGAAGTATAGGGTGTAATCTACCCCCAAACAGGAAAGGGCCTTGGGGCATTTCTTAATCACATATAGTCTTGAAAGGTTGTTGTTTTGTCAATTTCACGATAAGGGTAGGGTGTCATACACAGACAGAGACCAAACTGCCTTTGTCCATTTCTATTTGTATTGTACAGTCTATACGGCTGAATTTTTTTCTATTTTACTACAAGTGGAGGGGGTGGGGGCTGATACAGACAGAAACCAAACTGCCTTTGTCCATTTCTATTTATATTGTACAGTCTATGCAGGTCGTCTTTCTTTCTAATTATTTACAAGTGGAGGGGGGGAGCCTATACAGACAGACACCAAACTGCCTTTGTCCATTTCTATTTTTATTGTATAGTCTATGCAGGCCGTCTTCTTTTCTATTTAACTATTTAACATGTTGTCTTCATCATCTTCAGCATAATCCTTACCCTCATCAGTGTGTACATCATCATCACAGACTATCAATTCATCTCCACTTGAATCCGCCATTAGAGAACTGTCAGTGCTTGGATGTCTTTGATGGTAAAGGCCTTCCTCGTGGAAGATGTAGTTCATTTTTATGAACATCATCTTCTCCACATTTTTTGGAAGCAACCTCCTATGTCGATCACTGACTAGGTTCCCGACTGTGCTAAATACTCTTTCAGAGTACACACTGGAGGGTGGGCAGCTTAGGTATTGCAAAACAAGTTTGTACATGGGTTTCCAAATGGCCTGCTTCTCTTCCCAGTAAGGAAAGGCACTGTCTGACATTTCCATATCAATTACCTCTTGAAAATAATCCTCCACCATCCTTTGCATGTTAATACTCATATTGGATGGAGTTATGGGCAAATTCACACATTTTTTTGAAAAATCTTTCAAACCAGCCAAGATGTTAAACTGTAGTGGTCTGTCCCCTGCGTCATCCCTGTTTTGCTTTTGAAAGTTTAATTATTTACGAGCAGCAGCTGCTTGAGAAACTGAAGGAGGACACGTTGTCAAGCCAAGGCCCAGTTCAGCGGACAACTTGCTGAGCAATAGCTCCTTGCTAAGGTTCACATCTCGCTCATTTTGAAGCAAAGAATCAATCTAGGTCTTAAACCTTCGATCAAGCACAATGGCCAAAATGTGGTGATCCGAGTTCAAGATATTAATTACTCGAGGATCATTGCGAAGCAAATTAAGTACTTGATCTACAAGGCCAACATACTTTGCGGAATTGCTTTCTTTCATCTCCTTCAGATTCTCAAGCTGCTTTTCCAATAGTCAAATTAAGGGAATGACTTGACTCAAGCTAGAAGAGTCTGCACTCACTTCACACGTCACAAGTTCAAATGGTTTCAGCACCTTGCACAGTCCAGAAAAGATTCCCCACTGTGCAAGAGTGAAATACATCCCCGCTCCTTTCCCAATGTCATGGCCTGTGCAATACGCTTGGATGGCTTTGCGCTGTTCCTCCATCCTCTGAAGCATTTACAAGGTGGAATTCCACCTTGTTAACACCTCTTGGAGCTGCTGCAATCTCCTACATGCTATGGAAGAATGCCTGAAATGCCCCGAAATTTTATGGGCCACCGAAAACATCTAATATTAGACAGCATACATCATGGAAAGTGAAGGGTCAGTTATAATCAGAAGTCAGTAGATATTAAAACAAGTAGATAGACAATGTGGGCTGAACCCAGAAGAAACATGGTGAGGGAAAGTACATACACACTATTTGCCTGAGTCATTAAGGAGTGCAAAGAATTAAAAAAAAAAGAGTAAATTTGCACTTTAGCAAAACCATGTTGCATTGGAGGGGTGGGTAAATTTAAAATATTGGGGACCGATTTATAGTTGAACTAGGGCATGTACTAGATCAACATAACATTTTAGTGTAAAAATAAAGCTATCAAGGCCATACTGTAAAATAGTGCAACATGGAATTGTCCTTGGGCAATGCCACCAAAGTGTAATACATGTGTTCGACAGATACATGATAAACATTTATATAGTGAACACCCTAATATAGACAGAGTTGGAAAGTTGACAATAATGACCGACAGAATTGAAAATATATTATCATTGGTATCTAAAGATATATGTCTCTACTGGTCCAACTAGTTGGAGGCATAATGGCCAAACGTAAGATTTTTTTATCACATATGATGAACTTGCCCAAAAATGTCCTACTATTGGGTGGAAGAACATAAGCTTCTCAACTCCCTTTTGGAAATGTCCATAAATAACCCTGGACCTTTCTCCTGTTCTCCTGTAACTAGTGATGTCAGAGAGTGACAAACATAATAATATTTTTTAGTGGATGCCTCATCTTTGACTGGAAGAGTTATAAAATACTACTTATGTATTATGGGAAATAAGGCAGCCTCTTGTTTTGTGACTTTGTGCTTTCCTATGCTCATGGAATGCTTTAGTCATCTCTAATATTCTGATATTTCCTGGTAGAAAAGCCCATTTATTTAGTTGATATTTATGGTGTACAGACATACATTGCAATTGTAGTCATGTATATTTGGATCAACCTCTTCCAGACACAAATTTGTATGATCATTAGAGTCACTAAATATAACACATAGTGTACAAAATAATTATCTCACATAACTATACGAGAAAACGATTTTATTATGTATACAATCTATTGCCCTTATACTTACTAAGTAAATAAATATGTTTTCAAATACATAGTAAGAGAGATACAAATATAATTTGCTATGAACAATATAAACAATATTTTATATAGATATTATATTGTTCTTCTTTATGGTTTTCATTAGAAATCTTTGGGGAGAAATAGATTTGCTTCATCATGTATAGACAGGAAATTGTACTGTGAGTTTTGTCTCAGTTGTGATGTCAGTTTTTTCCTCAATTATTGATTGTGTTTACTGCAATATAACATTGTCCGGTGTGTAATATTCCTCAATTAAACTGTAGAGAAAGAGAAAGAAATAGGAATTAGAAAACTAAATGATCACACATATGTACATTCTTCTACCTGCATATTATGTAATAATCATATATAGAAGACACATAACTATATACAACAGTTACCAAGTATATGAGGTTAAAGAATGGCTTTGTTCTCATTAATATACAGTATAATGTCCATATGATAAAACTGTGCAAGGACAAGGGACATATAAGCCATTTTTTAAAATCTGAATACAATACCTGAGCTATATGTAGCTTTGAAGCCGACCCCAGTAACACGGCTGTCACTGACAAACTCGACCAGCATCTGATTAGTGGAAGCAACTATGCGAGGGATCGGTCCTGTCCCACATGTTTTGTCCAGCAACACAGGAGAAGTCATACTGGGACCATCATAAATCTTGATGTAGTCAGATACACAATCAGGTGAGTATTCGACATCAAAGCCATTAAAATCCAGGGTGATCTAAATATTAAACATTAATATCAGGCAATGTTAGTTTAAGAAATAAGACCACGTGTAACTTAATTTACACTTTTATGCCAAGCTGGACTTTACTGCACAGAGGATGTGATCAATATGTGATTAAAGCTTCTCAATTCTCTTTTTGAAATGTCCATAAATATTCCTGGACCTTTCTCCTGTCCTACGCTCCACAAAATCTAGACAAATATTCTTTTAGGGGGATAAATACTCTAGGGGATAAGTCATTGGGGATAATTACTTATCCCCTAGAGTATTGTAGAACTATAACTAGAAGCATTGCATTTTGAATTGAGCAGCAGGTGTTTTAAAATACTTCAGCCCCCGAGTGCCCCTATAGGAATACACTTTATTTTGTTTGATAAATGATTATTCTTATTCAGGGGAGCACCACCTATAGGTCATATTATAAATCTGCCTTTTCCTTACTTATTAAGTGAAAGTTGATAATTTCCAAGAAATATATCTGGTTTGGACCCAAACTCTATAGGTTCTTGTGATTTTGTAATGCACGATGAACACTGTGGGGCTCATGCAGAGTTGTCTCTTTTATTTGTGTAAAATACACATTTTCTTACTGAGCATATGTATAAAAGCCATACTGATACGTCTGTATGCAGCTTACAATGCATCTTACACTTACAACTAATGAAAAGGTGGAGGGAACATGTGAGCAAACATAGGCCGAGTACAGTAAGTAAGGAATAGTCACATAACTGAGACTGTAGTAGACATGGACATAGCTGCAGATACACCAGTAGGAAGGTATCTGATGTGGGTGCTAGGAGGGCTGGTTCAGTGAGGTGCAATGATATTTGTGTTTCTACTTAAATACATTTATAAGGTAATTGAACATTTCACATTTATTAGCAACTGTAAAGCTACTAATCTCAGTTGTGTATGACACATTATTAGATTGTGAACATATAGTGTAATGTGGCTTTTGTATTTACTACTAAGTCTGTGAAATCCCTATACTTTCTATAGGCTATCGTGGGGCTAAATACACAAACTTCTTATTTCTGATGTACACTTGGCACCAATGCTAATGATGTACAGATGGACGCACCTTGAGATCTGGTTGAATGAATATAACGTGTGTGTGTCCTTACCTGCAAATAGTCAGCACAGAAAGTCATTTAACGCTACTTATATCAGTGTGTGTGTAGTGTCATATTACACATATATTACAATTATTAGATGGTGATTGGATCTTGTGAAGCTCCATCATGATAGATCAAAATCGAATTCAATGCAGTGAGATCTGATCTGAATATCTTCCAGGTGTATTGGATTTCATGGGCCCGGAAGTGGCAGAACTGATTTTAGAAATTATATCTAATTCCTTTGTCTTCTGTTTGTCACTTGTTCCAAGCATTCTATACTGTACCCCTTTAGTGGTTGTTCTGATCAACCAAACACAGCTGGCATCATTGGGATAGGCTGAGGGATAGTTGGCTGAGTTCAATATTCCATTTTTGTCCGTAAGTAAATGAGCACAAACATCTATGAAGGGAGACAGTGATTTTAATCAATTACTGTAGACTTCGTAAAGTATTTCCAGTTATTAGTTAATTTTGATTTACTATATATGTGACAGATAACTTCACCTACACACTCTATGAGCCTCATGTAGAATTAGGAAGGAATCTCTCTTCAGGGTAGAATCTTACACCTGGACAAACCAAGGCACTATGTACGGAGTGTAAATACAAGTTGTTTTCAATGCATGGAAAATACACTCTTCCTGTTAGGATATTGGGATTGCCACTTTAGCTCAGGTGGGCATGTGTTAGTATACACCTGTCTCAATAAATTAAGGTATGCATCTCTTTTGACCTGATTGGACCTTTGGAGTTTAAAAGACCCTCCTGTTCTTTGCAGCTTTGTCAGTCAGTTTTATTCTTGACTCCTGTACAGTCTCCCCTCTGGGGTTCTTCAGTTTATTGATTTCACCTTCAAATATGGCTCTTTATTCCCTGACTAACGGCATACAAAGACTTCTGACTCTGGACCTTGGCACCAGCATTACTACTCCAACTCAGCATTTTGGCTTTCTGCTTACTGTGATATCTACCTGTGTGTAGAGCATTTTCAACATTGAACAGTCTATTAAATATTGGTCAGCTGGCTAGGAAGAAAATCTTTCTATATCACTACCTACTGATTATGGCACTGAGAGGCTCTGGGCTGGTCTCACTTGTGCTTGAAGTTTTGCAGTTACATAAGGAAGTTTGGTCATTCTCCATTACCAACATTGTATCTTGTAAACAATGAGTCTGCTTCTACAAGCCTGTGACTTAATTATTATGTGTGAAGCAGTCTAGACTGCCAATGTCTCTGGAGATCATTTGTTCACTCTGGCTGTCAGATGAAGCCACTACTAGACTACTCTGTTCTTAGTTTACAAATCATTTGCAAGCTGTGCTTTCACTGAATATGATCATTGGTAACTGTATATGTTTACATTATATTCAAATAATCTCATAGTCATTTGAACTTCTCTCCTGCCTCTACATATTCTTGAATTACCTTTGGCACACAGCACAAATATATTAGCAACTATAACATTACACTGCAGTTTAGAGATGAGATAGGAGCTTACCCTTCCCCCATGCAGCCAACATGGTATGCCAAGGTGCAAGCTGGATTTACTCCTAAATCTAATTGAGGCCTCATATCATCATTTTCATCTATTTATTTATATAGCGCCACTAATTCCACAACGCTGCACAGAGAACTCAGTCACATCAGTCCCTGCCCCACTGGAGCTTACAATCGAAATCCCCGAGCGTACACACACATACACACACACACACACACACACACACACGCACACAGACTGAGAGAGACTAAGGGCAACTAATTAGCAGCCAAATAACCTACTGGTAAGTTTTTGGAGTGTGTGAAGAAACCTGAGCACCCGGAGGAAACCCCCACAAACACGGGAGAACTTACAAACTCCACACAGATAAGGCCATTGTTGGGAATCATATATCTATCAATACTTACTGCACTGATAAAGCCGGTTAATTTTGGAAACGTCCAAGATACTAAATCCATTCCTTTGTCCTATAGGCACGTTGGGGTCTGGCTTAGGTATAATGCTAGGTTGGTTTGAAGTGTTAGAAAATGTATACCTGTCACACAGACAATAGACATCAGTACATTCCAGAATAATACATCATAAAAAGGAATATTCCAACATCAATGTGTTCTAATCACTTCCAGCACCATCATTTATAATATAATAAAAATGTGCATAGCAAAGGGTATTAACTTACCTTCCATAATGCATCACTGAGCCATAGTCATACTCCAGACCCAGGTTATTCGTGTCTGTGGACTTGAAATCAGGCCGCCACACTGCAACAGGA
Organism: Mixophyes fleayi; assembly: GCF_038048845.1. Taxonomy (NCBI): domain Eukaryota; kingdom Metazoa; phylum Chordata; class Amphibia; order Anura; family Limnodynastidae; genus Mixophyes; species Mixophyes fleayi. Next base: position 4,104,330 of record NC_134403.1, read on the forward strand.
AATGCCCAGTTACAACACCACATGCATCAATGAAAACATCTCAAACTTAATATTTATGTAATATTTTTGTGCACAGTACTTGGTGAGATGTACTGGTACATGATGTTGACATAGTTGTCACGGTCACTCCTCATATGTTCATGGTAAAATCCCAGGGCATGATTTAGTTCATGTTGTATAATCCCTCTGCCCACACAACCACCAATCTGTACTCCAACCTTCTGACCTCCACCTGTTCGTCCGACCAATGACTCACAGCTGGAAACAGTAAGGAAGCAATGAGAGTTTGTTCAACGGTTACAGCATAGTCATCCACACAGAGCAATACATAGTAATTACCTGGAAGGAAGATTTAGATCTATTCAAATAAATGTAATGTAAGAATAACTTCTTCTACATATTCAATATTAAGAATATTCTGCATAGTTAGTCTCATAGTTAAATTCAAAAAGGTGGCAGATGTCTGGCTCGACTAATTGACCAGAAAAAACGAATGTGTTATATAAACAGGAAATATGTTGCACAACTGTTTCTAAAACTATTGTATCCCATGTACAGACTCCTCTATACAGCACAGTGAGGTATGTAGACTGTTATTAGCAGGTTATACATACTGCTTGTTTCCTGTTTTTATTTCTAATATATTTGTTAGAAGATATACATATATACATATGTGTGATTTTTATTTATTTGTTTTTTGTTTGTTTTGCACTCGATATTATAGATTAGCAATTCTCCCATGGTATTTGTGTCCCTGCAAATCAGTGTCCAGATTGATTCAAGATCCCTGAAGTTTGCAAACCCCACAATAAATAGTGAAGGGCAGCTATGGTTGACATCTGCTGACTGTGTTAAGATTTTTAAAGTAACTGGTTTATATGTTGGGTCACCAATGACTGCTTTATTATTGTTGGCTGATAATGCTTCTGTCTTACTATAATCACACACACACTTTCTCCACCAGCTGATACAATTGGTATTCCACTCCCTTATGTATCAAGTCTTCCCCACACCTAGATTGTAAGCCCATTAGGGCAGGGCCTTTTTTACCTTCTGTTTTATGTCATTTGTATGTATCATGATTCTGTCAATGTACAGCACTGTGTAATATGTCAGTGCTAATAATAATAATAATAATATTAATAATAATAATAATAATTCCAAACAATGTTGTACTATTTTTCTCATCTCTCCTTTTAATTAACCTTTAATAATAATAATTCCTTTTTGACATAGACAGAATGGAAGAACCTACCCCTCTGAAGAGACAATGTTGAGGAAAGCCGTCTCTGTTGTCCGAGGTATAAACCTCACACAGGTTAATGTCTCATACTCCTGCATAGCATTTGTAAACACCTTCAGTTGCTTGTCATCTGTGGAGAAAGAATGATGCACATTTATTAATAGATTAGAGCAATAGATGGCCATGAATACATTAGTAAACCATATGGAAGAGGAAACTCACTGTAATCAGGGGATAAGGTGTATGGAACAGGGACAGTCCCATCTTCAGATTTAGGCCACAGGCATTTTAAACACTTGGTAGCGCTGCGCCCAGTTTTTATAACAATGTCTCCTTCCTGTCTTGTCATGTTATAACCTGCATTAATCAGAAAAATAGTAATGAAGCATTTAAATGTTAATTTACTATGAGCAAAATTCATGTCATGTCATCATCATCATCATCAGCATTATTTTATAAAGCGCAAACAAATTCTGTAGCCCTTTACAATTGGGGACAAACACAATAATATACAATACTGGATAATACAGATAAAGAGGTAAAAAGGCCCTGCTCGCAAGCTTACAATCTAAGGGACAATGGGAGATTGATACGTTAAATTAAGTCTACAAATTGCATTTCGGTCCAGCCAGATTGCAAAAGTAAAAGTTATTAGTATGCAATATGATCCAGTCACATAGCAATGTTGCTCAGGGGGTCAGAGGGTTATTGACTTGTTCGAATTGTGCAAAGGTTGGTAAAAGGATAACCTAGGGAGGTAAATAGGGTGGTTGAGGAATAGTATAAGCTTGCCTGAAGAGGGGGGTTTTCAGAGAACACTTTAAGGTTTGTAGACAAGAGGAAAGCCTTAGTATGCGAGGGAGGGAATTCCATAGAATAGGTGCAGCTCAAATAAAGTTCTGTTTCCGGGAATGGCACCATGTGATGAGAGTGGAAGAGAGACACAGATCTTGTGCAGAACGGAGGTGTTAAGTTTTGAGATATTTTGAGACAAGTAAGAAGCTGAATGCTGGTGCAGTTTTGTTAATGACCTTGTTGTTTAGTAGAAGAATGTTATATTGGATTTGGTAAAAAACAGGCAACTAATGGAGAGACTGACACAGTGGCTCAGCAGAGGAAGAATGATTTGCAAAGAAAATCAATTTAGCCTCTGTGTGCAAAATAGATTGTAGAGGCTTGAGTCTGTTTTGGTGAAGACCAGTAATGAGGGATTTGCAATAGTCAATGCGGGAGCTGATGAGTGCATGAATTAGATTTTTGCAGTGTCTTGTGTAAGAAATGTGTGTATACTAGCAAAGTTTTTTTTAAAAGTCTGCAACATGATTTAAATATAGAGTCATGTGGGGAAAAAAGGATGGTTCTGAGTCATAGATCACACCAAGGCAGCAAGATTGTGGGGTGGGGTTTATGATCATGTTGTCAACCAAAATAGAAATGTCAGGTGGGAAACTTCTCTTGTTGGGTGGGAATATTATTAACTCTGTTTTATTTGTATTTGGAGGTGAAATGAGCACAAGAGACATGGTGAAGGTATAGAATCAAGAGGACAGAAGGTAGAGCTGGAAGATAAGTAAAGAGTAGATCTTCATTTGTGAAATCAAATAAAAAGAGGATGTCAGAGGATGCTGGGAAGGAATTGAGCTGATTGCTTGTCGAGGGAGATGATACCATTCCAAGTCTGATCTTATCAATCTTGTACTTAAAGTAAGAAGTGGCGCTATATAAATAACTGATGATGATGATGATGATGATGATGATGATACTAGGCACAGATTGTAGTCAGAGGGATTGGGCTGGGAGGGTTCAGAAGAAAATATGTTTAAAAATCGTTTTGGGGTTAGAAGCATGAGCAGAAATGAACAATTTCAAGTATGTTAGTTTTGATTTGCCCAGAGCATGTGGATAAGTGTAATAGTTAGAAGTATATGTGAGGAATTCACTAAAGGTAGGAGATTTACAAGAGTGACAGTCTGCTTACGGGAACATCTTTGAAGACTTAGTGTTACTTTAGTGTGCCACGGCTGACTTCCAACACCACGTGGAGGAGACTCGCTAGAGACACATGATCTAGGACTGCTGCTAGGGTTTGGTGAGAATGAGATACTGCTGTATCAGAGGAGAAGAATATAGAGATTGGGGAGAGAAGGTGTTGGAGAGAGGTGGAAAACTGTTGAAAATGAATATTGTTAAGATTTTTGCGGGTATGAGGAGGTTTGATAGAGTTTAACAGCAGAGAGGATAAAGTAGTGGGGGTGAGCATACAGCTGATAAGTTGATGATCTGAGAGAGGAAATGGAGTGTTAAGGAAATCAGAAAATGAACAAAGGCTAGAGAAAACAAGATCAAGACAGTGGCCATCGCAATAAGTACAGGATTCAACCAACTGGGAGAGGCCAAGGGAGGAGCTTAAAGACAGTAATTTGGAAGCGGCATTAGAAAGTGGATTAACAATGTGTAAGTTAAAATCACCCAGGATGATGCTGGGCATGTAGGAATATAAGTAGTGAGGGAGCCATGCAGAGAAATCTTCAAGAAATTGGTGCCACCAGGGGGATCGTTAGTCACAGCCACACACATAAAGAATTATTAATATTATTATTGTAGATTTTTAAAGTGCCGCAGTGCTGTACAATAATAAAATCAGGACATACATAAAACAGTGACATACAAGGTAGACAAAATAAACGCAGAAATGAAAACAACAGCATGAAGGACCCTGCCCATTACAGAGCTTACATTCTAAGTGGAATCGGGCACAGCTAAAATAGGAGGAGCCAATGTGCTTGAGAATGGAGATTGGGACAGTTACAAGGGTGCATTAGTGTGAATAGTGTTATCGGGGATGAGGTCACCTCTAAAAGAAAGATTGGTTTTCAAAGAGCATCTAAAGATTTGAAGGCTGTGGGAAAGTCTGATTGAGCGTGGTATTGAATGAACATACTTATTCTTAAAAAGAAAGTTGCAGAGATGAAAAACACAAATTAATGAGATGTCAGATTAATAACTTAATCCTAAATTGTAACAATATCAAAGTAATATTATACCCATCTTTGTTTCCATTAAAAATATGTTTCTTAGATCAATAACACAACTTCACTTACTTTATAAGAGTTATTGTAATTAAACTACAAATGCATGTACAATGTAAGAGTCATTTCAACACACCGACTGAAAATAAGATTGTTTTACATAAATACTATTGTTCTACATTTAGGGATGAATTAAATTATCCGCAAGGTGCCGCCGGACATCATACCAATGTGCGTCTGTACACATTGCCAGAAAATGCAGTAACACGTTTCCAGTCCTTTTCTCCCCACATCTCTATGAAATGATAGGGGGAATGAGCAGAGATTTGAGAAAAAACATTGAGGCAATATATTTCCATAGACTCGTTATAGCTAATTCAATTCCCCCTTAGACTTCTTAGCCTAACTCCTTTGTATTGCATTTTAGCATTTAGTAGTAGGTTTATACCTTTGTTGACTTCAATAATCCTGCTGAAAATATCTTCAGGTTCACTGGCATCTGTATCTGCTGTAAATACAAATGTACATATAATGTGGTATCAATGTATACTACATCTATATGGATAGTCTCCTGAGCAGGGACAAAACATTGCCTGGCTCCATAGCAAATACAATTTGTGCAGGACCTAGAATTGCCTCTATAGCATTCTGCCCCCCTCCCCACCCCCACTCTGTGGCTCTGAAAAGAGCAGATTGAGGACCTCTTCTTAGTATCCTCACAAGTGGCCTCTGCTTGATCCTTTGAGACCTACAATGTGATAACCGTGTATAATACATTTATCTGAATAGTCTCCTGAGTGCAGTTGTTGCAGTTTACTAAACAAATTCCTAAAAATGTAATCTACCTTTTATGTTAATTTTACTTTTGATTTCCATAAGACCAGATAAATATGTTATATGACCAGACTCTCATATGTTACAGTGTGTCCAGATATAAATGTCTAGAATATGGTTTAAAGAATTTATTAGCAAAAGGTTCCTACCTCTGTTTTGTATCTTTAAATTCAGAAGTAAGTGTGAGTGAGGTTGATGAGACTGCTAAAAAGACAGCATTGTCCCCAAGACAAACACATTCATACATATCACATAAAAAAATAAAATATAACCACTTTTTATGCCCCTCTACATATTTAAAAATTACTTTTTTTCACTAACTGAACCACAGAAGGTTCACTCATCTCAAATTATATTTTAAAAATATGAAAAATCCAAATAGACATTGACAATGTCAGTATAATCACATACAGAGTAAAAGGGAATAATAAAACAATCTTTAGCAAACAGTTTTCATTGTGCTGTAGTAAATTTCCAAAATGTAAATGTTTTACTTACCCAAAAGTATGTAAAATATCCCAGTGATGGTGATTAATGCACAATATTTAATTGGTAAACATATTTACATGCTCAGCAGTGTGTAGCTAAACTAGGGCAGTATGGGCTATATCTATTCTTAACGGTTATACCTGGATGAGATGTTGCTATCTCCTTTACCATGTTCATTGTTTGTGTGTCGGGTTTTGACAAAGAGAAACATATAGGTGGGGAAAAAATTGATATCAGTAGAAGAATTAGATGGTTTAAAACATGAAGAGAAAGAGACAGAGAAAGAGAGACAGAGAGAGAGAGAAAAAGAGAGAGACCGAGAGAGACAGAGAAAGAGAAAGAGGGGTGTTCAATGAACTATTGTGCTGTGGGGTGTAAAATACGTTTTAATTATAAGTGACCATGATAAGAGCATACCTAGTAATATAATAATGCTGAATAATACTTCACTGGGGTCTGGTGATCACCCTGTTTCAGTGAGTACCCTGACATCTGTAACAGGTCATTGATTCTCTTGATGTTTCACACTGGCAGAAGTGTTGTTGATGCCCCGTTCCCATTAACTGCTTGTTGAAACATTTTTGGTTGGATCAGCATTGCTGTCCTGCTACAGTCATCATGGAACCTACTGAATCAGAGGGAACTCCGGAACCAAGGTAAGAAATGTTCGGTATTATTGTATTACTTATTGAACTTGAATCTAGTACTTCTGGGTATAACCACTGGAAAGCATTTGTGACTTCCAGGTGCTGTTATCAGGATCTCATTGAACATAGCGCAGACAGTGCAGATGTGAATCTCTAGTCCTCAGGGGCTGAATCCCGTTACCTCCCCACATACATGCTTCTCTTCCTCCTCATACTAAGTGGGTGTTACCTGTATTTAATTGTTTAATAAATGTGATAATGACCCCCAATACATTTTTATTTCTCTTTAAGATTTACTTAATTGTTGACCATATTGTGAAATTGGGTATTGCTACAGCTGCATGAAGGTCTAAATGTTAGATGGTAGTCAGCATGGATCTATAGGATACCACAATTCTTGAAGATATAAGTGAAACACAAAATGTATATACATGATCACTAGTACAAAAGATGCATTAGCAGATGTTGCAACATCCATAAAACATCTGGGCTAGCAATGATACTAAACCATATTTAGGCAAATAGAAACAGAGAGCATTTAGGAGAAAAGAACTTAATGTAAGTGAATAAATAAAAGATAATAAAAGCAAATGGACCAGAGATTAAGGAGATCATTGAACATGCAGCAGAGGAGAGTGTGAGGAGTAAATAACATTATAGAAGCAAATAGATGAAATAGTAAAAATAAACAGAACAAAGAAGATGTAGAAAGGGAAAAGACAGGGAAAAATTAAGATATTCAAATGAGAGTTAAAAAATGCAGCTTACCAAAGCCATTAGTTTCATTCTGGGAAAGCTGAAAGATAAATAAGTTTTGGTTTATACTCACATTTTTATTAATGTTACTTACTGGTCTCACTTGGAGTTTTTATACTTTTGAAGACGTCACATGAAGTGGCAGAATTCTTGAGGAAGAAGAGGTGAAGCTCTCACCCCCTGTCCCTAGACTCTTTACCATAAATCACCTAAATACAGTCAATTCCTGTGCTCATCAATTTGCGATTGAAAGTGCATTGAGACAAATGTCACTCTGCAGTAACTGAGGTCCATGGTGAGGGAAGAGAGTGAAAGAGAAGCAGATTACCTGCTCTTCCTCTATCTTCCTAATCCCACTACCACACAGTCCACTCCTTACATAGTGAATACAAGAGGTAGTGACCAGTAATATATGTCAGCCTGTACATTATAATGCATAAAATTACTGGTGAAGGGTAGAAAGTCTTATATTTATACAATTACCACGTACCTAAACTAAAAAAATAAACTAAATATAATTTTCAAATACAGTACCATACAGTACCATACAGTACCATACAGTAGCATACCGTACCATACAGTACCATACAGTACCATACAGTCAACACAAACCTCCCTCAGCATCAGGTAACATTGTGCTATTCATACTCCTCAGTATCTCACCAGTAATGATCGGTCCAAAGGTAGACTTGTCACTGAGTCCATAACTCCAAGCAGAAGAAAAAAAGAGAATGTTCCATCCATCTTGTTGATATATTGCTCTCTTTGTTTTTCCTATATATTATTCTCTGTAATGTATTATGTAGAATCTCTCTAGCTGTATGGTAACCTCAGTCCCAGGATCACCTTTTATACAGGTACTGGAGAAAATCTAACCAACCACAAGGCAGATTAGCTGATCTCAGGAATGACCAGAAGAGACGCCGGGGGTCAGTGCATGGCTGTTACAGGTGTGTAATCATATGTATGTGTGACCACATGGTGATTATCATGATGAGTTTCTGTACATCGTTTATCGTCACGTGAAGGTTTATAAATTCTGCAATTAATAGTCTTGATAAAATTCAGTGGTTTCTCACTACAATGCTTAACCTTTGAGAGCTGATTTCTTTTTGGCAAACAGTGAAATTTGTGGAAACTTCAACGTTAGTGAAATATTTTGTTGATATTTAGTTGTGTATTGTGGTTCAGTACTGGGGCGTCCTATATATACAATACATCACAATATCTTCACCGAAGTGTGACTATCATCTATGACAACTTTAAACTAGAGAATAGTAATTAAGAGATCATGATAATTGGATTATCAATTTCATAGTACGACACATGAACAACTACATTGTGATTTGGGTTATTTTGGTTGTAGCTGCTAATAATTCAATATAAATATTTACTATCCTACATTTTACTGTATTGAAATTTTAATAGAGCATCACTGGGAAACATCATGTTTGTATAATTACTGTTATTGTTATTAGTGTTATAATTACTTAAAGATCACAAACAGACAGCTTGCCTAAAATATTACTATTATAACATTGCATAGAAAGTGATTTGTAGTATTCTCATTTATATGCCTTTAAAAGTCATTCATATTATACAATCACATGGTGAGTTCATGTATCAAAAATCCAAAATTTGTAACCGACTTCAGCACATTTTGCACTGTGATGTAACTGCTCTATTACATACCATTTATCATACCCTTAGCAGAACATTTTGAAACTCAAAACCCAAAATTCTGATGTGAGTACAGCTGTGAGTAAAGCCCCCTCTGGCGGTGAAGCATGATGGTGGGTCAAGGAGCAAAGAGGTGTCCAGCAGTCATATAAAAAGGGCAAATTGCAAACAAGGGACAAACAATCAAAGGATCTGAATCTCTCCACTGTGTAATTTATTTTCCAATCCACTAAGCTAAGGTCTTGTCATATTTCAAAATGATGTTGTCTAAATGTAATTGCCCAATAATTAATAAATAAAGACCCCAGATAATATCCATAGAGCAAAAATATGTGAAATGGGGCACTCAAGAGGCATCATTAGCCCCTAGTACTTATAATTTCTGTTTCTGAGTGAAGACTTTATCTTGGGATGTTTATATTAAAATGTGTTTCTGCGTCACACACATCTGCATTCTTTTAGCATTTGTTACGTTACTGTCACCTATATACACTTTCGGGAGTGTTGCAAAGCATCTAAAATGAATTTCACCCTGGCAATTCTCTTGATTTTCCACACCAGCACTTCTAATTTTCCACTTCGACCACTGACAATGCATAACATAGATCCACCTAAACTATTACTCACAAGACAAACATGCAAGTAAATTCTGGACAGGTGACAACTTTACATCTAAAACATAAAAAGTCTAGATGAATCTATACAATGCAAATACTTACTCCCCAGTGATTTCAATCTAGACTCTAAAACAAAATCATGTAAAAACATTTATTTCTTATGTTCCCTTTTCTTCTTTCTCCTCTTTTACTTCTTTGTTTCTTTCTCTCACTTCAAACACACAAATGTCTATAACCTTATTCTCTAAATTATTAAATAAATGTGAATTATTACTATGTATAGTCTCGTCTCGCAAATTTACAGTTGCAAACACTGCAAATTTATTTTTTAATCTTAACCACTTATGTGTGTTTTAGGAACCCCTCTAGCCGTTACAGTACAACCCGGAGTCTGCTCTGCCAGTCTGGTGTTCACTGGAGCCCCTAGTGGTGGGGACAGATTTGGCCGCAGACTATCAGAGGGTCGTGAAGTGCGTACCGGCTGAGGAGAACCCAGGAAAGAAGAGTGAAGTCCAGTTAAGGGTCGAGGGCCGGCAGCAGACAGCGAATCCAATAAACAAGCCGAGGTCAAGGGTCACGAGCAAACAGGAAAGTCGTTAAACACGCCAGAGGTCGAGGTCACAAGAAACACAGGCAGGGCCCAAATCCAGGCAAGGGGTCATACACGGGAAATTCAACAGAATATCCAAAGGACAGGAACAAGGAGCAGAGCAGGTCAACAGAACTGGTAACAGAAACTATAACCGGCAGTGAGGCTGCAGACCTCACTGCCTTAAATACTGGTGGCCACCAATCAGAGTCTAGCTCTGAAAACAACTCCGGTAGCTCACTAATTAATAAATCAAGCTCTAATGGGCTGCAGATTGTTGCCTGCTTTTGCGCACATGCCCGGCTGTCCTCAGTTGCCGAGATGTGGCGCTACAGAGAGAAGCGTCCGACCACAGCCTTTGGCAACGGTCCGGACAATGGTGGAAATGACGTCCCGGCGGTCACCTTGACGAGCACCAGAAGCGAGCCAAGGCAGCTGTGAGTACCGCCTCGGCTCATGACAGTGTGTTTGTATTATATACAAACAAATATTATGTCCTGTTAGGTCAGGGGTGGGCAAACTTGTCCTCAAGGGCCATATCCAGTTCATGTTTTTAGGATTTCTTTAATCATGTACAGCTGAGTTAATCTATTTGGCTGGGTCAGTAATTATCCCACCTGTTTCTACGGACAGAAATCCTAAAAACATGAACTGGATATGGCCCTTGAGGACAGGTTTGCCCACCCCTGTGTTAGGTAATCAATAATCACCACTATATATAGGATACATATACCGTTAATGATTGTCTGCACAATTTCAGAATGGAATTAACAATAATTGCAAGCAGGATTTGTTGACAATGTCATCTCTCATCATTATTCTCATCACTGATGTCAAAATTATCTTCACACCATATTAGTTCATCTGCATTTTAATATAACATAACAGATCCTGGGCCCGATTCATCAAGAAACGCAAACTCAAACGCATGAGGATAATCTACTAGTCGTCTCTGCGCATGCGCGAAAATGGGAATTGAGCCGCGTAAAACACCACATACGCTGCTCAAACAGAGCAGATCCAGCACTCAAAGGCAATTTAATTGCAAATTCCAACGCAAATATATTTGAGATGGCGGCTGACCACTTGAGAAGAAATTGGTGGGAATGGGAGGAGAGTAAGCGCGGACTGGGCGGAGATGAGAGATCACTTGAGTCAAGTAGGCGTTATGCTTTGTAACTTGAGAACAGTAGGCGTTCCCTCTGTGCAGTTAAGGGAAACCCACGTCACTCATGCCTCAAATCCTTGACAAAAGTTAAGGAAGCTCCGGGTCATGTTTATGTCCAAAACAGCTAGCGAAAACAACTAATAAACGCCTTTAGAAGCATACTTTGCGGATAAAAACCACAACCAAGTATGGAAAACAAACATACATATCAATACAGACATTTTAAAAAATTACATTTATTTGTATTTTTGGTCCACACAATATAATAATAAAACCCTCAACTGGTCTGAATTCCACCAAACAAGTATCTTGACTGCGTAGTGTGGTGGCCCCGGTACACAATTTGGTACCGAGGCCACAATATAATTTAAAAACCCTCCACGTGTCGGAATTCCACCAAACAAGTATCTGGACTGCATAGTGGGGTGGCCCCGGTACCCAATTTGATACCGGGGCCACAATACCTCCTCCAAACATGCTCCAGACAATTCTTCATTGACAGACCCCAGACAGACAGGGTCGTAGTGTTATTGTTTGACTTTGTAAACCCAAAAAAATGTCCCTGTTGCACATAGTCGTGCAATGAAGACTGACTTTTTCATTTAAAGGCACGATCTTTAAAGTGTAGTGTTTGTAAGTCTAAGTCATATTATACTTTTGGTAAAATTGTTTTTTTTTGTTCCTCTTTATGTTAATTAATTAGTAATAGAATTAAAGTAGGAAATAGAATTAAATAGAATTAAAGTAGGAAATAGAGTGGTATAGAGTTGTAGTGTGGTATAGATAGAGTGGTCCACACAATATAATAATAAAACCCTCAACTGGTCTGAATTCCACCAAACAAGTATCTTGACTGCGTAGTGTGGTGGCCCCGGTACACAATTTGGTACCGAGGCCACAATATAATTTAAAAACCCTCCACGTGTCGGAATTCCACCAAACAAGTACCTGGACTGCATAGTGGGGTGGCCCGGGTACCCAATTTGATACCGGGGCCACAATACCTCCTCCAAACATGCTCCAGACAATTCGTCATTGACAGACCCCAGACAGACAGGGTCGTAGTGTTATTGTTTGACTTTGTAAACCCAAAAAAATGTCCCTGTTGCACTTGCACATAGTCGTGCAATGAAGACTGACTTTTTCATTTAAAGGCACGATCTTTAAAGTGTCAGAAAGAGAGAGAAGACACAGGAGAGGAGAGTTGTAGCTGGGGACCTGGGGTGGAAGCTCCCAGGCTCCCCCAGCATTGCCTGGAAGTCTGAGCGTGGTGACTGAGCCAGGGCAAGGAATGTGTGCCCTGGATGAGGGGGAGAACTCCATGCCACTGTAGTGAACCCAAGAGAGAGGGGGACACTGCACATGGAAGAGGCCCTGGAGTGAGGGCTGCTACAAGAGGCATGGTAGCTGTAGTGTCAGATCCTGAGGCTGAGAGTACACAGAGTGACGTGTCAGAGCACAGGAGACATTATCCCCGCAGAGGAGGGATGAGCTGCAGTTGAGAGGTCTGTTGTTGAAATAGGACATGCACACTTTAACAAACCAATCATTTCAGCGACAGGGCCTACCAAACAACTTTGACTGAAATGATTGGTTTGTTTGGGCCCCCACACCAAAAAAGCTATTCATCTCTCCCTGTACAGACTAAACAGGCTCTACTGAGGCAAGATGTCGTCCTCATCCTCAACCTCTGATTCCTCTCCCCCTACAGTGTGTACTTCCTCCTCATCACACATTATCAATTCGTCCCCGCTGGACTCCACAACCACAGGTCCCTCTGTAGTATCTGGAGGGCAGTGCTGTACTTCATTGAGGAATTGATTATTCATTTTTATAAACATCATTTTTTCAACGTTGTGAGGAAGCAACCTCCTTCGCCGCTCACTGACCAGGTTCCCCGCTGCACTAAAAACTCTTTCCGAGTACACAGTGGAGGGGGGACAACTCAGGTAAAATAGAGCCAGTTTGTACAGGGGCTTCCAAACTGCCTTTTTTTCCTGCCAGTAACAATATGGACTGTCTGACATGTCTACTTGGATGGTGTCAGCAAAGTAATCATCCACAATTTTTTCTATTGTCACAGCATCCAATGCAGCGAGAGTAGACATGTCTGCAATGGTTGGCAGGTCCTTCAGTCCGGACCAGATGTTATCAGCATCCCCGCCAGTGCCTCTTTTGGGAAAACTGAGCTTTTTCCTCGCAGCCATAGATGTGGAAGAAAATGAGGGTGGAGCTGTTGGCATGTCACGGTCCTCTTCAGAGGACAATCTCCTGACCAGCAGGTCTTTGCACCGCTGTAGATTTGTGTCCGCCGGAAACAGAGACACAACATACGCTTTAAACCGAGGATCGAGCACGGTGGCCAGAATGTATTCCTCTGACTTTAAAAGAGTGACCACCCTCGGATCCTGGCAAAGCGTACGAAGGGCTACATCCACAAGAGCTACATGCTTGCTGTAATCGCAATGGCTTACCAGCTCCTCCCTCACTTTCTCCAGCTGCTTCTGCAACAGCCTGATCAGGGGAATGACCTGACTCAAGCTGGCAGTGTCGGAACTGACTTCTCGTGTGGCAAGTTCAAATGGCTGCAGAACCTTGCACAACACGGAAATCAGTCTCCACTGCGCTTGACTCAGGCGCATCCCCACTCCTTTGCATATGTCGTAGGTGGCTGTGTAGGCCTGAATGGCCTTTTGCTGCTCCTCCATCCTCTGCAGCATATAGAGGGTGGAGTTCCAGCGCGTCACAACCTCTTGTTTGAGGTGATGGCAGGGCAGGTTCAAGCTTTTTTGATGTGCCTCTAGTCTGCGGTAGGCACTGGCTGAATGCCGAAAGTGTCCAGCAATTTTGCGGGCCACCGCAAGCATCTCCTGCACACCCCTGTCACTCTTGAGGTAATGCTGCACCACCAAATTAATGGTGTGGGCAAAACATGGGACGTGCTGGAAATTGCCCATATTTAATGCCCGCACAATGTTACTGGCATTGTCTGACACCACAAATCCCCATGAGAGTCTAAGTGGGGTAAGCCACTGGGAGATAATTTCCCTCATTTTCTCTAATATGTTGTCAGCGTTGTGCCTCTTATTAAAGCCTGTAATGCACAATGTTGCCTGCCTTTGCATGAGCAGCCATTTTGTAGATGCTGCTACTGATGCAGCTGTTGCTGTTGCTGCGGAAGGGGATGCATCTACCCAGTGGGCTGTCACAGTCATATAGTCCTTCGTTTGCCCAGAACCACTTGTCCACATGTCCGTGGTTAAGTGGACAGTGGGTACAACCGCATTTTTAAGAGCACTGAGGACACTTGATCGTACTTCTCTGTACATTTTTGGTATCGCCTGCCTAGTGAAGTGGAATCTCGAGGGGATTTGGTACCGGGGACACAATACCTCCATCAACCCTCTAAATCCCACTCCACTGATGGCGGACACCGGGCGCACGTCTAACACCAACATTGCAGTTACAGCCGCAGTTATACGCTTTGCAATAGGGTGACTACTATCGTATTTGGTGGTCATGGCAAACGACTGTTGGACGGTCAATTGTTTGGTGAAAGACTTAGCGGTCTTACGACTTCCCCTCTGGGAAGATGACCGACTAACAGCAGCAACAGCAGCAGTGGCAGTAGTAGGCGTACCGCTGCAGGATTCCTCGGATGAATCCCGTATTGAGGAGGACTCAGTCTGGCTGCTGACTTGGGCTGCAGGACTGAATCTGATGGAGATTGTGGAGGAAGTTGACGAGGAGGGTGTTGCTGGTGTGTATCCAACTGGACCACGGGATTTAGGTGTCCCTGTACCGATGAGGGTCCTAGCCCCAGTTCCTGAACTAACCACTGAACTATGAAGGTTATTCAGGTGACGTATAAGGGAGGATGTACCTAGGTGGGCAAGATCCTTACCCCTGCTTATTTGAGCTTTACATAAGCTACATATTGCCATACATTGGTTGTCTGGATTTGGATAAAAATAACTCCAGACCGAAGAGGTGCATTTTTTGGTCTTCTGACCAGGCATGACGATGGGCTTTTTCATCCCATGGACATCAGCTGTTTCCCCCCCTGGTGCCTCATTTACAATAACCACATCACCATCCTCATCATCAAGTTCCTCCACAGCGCCAGCTACATCATCAATAGCCTCCTCCCGAGCCACCTCTTCCCGTACAGTGATGGGAAGGTCAGGCTTGACAACCACCAACACCCTTGGACTCGCCTTGGGGATTTGTGATAATTTCTCTTTAGAAGGCAGAGTTGTTTGCTGTTTTGTTGCTGACAGCATAACTCTCTTCAATTTTTTGTAGGGGGGGGGGAGGAGGAGGAGGGCTAAGATCCGTGGGTGAAGCTGAACCACTAGTCATGAACACGGGCCAGGGCCTAAGCCGTTCCTTGCCACTCCGTGTCGTAAATGGCATATTGGCAACTTTACGTTTCTCCTCAGTTGATTTTAAGTTTCTCTTTTTGCTACTTTTTCTTAACTTGGGCTTTTTGGATTTTACATGCCCGGTACTACGAGATTGGGCATCGGGCTTGGAAGACGACGTTGATGGCATTTCATCGTCTATGTCATGACTAGTGGCAGCAGCTTCAGCATTAGGAGGAAGTGGGTCTTGATCTTTCCCTACTTTACCCTCCAAATTTTTGGTCTCCATTATATGTAGCACAAGATACTGCAGAATGTGTGAACTTGGTAATATTGCAGTACCAATGGACTTATAATGCTGGATTGGTTTTGCAAATTTGGTTATAATTATTATATATTTTTTTTTTTTTAATTTTTTTTTTTTTTTTACTTTTTTTTTATTTTTAAAAAACTTGGGAATAGTGGGGAAATAACTATGCCCTTAGAAGCACAGAGCACAGGACACAGCACCACTGGACTGAACAGGACACGGCACAGGACCCAGCAGCACTACGGAACTCAGCAGGACAGAGCACAGGACACAGCACCACTGGACTGATACTGCAGAATGTGTGAACTTGGTAATATTGCAGTACCAATGGACTTATAATGCTGGATTGGTTTTGCAAATTTGGTTATAATTATTATATTTATTTATTTTTTTTAATTTTTTATTTTTTTTTACTTTTTTTTTATTTTTAAAAAACTTGGGAATAGTGGGGAAATAACTATGCCCTTAGAAGCACAGAGCACAGGACACAGCACCACTGGACTGAACAGGACACGGCACAGGACCCAGCAGCACTACGGAACTCAGCAGGACAGAGCACAGGACACAGCACCACTGGACTGATACTGCAGAATGTGTGAACTTGGTAATATTGCAGTACCAATGGACTTATAATGCTGGATTGGTTTTGCAAATTTGGTTATAATTATTATATTTATTTATTTTTTTTAATTTTTTATTTTTTTTTACTTTTTTTTTATTTTTAAAAAACTTGGGAATAGTGGGGAAATAACTATGCCCTTAGAAGCACAGAGCACAGGACACAGCACCACTGGACTGAACAGGACACGGCACAGGACCCAGCAGCACTACGGAACTCAGCAGGACAGAGCACAGGACACAGCACCACTGGACTGATACTGCAGAATGTGTGAACTTGGTAATATTGCAGTACCAATGGACTTATAATGCTGGATTGGTTTTGCAAATTTGGTTATAATTATTATATATTTTTTTTTTTTTAAATTTTTTATTATTTTTTACTTTTTTTTTATTTTTTAAAAACTTGGGAATAATGGGGAAATAACTATGCCCTTAGAAGCACAGAGCACAGGACACAGCACCACTGGACTGAACAGGACACGGCACAGGACCCAGCAGCACTACGGAACTCAGCAGGACAGAGCACAGGACACAGCACCACTGGACTGATACTGCAGAATGTGTAAACTTTGTAATATTGCAGTACCACTGGACTTTTACTGCTGAATGTGTGAACTTGGTAATATTGCAGTACCAATGGGCTTATACTGCAGGATTGGTTGTGAAAATTTTGTGGTAATTAAAAAATATTAAAGTAGTTTTTGGTATTTTTTAAAAAAACTTTTTTTTATTTTTTTAAACACAGGGGAATATTGGGGAAATAACTATGCCCTTAGAAGCACAGAGCACAGGACACAGCACCACTGGACTGAACAGGACACAGCACAGGACCCAGCAGCACCACTGACCTCAGAAGGACAGAGCACAGCACACAGCACCACTGGACTGATACTGCAGAACACAGCACAGCACAGCACAGCACAGCACAGCACAGCACTAAACAGCACAGCACTAAACAGCACAGCACAGCACAGCACAGCACAGCACAGCACTAAACAGCACAGAACTAAACAGCACAGAACTAAACAGCACAGAACTAAACAGCACAGAACTAAACAGCACAGAACTAAACAGCACAGAACTAAACAGCACAGAACTAAACAGCACAGAACTAAACAGCACAGAGGACCACCTAACACACCCTCCCTCTACCCTGATCAATGCCCGAGTGAAGATGGCGGCGACTAGCGGGGAATTTATAGGATCCGAGTATCGCGAGATCCGACAACGGGATTATGAGTCAGAGCCTCAGTTTCACTTTTGAATTTGGCGCCAATACCCGGATCTGTCTCGGATCCGACTCGGATCCGCAACGTTCGGGTGGGCTCGGATTTCAGAAATCCGAGTGCGCTCATCCCTAGTATTTTGCTGCTGGTGATTGCATTAGTGGCCTTTTATTTTTTGGGAGTTATAGGTCAAGGGAATGTGTTTAAAAGCATTTTTGGCTGTTTAAAAATCAAAAGGAAATATGCACAACATACATATATATCAATACAGACATTTGTGACAAGCTTTTTATTGTTTACAACAAAAACATTTATTAGTATATATATATATATATATATATATATATTTCAAAGGTTACATTAGTATTTTTGATTAAACTAATCATTTTATCCTTACAGACACCTTTCTAATAAATGCCATTGGCAAGTGCAAGATGTTTGCTGTTATTTTGGCCCATTGCCCTCAATCACGAACTGCTGGAATGCCGGAAGGGTGAAATTAGATAGCTCAATATAGCGCCCTCTGCTGCTGAGTGGGTCTTCAGTAAAGAGATTATACTGCTACATTGTCACTTTGATCGCCAGAAGTGGCAGAAAATAGCGCTAGCTGACTTTCACTATATAGACACTTTGGTACATCTTAATTCATAGAAACTAGGTACAAAATTACTGATTACAAGCGCACAATTGGATTGGGGAGGACTTGAACTCAGGTTTACAGTGTGCAAAGGTGCATTCTCTAACCGCTACAACAATTAGCAAGTGATTCTACAAACAATGACACTTGCATACATTTAACTACACACTAGCAACCTTATCTACTTTTCCTATGTTTTGTGTATATACAGATAATGGGAAATATTGAACAAAAAAGTATTACAGATGGCACTCAGTGAGATATGCACTGTGTAACGTAATAAACATTAATTGAAAAATGGGATTTGACATGTGGGTCAAACATTTCTTTATCCATTTTGCACACATTGGAGACAAAGGGGTTTGCGCCTCATGTTTGAAAATACACCACTGTCAGAAGTGGTTGAATCCTAAAAGTGGTCAACTTATTTGGGTCAGCTGAATCGCTGTCTTGTTCATCAATAGTCATGTTGCATTTATTATTATCAGCATGACGGATAAGTGCTATTGTCACGATCTGCCGACAGCTTATGCATTACATGCTGCTTTGCATGGCAGCTCCTGCCTTTTTGTCTTTATCATTGTATTTGTATTGGCAGTACCTCCATTCACCAGAGGTGCTGCTATTGTGCCTTATTGTGTGCATTAGGGGTTAACCTTCATGTTTTCCACTTTGCTTTTGGACCCGCTCAGGAGACTGTCAGATTCTGTCTCTCCTAATTCAGAAGCTGCTGATCTGTCTAAATCCACCTTCTCTGCTGATGAACCTGTGCAAACAGCACCTCTTAAAAGTACTTCTACAAATTTGCTGTTTTCTATGAAGTATGAGGTAACAAATTCCTAGTACACAGGTGGTCCACGCCCCCATCTGACCGAAGAGGAACGGCGGCGCAGGATAACATACAAGTTGTGTCTCTACTGTGCCAGCAATGCCCAGTCCGGGCCCGCTGCCAAGCCTGCCGCCCAGTCCGGGCCCGCTGCCAAGCCTTCCGCCCATTCCGGGCCCGCTGCCAAGCCAGCCGCCCAGTCCGGGCCTGCTGTCAAGCCTGCTGCCAAGTCCGAGCCATCTGTTTCTGAGGGTGCTAAGTCTGAGCCGTTGCCTTTCTTTGAGGGGCACATTTCCCAAATTTGTGCCCTTCTGAAATATGCTGCCTCTTATATGCCCTCCATACCAGAGCTTGTTAACAACCCTAAGGGACGGATACTGTTCCTTATTACGTATTTTAAAGGAGAGGCTTTGGAATGGGCAAATCCATTTATTGAAACCCAAGATCCCATCCTGTTTGACTTACAACGGTTTGTTGAGGAAGTAATCAAAAAGTTTTCTCCAACTCCTGCAGTGCCATCCTGTGGGTCACCTGTGCTTTCAGAAACACTACCCGGCACTACAGTCCGAGAACTACCCTTGTGCTCCACCCAGTTGGCGCAGGTTCCAACTCTAAGGAAGTCCCGTAAGAGAGGAGGACGTAAGGAAAAAGGTGGTTCTGCAGTGCTTGAACTGGCAGCTGGCATAGTCTCCTTTGCCCGTCAATCCATGGACGAGGACTTTTCTGCCGGGCCCCCAATTCTGCAATATGATTCCGATGAATTCAGACATTTTTGGTAATTGGGCGTCTGGAATCCGCCCTTAAGGGAGGGGGTACTGTCACGATCTGCCTACAGCTTATGCATTACATGCTGCTTTGCATGGCAGCTCCTGCCTTTTTGTCTTTATCATTGTATTTGTATTGGCAGTACCTCCATTCACCAGAGGTGCTGCTATTGTGCCTTATTGTGTGCATTAGGGGTTAACCTTCATGTTCCAATTATCCCATGGACCTGGGTGTGGTTTTCCCTTTATATACCCTGTCACTCCCAGCACACATGGCTGGTTATTGTTGTCCTATTCTGATGTCATATTCTGTGTTACCTGTGGAGTCTTCCTCCTGCCTTGCTCCTAAGGTTAATGCTGCCTGGAATCTGTTCATACCCCTGCTTCCCTGCATTAGCTGTGTACCTGCTTGTTTCTGGACATTTATATTATTTCCTGCTTCAGCCTGCACCTGGTAATTACCACATTCCTGACTACCTGTTATTTATACTTGTCTGCAAATAAACACAGAGTGTTTTCACCATATTCGTGACTCCTAGCTGTACTTCTGTTTGTAACCGTGACAGCTATGAAATTGATCACCCTAGACACACACACACACACAGAAAAAACTGTTTTTCTAAACCAGCAGGAGCTGCAAACACTCCAGAAAAAAACAATGAATGATCGCGAATCTCAGGCTGAGTTATAATCATTTGCATATTTAATTTGCCTTTTATACTTTATTCTTTTGTGTGTATGCTTAATGTAGGCTCTTAAACCACTTTCTGCTCAGGGTTGACTTGTGGCCTTGAATTTCTGCCCTTAGTATTGGTGGGTGCAATACCTAACCACTACACCATTGTCTACCAGACATAGTAAATATTTTCTATGGCATATATTTAAAATGTATACTAATTAAACAATAATATTGCAACAACACTAACAGCTAAGCTCATTTGTTACATATGTAATAATCGTTAGAAAATAGACTCACCGTACATTCAAACCACTTTGCTAACATGGCTGATCACTTTTAGATAAAAACGAACATAATTAGAACGCACCTGTGTGCTCGTAATGATGTCAGTCCAGCGTACTTTCCTGCGTACTCACTGGAATTTAATTCACTAATTACAGCAGTAGTTAAAAATACCTTGCTAGAACTTCTGTGTTGTTGGGAGTTTCACAGTTCTGGGTAAGTAGACCGTAGATGGTCAAATGTTTTTTGTTCTGCTGTTTACTGCTGTACCTTGCTCCGCCCTCAGTATGTTTAAATATTTAGCAAAGCATTGGTTGGTGTTGGTGAGCTAGAAACCTCAATTGCTGTTGAAAGGGCTTAATGTACTGTGGTAGTGGTTTTTATGTAGAAGGTTAGTGGTAAAGTGTTTGGTTAGCTGCAGAGTTTGAATGTTTAGACCACTGTGTATACGTGGAGGTGGGACTGCATACAGACCTCTAGAATGTAGTGAATTGCCTAAATCTTATACCTTTTCATAGCTTAATTTGTTACCTGTTGACCCTCCCCCACAGATATTGGATCTGTGTTCATATTTTGAGCTGTGAGTGATCGGTGTAATCAGGACACCATATTGTGTGTGTGTGTGCTAAGCAGAAATGTGATAAATGTAATAACATACACATTTTTGAAAACATTTGCAGTAGGAAGGGGCATGCTGTGGTTTAGGTGGTGTTTTAGTGTGTTTTCAAACACCTGTTTGTTTTTTTGGGTTTGGTAGCGAAAAAACAAAAACCTTAACACTCTGTATTTTGTGTTGCACTATCTTAAACGGATTACACCTGAACAATTGTAATGTAACTAATGTGATTTTTAAAAGGTTATATGGCTATGGTAAGTATCATGTTTGCATTCACTTTGGTGGTGGTTCTATATGATTAGGTGCTGTTTGGTCAATAAATAGATTTTGTGTTACTGTTTTTTGATTTTTTTAAAACATTTTTACGCCTTCCACATTTGTTGAAAACCTCTACTTATGGACTGTCCTTTTCAACCAAAAAGCTTTAGGATGAATAATGACTACATTGTATGTATTGGTTGTCTCATTTGTGTCAAAGTAAGAAAAAGCTAAGTTTAAAAGTGTCACCTAAGTGTTGGTCCCGTCTCTCCAGATTCGTAACCTGGTTGCGAAATGGGGGGGGGGGGGGAGTACCCATGACTCCTATGCATTTCATAACTCATGGTTGTGGCCTAGATTGCAATAGAGGCAAGTGGGTGTCAGACCACACGGAGATGCGTTGCTTCTTGGTAATTATTTGAAAATAACTTGTTAGTAACAATGTAGGACAAAGATAGATTTCATAAATATAATATTGTACTTGAGATGTTACTGTTACACAATGTGTTATATAGCGCATGTGCCTTGTATTTGTAGTTGGCGCTACTATAGAGTAGTTTAATCAATGTTTATAATATGATATTTAATGGTAATGTAGGCCTATTACTGAAACAGACCTAATAGTAAAGGGTATGTGTCCTGTGAAAAGTGTACACTGGCAGGTGTGTAAGTATTAGTTCGGTATACAGTGTAATTCTATAATCTGGAATGACCTTTGGTTTGCCAACCTTAATAGACATTGTTAGTTTGCATAGGATGGTAATTATACAGTATTAGAACTTTGTAACCTTACTATTTAGCATAGAACGAAGTTAGGACTCATATTGTAGTTTTTTTTTTTTTATGCAGGTATAGTTTTACTCTTAAATCGTATTAATATTAGTTTATTTTGTCTTTCTTCTCATCCTACATAGGAGACAATGCGTATCCCTCCTGCCCTTGGCTCCTCACTCCTATATTGAACCCACACACAGAGCAGTAGCAGGCCTATAACTCGACTCATAGGGCCACCAGATCGGTCATTGAAAGAGCTTTTGGGGTGTTGCTTTAGATGGTCAAAGCATCGCTTTAGATGCCTTGCCCGGTCTGGTGGCGACCTCATGTATGAGCCGAGTAAGGTGTGTAGGATCATCGCACTGTGTGTGGTGTTCCATAATATTGCCATCAGGAGTGGGGCTCCAGGGGTCATGGACGAGGTTGCTGGGGTGGACGAGGCAGAGTAGGAAGTTCTTGTAGACCCTCCTCGTGAAGCAGTGCGTGGCTCCAACTTCAGGAACTATGTGGTGGAGACATATTTTTGAGGTAATGTATTTTTGGCCACTTTCTATAATTTCAAATTACAAAGCTCTGTGGTGAAATAATGTCCAAGTTTAGTCAAAGAAAGATTAACTAATGTACGGTAAGTAAAATTTGGAATATAAATATACATGGCCTGGTGTGATAGTGAAATGTTTTACATGTGTAATAATAGCAAAAATCAATGACAACCTGTAATTTAGCTTTCCAATGTGTGTTGTATGTATAGGTAAATGCCTCTAAGTTTAGCCTCAATGTCTTTTGCTAAATGCACCTTTAATGTGTTTGATTTCATCTACAGGCTAATGTGGCTACATAATCGACCTTGTGTTGAAATGTTTTGTACAGTTTGCACAGTCCATACTTTTCACACTTGCTGCTTGTATTAGCTATGTCACTAAAGGGCCTAATGGTCTAGTATGTCTATGTCCCCTAGTGTCAAAATGGGCCAGCAAAATATTTTGATAGAAAATGTACCCTAACTCTGCTCATTTAGCCATGTGAGGTTTATAGGTTATTGATCAGTACTTATAGTGTGGAGAAGTGCACATTTCTCACACTTTGTGTTTATTATATCTACAGGCTGTTTATCACACTTGGCCTGTAGTGCTGGCCTGAAGTGCCATTGCGTTTTCATTTGGAGTTGGTGGATGTTGTCATGGTGATGGCTGTTGACAAATGTAAGTATCTATAGTGTTATCAGCACTAAAATGTGACTGTCAACTGTGTGTGCTCCATACAATAATGACATTAGTAAGCCTTGAATGTGTGGGTGCGCAAATTAAACGTATGGCCATATGCTAGCTATGGTTTTTGGGTTTGTAATCATGTCAAATAGTACAATCTGAAACCAAGATATAGCTCAAACACACAAGCCATTATTAGACACTATTGTGTAGATTATTACCTGATTTTTTTTACACTTCAATACAGTGGTCAACTTCTTGATTAACAAGTCATCAACTAGATACCTAAATGCAAGTTAGTTGTGAGCTAATATTGCCATAGTAAATGCTTGATTTACATTCAACAGGGCGCGTTGGCATGGATTTTGGAGTTGTGCTATTCGTGTCTCACTACATGTTGAATTATTTCTCCAGAGCTCCAAGCCTGCTTATGTCTCTTCAGTGTGGCCAGATTGTCATCTCTTCAGCCAAGGAACTTTGCCATACACACACCATTGACTTCTTTGCTATGTCTTTGTTTGCATGTTTGTATTCATATATGTAATAAATAAATCCTAGTCTGCAAATGTGTAAGCAACCTGTCGTATTGAAATTTTGTAAGATTACTATAGTGCAGTGATTCCTCTTTGAATACACATAAATCCATATGTAGTCCTTTGGTAACTATTGTGGAACTTGTGTACTTGTACAATATATTGAATCAATGTGTGGTTCTTTTGTCCTTTGCCACAGACACACCATAGCCTACAAACACACTCTTTGGTGTTTTTGTAAATTTAGAGTAATTCTGGATAGTTTGGAGGTTTGTATGTGTGTTTGTTTGCATAGTAGTCAATTTGTAGTGCTTTGTCTCCTTTTATGGGAACATGGTATGTGCATATCAACATAGGCATTGTGCAAAAATCCATATATTTCCCTTAAATGTTAGAGGAGTTACATCAAACACTACAAAGCTTTGGCCCTTGGGCAAACATAGTCAATATCGGTGTCTTGTGCTATTGGCACTTTGTTTACAAGTGGCCCAACACCCACATGGCAGACACAAAACCCACACTATCAATCATTGAAAATGTTAGTGGCAGAAGCTAGTGGACTCTTTCTGCAATGCCGTATTCACATTATGTGTAACCCACCTTTCGGACAGGATATAAACTACTCTCCACCCTTTTCTGGGTGTATTTGCAATGTAAAAGATTTGTGATATGTAATAAATCAACTGGATTGATCATTGGTCCAGGCAGCCAAGGTCCCATTTCAAGGCCACACAGATATTCCAAATTAGCACTACTTAAATTAGTCTGGTCACACAGATTGATAGCCAGCACACACTGGACATATTTTTCTGCAATGTATGGGCCAAATATTATTTGAACACATTTGTTATTGGATTGTGGTGTCTAAATGTGTCATTGCTTGTCAATACAAAGCGCATTAATGTTGTCCTCTGAAAGGGCCAAGTATCCAAACCAAGCCACATTGAAGATGGGTTTCTCTTCAAATCATATATATATATATATATATATATATGTATATATATATATATATATATATATATATGTGGTGGCCCAAAATCTGAGTACCCTGGGGTGTATCTATATATTTTTAAATTGTTAATTTGCCCGGAGTAACAGGAAGGAGGAGTGTGTGGCATAGCAACAAGTCCACTAACTTTGGTAATAACTGTGAACTCCCAGTAGGCAGTGGGAGAGGAAGGTTCTAGACTTCTGAGAGAGAGATTCCTGTGTCTGCATAGACTGAGAGAGAAGAGAAGAAGTGAGCCAAAGAGGTGTGCGTAAAAAGGAAAGTACTGAAAACAAATAAGCAGTATAGAGATCTGTGACATCACACTAAACAGACTGAGCTATGTACTGAGAACAGTGTGAGAGGAGAGAAAATAGAGAGGTCTGTGAATACACACAAAAGAGACTGTGTAATACAAAAGATCATTAGTTTATTTGGCGTGAAAAAGTAATTTATGGGCCCCAACCACGTGCAGCACTTCTACTAAATTCCTGTGCACAGTTCAACCCAGGACTGAGTGTAAAATATGGTAACGTTACCAGGGATAATATTGTTGCACCAAATCTTTTAGTTGAATATTAATGTTAAGTGATTTACCTGAAAATTGATTTATTATTATATGTTAAATGCTATTGTGCTCTATGTTGATCAAATGAATATTTTGTCATTACCATTGAGTTGAAGGGGTCAGTGGTGCGGTGGCTTACCAAAATTAACTTTACCGCGTTATTAATAAACCCAAGTTATTTGTCCAATCCTTGTCCCTTTCATTGAAGAATTTATCTCCTGACCACCGGATATCAGACCAAAAAAGAACCTGACTCGTGTCTGGAGGACAAGGTAAGGGATGGAAGTCCAAACGTACTCGGTCACCACATATATATATATATATATATATAGTGTATATGTGTGTGTGTGTATAAATAGTCATTAGGGATACTTAGTTCCATAACAATAATTCCTGTTTCAACATGATATCAAATGGGCTGAAATATTCAGTACTTCAAAAGTGTTAAACATCACATTAATCTTGACTAACTTACATATTGACTTGTATTTAATGTGGCACACAAATACTTGATACTTTATTTATACACTGATTCAAATGACTCATTTGCACCTCTTGCATTTGGACATGGTTTGGGCATGGGTGCTTATTTGCTTGAGTTTTTAATGTTAGTGGCTTTAAGTTTAAGGGCCCATGTTATATTTTAATTTACATTACCATCTTATCCAAGACTGTCTTCTGTAGCACACATGTCCTTTGAGTGTTTAATGTCTGGTTGATATTGTAGATAATGTATCAATGGTAATGTGAGGCTTCCTAGTTGCTAGTTTTATATTTGAGTATTTTGCCACATGGGTAACTGGCTAGGTGATATCAAGCAATCTAAACATACAAAAATACCATTTGCATTATGTTGCCCATTATGTCAATTACCTTGGGCTTGCTTAAATTTAAGCAACTACTGTAAGGGAGCTTCAACCAAATGACCAGGCCAGTATAAAAATGTATGAATGCCAGTGTTCTGAAGCAAACAAAATCAATGGTCAGTTTAATAATTAAGGCCATACAGGCTTCCATATTGTATATATTTTTCCTTGATTGGGGGATCAGACCATAGTGATTTATAAAAGCATTACTGGATAGTGTAATTTTTTAGACAAACAAGCTTTTGGACATCCATCACTAGTTAATGTAGATAATGTGTTGTCTACTTACTTGGATAACAGGGTGTGGTTCTTTGGCAGAGGTAATATTTTTCAAAGCGCCATTTTTTAATCTTTTTTCAAACATTATTAGCCAGACACACTGCAAACAGCTCACACAACACTACAGCCTTAGATTGTTTCTAACAATATGTGCCTAGTGCAATAAGGACAGGATTGAACATTGATCCAAGTGTTATGCTGAAGCCCTGCCCGTGTGCCAGACACTGTGCATTAGCACTACTCTAAAAGCCTAATGCCTTTGTAGATATTTGACATTTGCCCATAAACGGAACATATTTGCAGTTACCAATAAGTACCTTGTGGCATCCCTAGAATGATTTTATCAAGTCATTTCGTGCCATTAGCACCTGTGATTTGTGGCTCCTTTGTGTCAGGTTGCATATAAAAAATGCAATATATCCTTTACTGGAGGAATTTGCCAACCTAGAAAGGGACACTGTAGTAGTTATATGCTTGGTTTGAAACCATTTACTCACACAAACCAAGAGACACTGCAACTGGGGTTAAATATGTCAGTTTTTGGTAGCCATTGCCCAGTGTTAGTTTCGTGTTAACTGCATCCACATGACGATAGTTAAAATGTTATAGATTTCATTCCTGGCTTTGTGATGTACATGTGTGCAAACATTTAGAGCTTTACTCCAGATCCAAAAAATGTGTACATTAAATATTAAACATAGTGTGGACAATAGAGACATTTAAATCTGGCATGGATGCTTTGTCAGCTACGACACCACTAAATAGTTAGTGGGTACAAAGGGATAATTAAACATATACATAAGGGCCCCAGAGTCATTGTGGGTCTTAACTTGAGACACTTCTTATTTCAGTCTCCTGTCCAAAAACTTTATACAATGCAAGGGCTCCTAATTAGTTTTTGGTTTGCAACCTAAGTAAAAAACTGTCTGTTAGTTCATGTACCACAGAAACAATTGCTTGCTTATTTGTACACTGAATAATCACGTCGAAATTGGTCAGCTGCATGAAAAAACAGTCAGTATTTAAATTATGTGCCTCAGCAAACACTTTTGCTGCCCTAGCATTGTAACATGGTTTTGGACAGGAGACTGAAATAAGAAGTGTCTCAGGTTTGGATTCTTCATGGTTCTCGTGGTCGTTCTAGATATAAGCTTCACATTTGACAAAGAAATGCATTGTCAGACACGTTCTAAAAAATAATCAAAATTATGGACAGTAGACTCTGTGTTTTGAAATAATAATGGGCTTTGACTTGATAACAAGTATTGTTTTTTAGCAACCATAATAGAATATGCAATCTCACAATAACAACGACATAGTTTCATTACCGTTACAAATTTCATTAAACTAAAAATTAGCATATATTCCAACATATATGAAAGAATATCTTTAAAACAACACATAAAAAACACAGGTCATTATTTTTTTGGGCTTTTTATACAGTATATTAACTGTCATACTCCGGCTCTGACTTCTGGTTACCCGTGATGTAGAGGAGTCAGAGGAACCAGCCAAACGTGCAAGGGGAAAAGATTGTGTCCGACGCTGTGAAAGTGCAAGGTCATGGCCAGGGGGTGAGGAGGGGCTACGACAGGGGCTACGACAGGGGCCACGACAGTGGGGGGCAAAGGCACGGGCAAGCGCTAAACAATAAAGACGGGATAGTTTTGGGTCAAGGAGGGTGGAGGCAACAGACACACCAGGGAGGGTGGAGGCAACAGACAACTGGGTTTGGGGGCTTCTGAAAGAATAATCTGAACTGGGTGAAGGGAATGTGCCGGAGGTGCGTTGGGAGTGGGCATGCAAAAGATTACCCAGGATTGTTGCAATAGTTGACATAGTGTTGTTTAGACCAATTTGCTGTTGAGTGTGCTCATGCAAGTGGAGAGTGTGTTATTGAGAGTGGTGAGTTGTTGATCCGTGTGTTGTACAGTGCTAGCTATTAGTGCCAGGTGAATATTCTGTGCTTCAGTGGTGTTTTGAAGTCTTTGGGATGCGAGTGAGAGCGTCCGCACCCTTACATATTCAGCTGGATCCAGCTGGGGCTCCTCCACATCACGGGCAACTTCCTCCTGCACGTGTGCAGCAGGCTGCTGCTCAGATTCTGTAGAAAGATAAAAAGAAACCCTAAGATATTATATTCAAACAGTAAGGTACAATATTATATTTGCTAACAAGCTTTACTACGCGTGATGTAGCATTGGTCAAGTCTCAACTTACATTGAATGTGCTAGCAGGCCTTGACAGTCCACAAAAGCAGACATTGCCACTTATGTTTTTTAAAATTGTGCTAAAAGCCCTACATATTTAGACATTTTTTCTTGTGTGTACATTTCATTGCCTACAATGTGATAGGTTAAGACATTGTGCAATTAAAGTTTTCCTTCAGACACATCGTGAGAGTTGACACATTTGCTCAGACAGACATAAACCTTTGCAAACATTAACAAAACAAACTCATCATGTACCTAGTGGAGCGGCCTCTCCTATTCAGTGTGGGCTATAGCCAGTGTCTGTTACCCACCCCAAAAATCTCCACAATTGATATTGCGGCCCTTGCACATGTCCCTTATTCTAAAAATCTTTGTTGCTTCAATATTTAACCATCATTTACTTAGTCCACTGTATTTTTACCTGATTGCCCTACAATAACTATTTCAAAATTCTGCTACTACTACCACTCTTCACTTTTAAAAGCATAACATTGGTTATCAGGTTATCAACACACAAAAGTCACTTATATCACATTCAGATTTTTTGAGTGCCAAACCCTATATTGTGATTACAAATTTATTATTATTGTACTAATCTGCCAACACCACCACACTTAATAGTGTGTACTACAAATGTAAATTGTTAGAGAATCTTATAAATAAGTTGATACATTTGGAGCCATGTGTCCCTCAATGCTTTAATCCAATTAGTGAGTTTGTTAGGGATAAGGTAATTAGCATAGTGTAGCCTAAAATTGTATACTTTCCCTGTAAAATGTGAAGGGAAGGCCACTTTTAGTAACAGTTTCATTACAGCAATGACACATATTTCTTCCTAAATAGATGCCTACATTATGAGATTCAAAAAAGTGGTATATATTACAATATGTTAGATAATTTTGCACTTACTGTTTGTTGGTTTGTTATTAGGCAAAGCAAAAAAAACCTCACAAATTTTCAGATTGGGCTGCCCTGCCAAAAAGCAAATGAACAGGAAGGAAAGCAAAGTGCAGGTGGGTTTAAATGGAGGTTGGTATTAATAAACCAGGTGTACACTCTTCTTCCTAATTGCAGAGCACAGAGTACTCGTCTCATCGGAGACGGGCGCCATGTTCTTGGTTGGAGAGGCAACCAAAACACACAGGTGTTTGAAAGATCCGCGTGTGTCGTGAACACGCCAATTCGTGCTCAGAGAACCAATCGGAGCGCACACCGCTCAATTTATAGTGAGAGATAGCATTAAAAAAATGAGGGCTACTATATTCAGCAGAATGGAAAACGTACCCTCTGGCCTATCAAACGAAGTGAAGCTGCGGGCGTATGAAAGGGTCCGCAGACACCTCCGCCTGCGGTGTCATGTAAACAGGACCATCGTTCACCTCCAGCGGCGCTGGAGCGATCTCCGCCGGCGTCAGCCCCAGCTCCTGGAGGAATTCCGCCAGGAGTTAATAAGAAGTGAGTTCTCTTATTCTAAAAAAAAAAAATGTGTACACACATATATATTTCCTATATGTTTGAATATATGTTTACCCTAAACACCTAACATGGCCTACATAACAATGTAAAGGTCATTCCCTTCCAGTGCACCCAAAATGCTGTGGCTCCTGTCTCCTACATTTTTCTGCTGACAATGAACTGACCTAAAAGTATTTGGCAAAAACTTCAGAATATTAAGGGTGTTTGCCCACACCTTTAAAATGTAGGTTTGAATGGGCAAATACCTTATGGTTATTACAAAATATTTGAAGGACCCATAGGGTGCAAACAGATTACATACTGTACTCGATGTAGCTAATGATTCTTTAATTAACTGGCTGGTTACAATGTGAGATAGTTCCAACTAAGGCTGATTTCCAAACTATAATCACCATCCAAAGTATTTGAGAACCCTCCACTAACTCAGTGGTCCGGTACAGAGAGAACTATTTGACATCATTTCCAGGCCCATGGGAGTTTGCAGACTTTATTTCACTAACATTTCAAAGCAGACTACTGGCAATTTGTCCAAAATCCAATTGATCGGCCCAGTAGTATGTTTGGGGAGAGTGGTATTCGACACATGCAAGGTTGGAGGAAACCGGCAAACTCCACATAAATGATTCTATAAGCAGAACTTGAACTCCTGACTCTAGTGCTGTGAGAGCAAAGTGCTCTCCACTAGGCCACTGAGAGATTCAACATCTCTATAAAAAGATCCTAAATGTGTGACAGGTCATGTGAAATGCTTTGGGTTCATCATGTTTAGCTACTTGCTTTGGTAGTAGCTAATATTTGTGTCTGCTGGCAATGCTACGTGAATTAAACATGTATGATCACCTGATTGTCATAATACTATTGGTTTATTGAGCTCGTGAATGTGTTAACAATACCTGTTGTTTTTTGTCTTGTTTCCAACAGTTTGGAAAGCGGCAATGGTGGCGACCGGTGGTGGAGGATGAGGAGCCTGAGAGTCGGAGGCGGATACCTCCCCAGAGGCGGAGAAGCAGTGCGAGGGCCAGGCCAAGGCAGAGGAGGAGGAGTCCCAGCATGCGGCCTTATCAATGTCTAATGTGCATCCAAATGTGTTTGGAGCCAGAGGCCTAATGTTATAAAGTAATGTAACAGTACGCATCTCTAGTAAATCCTGTTTTTTTTTTTTTTCAAAATAAGTTTACATGTATTTAATGTTTATTTTCTGTTTTATTTCAGCACACATTGAGGAAGCAGACAATTGCCGCCCCCCCCCCCCCCCCAACAAACCTTGGCAGATATCATGCATGAAATTGCAGCATCTGGGGCCAAATTAAAGCAACTCCAAACAGAACAAGAAAAATGTTTGGAGGAGCTTGAGGGCAAAATGGCCTATTGGTGAACCATATATGATTAGTGTTTTTTTTATTGTAAATAGTTTTCACGATTAATGTACACATGTTAAGATTTGCTTAAGTAGCACAAATTATAGACGTTAAACTAAAAACAACCTTGGTGTGTGTGTGTCTTTATTCATCTAAATTATGTGAGTCTAAAGTGCTCACCAGTGCGCTACCTGTGAGTTTTTGGTATTTTGTTAGTAATTTGTGTTGCCTGTGTCGAACGCATGCTGTATTTTTGGGGTTCTCCATGTTTTTCCACATCTCAGGTTGGGGTAGTGGGTAGCTCTCCCACTTTGCATAAAGACAGTCATGAGTTCTAATCCATATTCAAGGCCAAGGTATTTGCGTCAGATGCAAGTTCAGCATCTGTTGGAGTTGGTCTCCACGTAAATTTGTATTGACCTTTTGGACAGCACTGTTGTGCGGCTTCATATGCTTTTTTTCAAATGTGACACTTTAACTATATTGTGTATTGGTGCAGTCATGCAATGTTCCTTTGCAGCAGCACACATATATACACTTTGAAGCCTAGTAAAATAGTAGGTAGCTCAAGTACTTTTAAATTGTGGCACATAATAGCAGTCTGAGGCCACAATTACATTCTCCTCACCCAGCAGAGTGACCATACTCCAGATTGGCAAGCAGTAAGTACTGAACACTGACACACAATCTGTAGTGAGATTCAAAACCCCACCCCAAACATAGTGGTTGACACAAAGGTGTGTTTGGATATAAATCTAATCAGTAAGAGTTTGGAGTGGCTACCTAGCTAATAGGCTAGGAATATGCCATGTCTGCATGGCCATCCTCTGACCAACTGGCACTGTGTTTTTTTTTTTTTAAAGGGAACCACTACCAAGAGGGCAAATGGTAACTGTGCACAACCATGACACAACTTGATGTAGAGTCCAAAATTGCATGCACCAAATCAAAGACAGATATTTCAATCCAAATGACAGGTAGGCAAAGCACTCCCCAAACATTTGTACTGTTCTACGTTAAAAAGCCATTACCCTACTACAAATCTATACTCCAGTTTAAACACCTTTTGATGACAGCATCAAAACCAAGTTACCGCAAAGGGAAAACTGACACTATATGGTGTAAGATTTAATTACTATCCCATGTCCCCTTAGAGTGTCTGTCTGCCGTAGCCTAGCACACATTAACACCAGTAATAAATTCTGTTGGTACTCATTACCATAGCATCTCTGAGCTCAGTTCCACACTGGAGTTGCATTTGATGCTTACAATTGGTCAGATACACTGTATGTTATTTATTTATGTTAGTATCATGCTTCCTATTGTTTACTTATGCCTAATGGATAATTGTATGTGTATTCTCAATAAAACACAGCAGTAACATGTATTTTCAGGTAGGCCCATTTTGTATTACCAATGTTTACACATGTTTGGCAAATCTCTGCCCCAAAAAACTCATGTCCACAGTATGCCAGAGCCTGCTCAGTGATTTCTTAAATTTGCAAGGAAAGGAGAAAAAGGACAAGTGGTATTAAATAAATGATTTAATTGAGAAGCCAGGTGTACATTGATGTTTCCTCCCTACAAAGCATGGAGTACTCTTTTCGTCCGCGACGGACGCCATATTTTTGGTGGGAGAAGGCAACCATTACACACACAGGTGTCTGAAAGATCCGCGTGTGACGTGATCGTGCCCATACGTGCTGAGAGAACCAATCACAGCGCAGAATACTACCATTTTGATTGCTTCCAAATTCCAAAATGAGTGCAGCAATCTTTAGCCGCAGAGAACTCCGTGTGTTAACAGAGGGCAAGGATAATGTGCCCTCTGGGCGCTATGTCTTGAACAAGATCAAGTTATAGGCATACAGAAGGGTGCGCAGACACCTCCGGCTGCACTATCATAAATTTCGCACAGTGCTCCAGCGCTGCTGGAGCGATCTCCGCCGGCGTCAGCCCCAGCTCCTTCAGGAACTGCGACAGGAGATTATAAACAGTGAGTTCTCTATTAATCGCCCAAAACACGTGTTCACATATAGCTTTACTATATGTTTGAAAATATGTTCAACCTAATCACCTGACATGGCCTACCAGTACATATCAATGTTTC
Source organism: Mixophyes fleayi (assembly GCF_038048845.1). NCBI lineage: Eukaryota > Metazoa > Chordata > Amphibia > Anura > Limnodynastidae > Mixophyes > Mixophyes fleayi. Next base: position 4,138,338 of record NC_134403.1, read on the forward strand.
AGCACACTATAAAGGTCAATCCCCTTCAAATGCACCCAACCTGCTTTGACTCCTGTCTCCTACATTTGTCTGCTGAGCATTTACTTTCCTAAATGTTTTGGGGAGAAACTTCTGAACATTAAGGGAGGTTTGTTGAATCAGCCTTTCCAACCCTCTTGACCCCAGTGCTGTAACTTGCTGACCTAACCTTCTAAACAGATTGAAGTGGCAGATGTTTTTTTTATTATTGTGCAAACATTTAAATGGCATGTTTTAAAAACTAAACACCTTAAGGATTTTTGCAAATATTTGTAGGTCCCATAAGGTGCAAACATATTACCTACTGTACTATATATAGCGAACCAATCACTAATTAACTGGCTAGTTACAATGTGAGGTAGTCCCAACAAGGGCTGATTTCAAAAATAAACTCCTCATCCAAAGTATTTGATATCTCTCCAGTAATTCAATGGTCCGGTACAGAGAGAACTAATTGTCATCATTACCAGCCCCATGGCAGTTTGCAGACTTAAATTCCCTAACATTTCAACACAGACTACTGGTAATTTGTTTACAAACCAAATTAGCCACCTAGTAGTATGTTTGGAGAGTGTGGTAGTCAACACATGTAAGTATGGAGCAAACATGCAAACTCCACACAGATGAAGCTATAATTAGGACTCAAATTCCTGACCCCAGTGCTATGAGAGCAAAGTGCTAACCACTAGGCCACTGAGATATTCCACATCCCTATACCAAAAACAAACATTTGTGACAGGTCATGTGAAATGCTGATTGTCATAATACTATTGGTTTATTAAGCTGGTGATTGTGTTAACAATAGTGTCATGAACACGCTCCCAGCTGCCGTGACGTTGGGGTGTTTGCTGTATGAGGTCACACACGATTTCAGCCCGCAGTCTCTCTCACCTATCACACAGGTTCTTAGACCTACGGAATCGCCCCCAAACACAGCGCTCTCACACCCCCAGACGCTTCAGGTACAGCGACCACCTATTGGGTACGGGCAATAGGACCCCAATATACTATCTCAAACTGGCACACAAGCTCCTAGTTCCACAAACTAGCAAGACTCCCACCAGCACACACAGGGTTAACTCTTCACACCTCCAGACTGTTACACAAATGTACATACAAGCACACACAGCTTGTTAATCAAATGTATCAACAAATCACACACTGGCATTCCAAGGGTTTACCTGGACGAGCAATCTCCTCTACAAAGGCTATGGATTATTTAGAGTATCAAGGACGCAACTTATTAAATTTTAGATTTATTTATACAAAAGGTACAGGGCATTCAGATAAAAAGAAAAATAAGGAATAAACAAATAATAAATTTGACATAACAAGCAGAACAGTTTAAAATAAAAGAGATAACCTACAGAGCATTACTTACATATAATAATCTGTATGCCTGGGGCAGGCAGAAATAATGGACAGTCCTTCAATTAGATTGATCCCCAAAAGTCTGACAATTTGTTCCCTCAGAACACAGATTTTTAAGCAACCTCAAATGGGTGCGGCATTCACAGGGGCAGGGTTAATGCTAATCGGGGTTGTGTCCTGGGACACCTTTTCAAACCAAATTTACCTGTTGCCTGATTTATTAACCAATTCTACAATGTGATATATTTGTCCTGGACAGCGTTACATCGATCCAATCTTATCATTAACAAATCCCCTATGACTTTGTTCATCTTTTCATATCAAACATGCCTAAGTACAGGGCATTCGCAGAGCTTCCACTCCTTTTCTTCATTTCTCTGTGGGGCAGAATTCTTAATTTACCATATGAGCTGCCCTTCATCATGCTATTGAGGAATAGGTGGTTGATCTCTGCTTTTATTGATTTTAAGTGGCATATTTTTAAACTGAATTCTTTCTGTCTACACAGTATTACATATAGGCTATGTTATCCCCTGGCCTCATTGAGCCAGGCCACATGCTGAGCGGTACCTACAAGTCTATTCAAGTGTCACAAGCAAACAGTGCTATGTCCTGAAAGCTGCTAAAAGTGGCAGGCTTATCTCCTCACACTGGGATGTAAAAACCTCCAAATACCATTACATCAGACGCTGCTTCTTTAACTGTTACACTAGCTTATCAATGGATTCATTTGATACAACCTATTTACCCTGCAGTTATGAATTATCCCTTGTAAATAAATGCAAGCTCTCTAATTTACACCTAGGGGTTAGTTTGTGTTTATACTACCTATTGAAGGGAAGTACTAGCTAGGGAAATACATGATCAAATACAATGGATGTCTGTGATCTGCATATCTAAAGCTGGTCTCTGCACAAAGGGTTTACCTAACTCAATTACATGTTCTTGGCCTCATTTGGTCACACCTTTACCTGAGTTGACCATCAGGTTAATTTAGGTATTCATGCAAAGATTTATTTGGGTCCTGACATCCAATATTCTATTTCAGCATATCAGATCTATACTTTATCCTGACAAATAGCCTGTTTTTTTTTGTCCTGTTTCCAACAGTCTGGGAATGTTGGGAACGGCGGCAACGCCGTCGGGTTGTGAGGGAGGCGGAGGCGGAGGAGGAGGCAGAAGAAGACCAGCTGCAGCAGATGGCAGTCCAGGCGGAGGACTAGGCTGAAGCCTCCCCATAGACGGAGGGGGAGGAGCAGGGTGAAGGGCAGGATGAAGCGAAGGAGGACTCCCATTCTGCCGCCAAATCCTCCCCCACCGCCTCTGGGGCGGTTGAGTGGTCTTCTAAAGAGCCGGAGCCAGACCCAGGAGGGTGAAAGACAGCTGCTGGTGCCTCAAGCGGTTGAGGCATTAGGAGATAGTAAGTCTTTACAAGACAGGGTTTTTTGATTTTGATACCAATGCAATGTGCATAAAATTTGTGACTAATCCCTGCTGGAACAAATGTTGATTTAACGGTGACATTTATGACACAGGTTGCAATGATAATGGATATTCAAATGGGAGTTTGTGTAAACAAGAAAAGAACAGCCACAGCCATCTTAACACATGGTCACACAGGGCAGAGGCAACACGTACAGACGGTCCCGATTGACTTGTCAACTTCTCAGTATATAGTGATATAGATTTGCCATGAAATTATCCAAAAAATCTCTTGTAATAAAGCGAGTTAATGTTTGGGTTGAACACTGGATTATTCCTTAAATTTTGGAACTAACTTAGTACTGTACCACCTCTGTCTGTATGATTAAACAAATGATTTTGCATTTAGATTTGAACATATTTGCTTTGCAAAATAAAGGGACATGTTAGATTTACCAAACGTTTACAGATTAATGTCTGCTATTCAGCAGACATTTGATTTGACAAACACTGAATTTGTGGGAGTTTGCAATAAGTATGAGCTCAATTTTCAGACTAATTTTCAACTATTAGCTGTGAGTTATTGTGTAGGTAGGGCCTCAATGTAGTGTTTTTTCCTTGGGGCTATAATGCTGTTAAGACCTCCCTGCCCACGGCCCTCTCCCGGGGCACACCAGAATGTAGTACATCTCTAAAAATGCGACACCAAAGCCTTATCAACGTGTAATGTCCGTCCAAATGGTTTTGTAGGCAGAGGCCTAACATTTTACATTAATGTAACAATACACATCTCTAATTTCTGTTTGTTTGTCAAAATAGGTTTACATGTATTTAATGGTTTTTTTCTGGTTTCTTTCAGCACACGTGGAGGAAGCTGACAGTTGGCCTCTTCCCCCCCACCAACATTGTCTCAGATCAGGGCTGAAATTGCTGGATCTTGGGCCAAAATCAAAAACCTGCAAAAAGTGCAGGATAAATGCTTTGAAGAGCTGGAGCCCAAAATGGACTAATGGTCTACATTATATGACTAGTCTGTTTGTTTTTTTGTTTTTTTTTATGTAAATAGTTTTACACATTATTGTACATATGTTTATTTTAGTTTATATTTCTCAAATTATATAAGTTTTTCAAAAAACAGCCTTGGTGTGTGTGTCTTTATTAATCTATTACAAATGCACAACATGTGGGTCTAAGGTCAATAAAGAATGGATATGGATTCCAAAAACACTAGTATTTAAGTGACAATTTTTTGACACAAACCCATCATCATGTCAATATTTCTATAGCCCTACTAATTGTGGCTATCAGCTAATGAAGATACACAAAGTGTATTTTGTAATGAAATCCACACTAACATGTGTATAACAGTAACTCCATACACATAAGGCAATGGTCAGGAAACCAACTCATGACACCAGCACAGGGAGTCAGAGGTTGCAAATAATAAGCCACAATGCTGACCCGGTGCTGCATATAGTATTTTGCAAGACAAGAAGATGGTGAAATCACATCCAGGCACAAGCAGTAGCTGAAGAGAAAAAGGTTTCCATTTGCTAATTCCATGTCAGCCAAAGGAACATATGCCCTCCACCACCAATCCACCCCTCCAAGAGGTAGGCCATCCGTAGCAATAGCAGACACATAAATAATGTGCCCTGGGGATAAGAATCATTCCCAAAGGTATATATGGAATGCCATAGCTCATTAACTAGTTCCCCAAATCATGTGCCATTGTAGTGATAGACCAAGGTTAGCTTCAAGTGTCAAAGCAAAGCCAGTCACACATTGAAGAGAACATCGAAACTGTACAAAGATGAGGCCATGTTTGTGATTTGAACTCAGGACCTCAGTGGTGTAAGGCAGAAGTGCAAGCAATGCAAAGGTCCATGGTGCTGGAGTGTGGTGAGCGTTCAGTTGGATAAAGCTGAGTACATCACATAACATGTACGCCGTGGATCCAGATGAAAGTCAGTCTGCAGGCAATGTTGCATTTAACTCCAAGGAGACTGTCTCCTACAATTCCCCCCTCTTAGTCCATTTGTAGTAATAAATGTTGGCATGCACATAATAATGTGCATGTGAAGTGTGAGCCCTGAGGCTTTTCTAAAGTTCACCCCAAAAAATTATTTTATTACAATACAGGAGACATATGAGGGCATTTTTTAGAATGTGGTTGAGCGTGTATAACAAATCAAAATATGAAACCATTGTGTGAAATTCCTGCATTTTTTGTTAGCATAATGATTCCAGTCCACACAATAGTTGTGGGTATGCTTGGTATTTGAACTCATGGCTACTGTGTTGTGAGTCCAAATTGCTCACCAGTTAGCTACCTGTGAGATGGGTGCTTTGTACGTAATTTGTGTGAATAATGAAGAGTCGTTATAAGTGTCAGTTGCCTGTGTAGCACGCATGCTGTATTGTTGGTGTTGTCAGGGCTTTTCCACATCTCAGGTTGTGCAAGTGGGTAGCTGTCCCACTTTCCATACAGTCAATCATGAATTCTAATCCAGACAGAAACCCTTCCTCTGTGTGGAGGTTGTATGCACTCTTGTGTGTAACCTTTATGGAAGAGTATGCTATGCATTTTGCTGAAAAGGCAAGATGTATTTACACCACATACATACATACATACATACATACATACATACATTTTAATATATTCGTAATTCATGTCTTTTTAGTATAGCCATGTCCATGCATTTTGCATACTATACGATGACTTGAAATCCTAAACACAGAAAGATCTTGAGCAATGTGTTTGTTAAAAGTGTGCATTACTCTAATTACTAGCAAAGGAAAAACAATGTTCAGAGTCTTCCACATCATTGTTATTAGCCAGTGATTAATGAGTAAAGAGATGTCTCGTAAAAATAAGCCCCAGGCATTTGTGTTGTGTTCTGTGTAAACAAACTGTTGGTCCCTCCCACAGTGGGCGTGACGTATACATTGCTTAGCTTCCCGTCAATCGCTTGAGATTTGTCGCTTGTGCTTGTACCATGTTGAAAGATCCGCAGGTGGGTGTGTTTTGTAGTGTTTGCACTGCTTATTTCCGTGCCTTAAGTGTAGAGGACCACAGGAGGGTGTGTTTTTGCTGTTTCAGCTGCATATTTCATCCGCGTAAGTGTTTGCGTTACTCAAAGTATGCAACGCAGATACGGTTGCGTTTGTGTACCTTGATGAATCAGGCCCCCTGTTTGTAATTAGTGGTATGAACAGTTTTACTTTTATAATTTGTAGTTCATTTTGATGGACACCAGTTTTTCAAAAGTTTTAGGATGTAATCTCTGTTGAAGGACCTGTGGTAGCGCCTTACTTGCGCACACTGTCCTCTTATTGTGTTCTTAGATACACTCGTAATAAAACTCGCACTTTTATTTACTATTCCTTACACAGTGTTGCCTTACTCAGTCTTTTGACTACACTAAATAACACTAATCACTGTATCTCAGCAGTACTTCACAGTATATATTGTTATAAATAATCAATACTCACAACATATGTATGTATTTAAATCAAAGTATTTTACTGTTAACACAGAAAAGGTTGTATTCACAATTCACTCATATATCATAACGTTGTTTAACATAACATAGTATATTAATATAACATTAATCCTAGGTTCACCACCATTATTCCTTACACTATCCTAGCTTTACATATACATCCTTAATAAGAATCAGTATTTATAATATTGACTTAACTATCACAGAACTATCGCAGAAATTAGCCAATAGCTACTCAATTATATGTATTTAAATAGTTAAATCCACATTACAAATACACATATAGCTCTATGGATATTAATGATACTTATCAAGTCCTTGTATCCTCGGTCCGATTCTTTATCTGCAGTGTAAGAAACGTTCCTGTAGCATAGAATCCTTTCTTGTGGCTTAGTGTAGGTTTTCTGTAGCATAATGTATCTTAGTGCAATATATTATTATTATTATTATTAATTTTTATTTATAGGGCGCCACTAGGTATCCGTAGCGCCGTACAGGGACAAACAAGTATAATACAAGGTGAGACAGCACGATACAGTAAACAAAATGCACAGTAACTCCGAGATCTCAAAGCACAGCTAGAGGGGCGGGGAGAGGGGAAGGTCCCGCATACGGCGGAGCCCAAGAGGGCACGGAGGGCAGGGAAACCCCCAGAGAGGAGAGGAGGGAGCAAGAGGGAACGGGGAGGAGGAGGGCAAGGTAGCTGGAGAGCAGAGTTAAAGTGAAGACAGGAGGAGAGATGACCCTGCTCGAAGGAGCGTACAATCTAAGGGGTGGGGTAGACAGACAGAGAGACACGAGGGAGGGAGAGAAGGAGGATAAGGGAAGGGGAGTGAAGGGGAAGAGGCAGAAGATCTGGTAGGGAGTTAAGTGGGAGACTGGAAGGCTTTAAGAAAAAGGTGGGTTTTTAGAGCCCGTTTGAAACTGGACAGATTAGGGCAGGTTCTGATAGAGGGAGGGAGCTTGTTCCAGTGGAGGGGGGCAGCGCGGGCGAAGTCTTGGATATATATATTATATCCAATATATATATATATATATATATAATGAAGTGTGTTGTAATCCTATAGATCTATTAAAATAAAATAGTTGATACAAAAACTATAGAAACAAACAGATTTAAGTTAAAATCTAGTTTCTATCCTATCCAGCAAAAAAGCACGGCAATACAATGCTTTTACAAAGCAACGCTAAAAGAATTTCAGGACTTGTGCAAAAAAGATTTTTCCAAAAATAAATACAATTATACATAGAAAAATTTAACAAAGAAGAATGGAAAGCTCTTAAGAAACTTCAATCCGATTTAAAAATTACCATAAAAGCAGCAGATAAAGGAGGAGGAGTGGTTATACTTGATCACAGGACTATCTGAAAGAAGTATACAGACAATAGAATGATAACACTTTTTACATAAAATTAGAAAAAAAACCTATAAACGATTATCAAGACCCCTTAAAAGACCTTATAAACTCAGCCTTGAAAAAAAGTATAATTTCTAAAGATTGTTGGCACTATCTATGGGTACCATATTCTATCACTCCCACCTTTTATATCTTACCCAAAATTCACAAAACACTTATCTCACCGCCAGGATGACCTATAGTTTCTGGCATTGGATCTTTAAGCACTAACCTATCACACTATGTAGATTTTTATTTACAGGAATTCGCTGAATCCCGACAATCCTATATTAGGGACACAAGACATTTAGTAAGAATTTTGAAAAATATTTCATGGAAATCATCATATTCCTTTGTCACATTAGATGTTAATGCACTTTACACAAATATCCCTCATAAAAAAGGTATAGAAGTCATAAAAGAAGTCTTATAGAAAAGTAATATGGAGAGTGAACAACAAAAATTTATAATGGATTCCATCACCTATATTCTTTCTATATTTATATATATATTTATATATATTTATATTTATATTTCTTTCTCATAATTACTTTATTTTTAATTTAGAATATTATTTACAAATCACTGGAACGGCCATGGGCATGAGGTTCGTGCCTAGCTACGCCAACATATACATGGGTCATTTTGAATCCCGGTATGTGTGGGATAGTGGCTATGGTGCGAATCTCGTGTACTATGGCCAGTATATAGATGACCTTATTATTATTTTGGCTGGAGACACAAAATGTATCCAAAAATTTATAGTACATCTCAATCAAAATGATTATAATTTATCATTTACCCGTAATTGGAGTAAGGAATCAGAACATGTTTTGGATCTCACTCTTCTGATAAAAAAATCACAATATTATAACTGAAAACTATCAGAAACCAGTAGATACAAATAACTATATAGAGTTAAACAGTGGACACTATAAACCTTGGTTAGAAAACATTCCAAAAAATCAACTTAGTAGAATAAGGAGAAATTGTTTAGAATTTCAAAGCTTTGATAGACAAGCGAAAGATATGATAAATGCTTTTAAAAATAAAGGGTATCCATTACAAATTCTAAAAACAGCGTATGAACTTACAAAACAACTAGACCGTAACTTATTAATAGAATAAAAAAAGAATAAAAACAATAACAAACTAACTGAGATAGCAACTAATGTGACATTAATCACAAAATACAATAATAAGTCAAAGGCTATAAAACATATCATTCATAAAACCTATCACAGTCTTAAGCAAGACCCTATTCTCAACACCACTATTGCAGAAAAACCCACAATAATTTTTAAGAAAAATACAAATTTAAGAGACATGTTAGCACCAAGTCATTTTTGTTTTTCTTGCTAAATAAAGGATTTCTAAAAATTAAAAATCCATTTTAAAAGTCTCTACAGCAACATTCCATATAGATAGTTCTGTTTGATAATATCGAATAGGGGATCTAAGTCCCTCTCTTCTCTTCTCTTTAGTTATATATTTCATGTGATCTCCCGGACAGCTATATAAATAGTGTACGATTACAGTTTGTTATTGAGACAATATTTATTTTTATTTTTAGACTTTTGATACAAGATATACATGTATACAAGAAGTATATAAATAAGAGAGTCTTTGATAATATATATAGAAAAAGAAAAACCAGACTGCTAATTAGTAACACCCGCTTCTAATTAACACAAGCAGGCTCTATAAATATCTACAGGAATTATTACTGACTATCTTTGAAAAAGTTGGCCACAGAGCTGACAAAATGCGTTAGTGGAAAAGGAAGACTCTTCTTATTGTCTTTGATTTATGAGATTTATGGAGGAACAATATTTATCATCTATCTCCCAACATAGCGGATATATTGAATTAAGAATACACAGATATTACATCTATATTGGATACTATCGGGGCTACATCGAGCGGAGCTAATACACAGGTGCCCCTGTGAAAGAGCACAACTATCACCACTGCCCTTACACACCATTCATAGAAGATCCTTTTAGATGTTATATGGGACTATATATTATATCAACATAAGCGAACATATTGGATCAAGAGTACACAGCTTTTATATCTAAAGTGGATATGATCGGGGCTTTATTGAGCGGAAACAACATACAGGTGACCTCACGAAAAAGTACAGCTAACCTCGCTGCCCACATATACCATTCATAGACGATCCAACTAGATGTTATACGGGACCACATATCATAACATCATAAGATCTGTACAGATTTTTCTTTCTATTGAGAAACGGAGCACAAATCACGAGTGACTCCTGGATTTGCTGTCATCCCCTCAACAGTTGAGATTGTGTATTCTGATACCACCGCAAGAGGTTAGGAAATACGTGGAGACTGAGTAAGAGACACATTGTGTCTACCCTTCAATACACGTTAGACACTTTGTGTCCATTTTCCATATATATCTGCTATAGACTTATCCTTTATTGTTTATTTTTTCTGTCCACTGACATTTTTTTAATTTTGAATTTTTTTTCTTTTTTGTATTTTGATCCATGAGCTCCAACGATATATTTATTCAGACCATTATATAGAGGTACCACTAGTAGATATATCATTATATATTTTTTAATACTTTTTTTATACCTTAACTTGACACTGATATAGCTTTCCTTGGCATTTGTGGAATTTTGGTGTACTGGCCAGACACCCCTTTTCCATTAATGTATTTCATGTTATATCATGTTTTTATTGAAATACAGCATTGCTACCATTTTTATTATTTTTATTATGCTTATAAATAAAATATAAGTACACAACATCCGCCATCTATTAGTATTTTTTAGTATAGATATATTGTGGCGCATCCCATACGTTTTTTTTGCATACACACTGATTTATTACTTTTTGAGCTTGGCAACCTCATTGGGGATAGCGACCGATATATTTTTACACATATTCATATCTGTACAGCTCACAGGTTGAAGCATAGTGGTTACATTTTTTGTATACTCTCTCACACTCACTTTATCAGCACATTTCCATCATATTGATATGTAAATAACCTGATAAGATCGGTGCAGTCAGATCACAGCTATTATTATTATTATTATTATTATCATTTATTTGTTAGGCGCCACAAGGTTTCCGCAGCGCCGTACATAATACAAACAGGAGATCATACAGGGTGACATAGTACAGAGCAATAAACACAAAGTACCAATACTTTAGAACTCCGGGCAGACATATGAGCGAAGATGGAGTAGAAGAACAGGTATGGAGACAGGAGGGGAGAGGGGCCCTGCTCATATGAGCTCACATCCTAAGGGTATACATCCTAAGCTATATATTGATTGCCTCTTTTACCTTGTTCAACCCTCTACAACCCACTTTATGAGCACACACTTGCAGCATGCGTCCTACTCACATTTTATCACTTCTATAATAGCAGGTGAGAGCAGGAGGATGGGCTATATAAAGAAAATAATGATCTAAAACAAGTGAGATCTGATATTTTCTAGGAAATTATGTTTTGCTCGTTTTCTGATATGAATTTACCGTGAGAAATCAAGTCACAACTCGAAATCTCCACTTGATAAATATTGATAAATATACCGGTTTGAAACATTTTGTCTACAAACTCCATAGCAAAAAGGTGTGATCTGCTTGATTTATAGTAACCCTCATAGTAACCCTGCTTGCTTAACCCCCATCTCCTCCCTTTGCTCGTCCTCCCTTCTCTCCTCTTGCCTCAACTGGCTCCTCTTGTGCCTGGTCTGTTTACCCTCCCTTAGGATGTAAGCTCGTATGAGCAAGGCCCCCTCCCCTCCTGTCTCCATACCTGTTCTTCCGCTCCGTCTTTACTGCATATGACTAGCCTGAGTTTCTGAAGTATTGGTACTTTTTGTTCATTGTTCTGTATGGTTTCACCCTGTATAGTCTACTGTTAGTACTGTGTGCGGCGCTGCGGATACCTTGTGGCGCCTAACAAATAAATGATAATAATGATAATAATAGTATTCTCCTTGACAAATTAACAGTTCTCCATTGAAGACATAAACTGGAATGAGAATCTAAGCTTGGCCTGAAGTGATTTTTTGGAAACTAATACAACAGCCGAGCTTCTATTTCAAACACTATCAAGGAGACAGCATACACAATATATTATCAATGGTATCTTAAGATATATGTCTCTACTGGTCCAACTAGTTGGAGGCATCATGACCAAAGGTAAGGTTTTTTTTACCACATATGATGACCTTGTCCCAAAATGTCCTACTATTGGGTTGAAGAACATAAGCTTCTCAACTCTCTTTTGGAAATGTCCATCAATATCCCTGGACATTTCTCCTGTCCTACCCTCCACAAAATCTAGACAAACATTCTTTTAATTTGATGAACCACATGTTAGTAGCAGCAAAATTAATTCTAGCAACTTATTGGAAAAAAAGATCCTTCTCTTTTTACAACACTTAAAAATTGTGTCTGACATGTCGCATGTATGAAAAAATCACATCTTACCTACATGACAAACCTGATGTTTTCTTTTGAGTCTGGTTCCTATGGCTTTACATTGAGGAACAAATTCCATAATCTCCTCCCTTAAAACACTTATCTATTACCTGGATCCAATGACTATTAACATTATTTTGGATACTACCGAACCCTCAATAGCATTCTTAGTAATCTTTATTAATTCCATTTGCCATTACACTTATCCTCCTGTGGACTCCCCCTTCCCTCATATTCCTGTCCTACACTTCCTACATCCTAGGTAAACATTATTACATTACATTATGATTAATCTTCTTTTAAAACCTGTAAATGATCAAATGATTTTTAATATATTTATTGTAATAATAAAATAACAAAATATGTTAGTTTATTTACCTTTAAAATTAAAGTGTACTATTAATGTTATAATTCATGTTTGTTAAAGAAAAAAAAAGTTTTTTTAAAACAGAGCTAAATGAATTTACACCATATTCTGTGATGTAATAAAGCTGCCAGGACAGCTACTTACAGGTTACCTTACAAATATTACCCATACCAGAGAAAGAGTTCTATAAAATAATCCATTGGGTCATATACTGGATATGAGATATGAATCACTTAGAAACAGTACATTAAGGTGCAACATCTGCATTGAACAAGAGCAGCCATTAAGGGACTTTCTGTCATTGACTAAATTACACAGCACAGATATTTGCAGGTTGGTTGCTGTTGTTTTACTGCACATTTTCTTCCTCAAGGCATTTTAAGAAAATGAGCTCTACTAGTTGTGATGAAGGGTAAGTGCTCATACGTGATACCCATATAATCTAGACAGTGCTTCCAGTTATGTTCTCTCTGTTACTATCAGCGGGTGCAACTAGACAAAGTGCCAATTCTATATATAATATCATCCCTCTGTATCATGTTTAGGGTGCACAGTTGTTATTAAACTACATGGACTATTTCTCACAGCAACTATGCTGACCTGACACATATTATTATTTCATCTACATCCATCTAATATGGATTAACATGTAATAACTATTAATATCAGCATTACATGCACCTAAGTTATGCATTTCCTGTAGCTGCACTTTGCCTGAGGTTCCAGTGCAGCTTCTTCTAATTGACCCAGTTTCCCAACGTAAAATGTTTAAAGAAAATATATTAAAATGCACAAGTTATTACTAGCTACAACAAAGTTATAAAATACTACTTATGTATTATGGGAAATAAGGCAACCTCTTACACACTCAAATTTGTATGATCATTAGATTCACTGAATATAACACATAGTGTTTGAAATAATTATCTCACACAACTATACGAGAAAACCATTTTATTATGTGTACAATCGATTGTCCTTATGATTACTAAAAAAGATGTTTTCAAATCCATTGTAAGAGAGATACAAATATAATTTGCTATAAAGGTATAAACAATATTTTATATAGATATTATATTGTTCTTCTTTATGGTTTTTATTAGAAATCTTCTGGGAGAAATAGATTTGCTTCGCTATGTATAGACAGGAAATTGTACTGTGAGTTTTGTCTCAGTTGTGATGTCAGTTTTTTCCTCAATTAATGATTCTGTTTATTGCAATATTCCTCAATTATACTGTAAAGAAAGAGAAAGAAATAGGAGTTAGAAAACTAAATGATCACACATATGTACATTCTTCTACCTGCATATTATGTAATAATCATATATAGAAGACACATAACTAAATATAACAGTTACCAAGTATATGAGGTTAAAGAATGGCTTTGTTCTCATTAATGTACAGTATAATGTCCATATGATAAAACTGTGCAAGGACAAGGAACATATAAGCCGTTTTTTAAAATCTGAATACAATACCTGAGCTATATGTAGCTTTGAAGCCGACCCCAGTAACACGGCTGTCACTGACAAACTCAATCAGCATCTGGTTAGTGGAAGCAACTATGCGAGGGATCGGTTCTGTCCCACATGTTTTGTCCAGCAACACAGGAGATGTCCTACTGGGACCATCATAAATCTTGATGTAGTCAGATACACAATCAGGTGAGTATTCGACATCAAAGCCATTAAAATCCAGGGTGATCTAAATATTAAACATTCATATCAGAAATGTTAGTTTAAGAAATAAGACCACGTGTAACTTAATTTACACTTTTAAGCCAAACTGGACTTTACTGCACAGAGGATGTGATCAATATGTGATTAAAGCTTCTCAATTCTCTTTTTGAAATGTCCACAAATATTCCTGGACCTTTCACCTGTCCTACGCTCCACAAAATCTAGACAAATATTCTTTTAGGGGGATAAAAAAAGAGGGGATAAGTCATTGGGGATAATCACTTATCCCCTAGAGTATTGTAGAACTATAACTACAAGCATTGCATTTTGAATTGAGCAGCAGGTGTTTTAAAATACTTCAGCCCCCGAGTGCCCCTATAGGAATACACTTTATTTTGTTTGATAAATGATTATTCTTATTCAGGGGAGCACCACCTATAGGTCATATTATAAATCTGCCTTTTCCTTACTTATTAAGTGAAGGTTGATAATTTCCAAGAAATATATCTGGTTCGGACCCAAACTCTATAGGTTCTTGTGATTTTGTAATGCACGATGAACACTGTGGGGCTCATGCAGAGTTGTCTCTTTTATTTGTGTAAAATACACATTTTCTTACTGAGCATATGTATAAAAGCCATACTGATACGTCTGTATGCAGCTTACAATGCATCTTACACTTACAACTAATGAAAAGGTGGAGGGAACATGCGAGCAAACATAGGCCGAGTACAGTAAGTAAGGAATAGTCACATAACTGAGACTGTAGTAGACATGGACATAGCTGCAGATACACCAGTAGGAAGGTATCTGATGTGGGTGCTAGGAGGGCTGGTTCAGTGAGGTGCAATGATATTTGTGTTTCTACTTAAATACATTTATAAGGTAATTGAACATTTCACATTTATTAGCAACTGTAAAGCTACTAATCTCAGTTGTGTATGACACATTATTAGATTGTGAACATATAGAGTAATGTGGCTTTTGCATTTACTACTAAGTCTGTGACATCCCTATACTTTCTATAGGCTATCGTGAGGCTAAATACACAAACTTCTTATTTCTGATGTACACTTGGCACCAATGCTTGTAATGGACAGCTGGACGCACCTTGAGATCCGTCTGAATGAATATAACGTGTGTGTCCTTACCTGCAAATAGTCAGCACAGAAAGGCATCTAACGCTACTTATATCACTGTGTGTGTAGTGCCATAATACACATATATTACACTTATTAGCTGGTGATTGGATCTTTTGAAGCTCCATCATGATAGATCAAAATCCATTTCAATGCAGTGAGATCTGCTCTGAATATATTCCAGGTGTATTGGATTTCATGTCCCCGGAAGTGGCAGAACTGATTTTAGAAATTATATCTAATTCCTTTGCCTTCTGTTTGTCACCTGTTCCAAGCATTCTATACTGTACCTGTTCAGTGGTTGTTCTGATCAACCAAACACAGCTGGCATCATTGGGATAAGCTGAGGGATAGTTGGCTGATTTCAATATTCCATTTTTGTTCGTAAGTAAATGAGCACAAACATCTATGAAGGGAGACAGTGATTTTAATCAATTACTGTAGACTTGGTGAAGTATTTCCAGTTATTATTTCATTTTGATTTACTATATATGTGACAGATAACTTCACCTACACACTCTATGAGCCTCATGTAGAATTAGGAAAGAATCTCTCTTCAGGGTAGAATCTTACACCTGGACAAACCATGGTGCTTTGTAAGGAGTGTAAATACAAGTTGTTTTCAATGCATGGAAAATACACTCTTCCTGTTAGGATATTGGGATTGCCACTTTATCTCAGGTGGGCATGTGTTAGTATACACCTGTCTCAATAAATTAAGGTATGCTTCTCTTTTGACCTGATTGGACCTTTGGAGTTTAAAAGACCCTCCTGTTCTTTGCAGCTTTGTCAGTGAGTTTTATTCTTGACTCCTGTACAGTCTCCCCTCTGGGGTTCTTCAGTTTCCTGTTTTCACCTTCAAATATGGCTCTTTATTCCCTGACTAACGGCATACAAAGACTTCTGACTCTGGACCTTGGCACCAACATTACTACTCCAACTCAGCATTTTGGCTTTCTGCTTACTGTGATATCTACCTGTGTGTAGAGCATTTTCAACATTGAACAGTCTATTAAACATTGGTCAGCTGGCTAGGAAGGAAATCTTTCTATATCACTACCTACTGATCATTTGTTCACTATAGCTGTCAGATACAGCCACTACTAGACTACTCTGTTCTTAGTTTACAAACCATTTGCAAGCTGTGCTTTCACTGAATATGATCATTGGTAACTGTATATGTTTACATTATATTCAAATAATCTCATAGTCATTTGAACTTCTCTCCTGCCTCTACATATTCTTGAATTACCTTTGGCACACAGCACAAATATATTAGCAACTATAACATTACACTGCAGTTTAGAGATGAGATAGGAGCTTACCCTTCCCCCCATGCAGCCAACATGGTATGCCAAGGTGCAAGCTCGATTTACTCCTAAATCTAATTGGGGCCTCATATCATCATTTTCATCTATTTATTTATATAGCGCCACTAATTCCACAATGCTGCACAGAGAACTCAGTCACATCAGTCCCTGCCCCATTGGAGCTTACAATCTAAATCACCTAGCGTACACACACATACACACACAGACTGAGAGAGACTAAGGGCAATTTAATAGCAGCCAAATAACCTACCGGTATGTTATTGGAGTGTGGGAGGAAACCTGAGCACCCGGAGGAAACCCACGCAAACAAGAGGAGAACATATAAACTGCACACAGATAAGGCCATTGTTGAGAATCATATATCTATCAATACTTACTGCACTGATAAAGCCGGTTAATTTTGGAAACGTCCAAGATACTTAATCCATTCCTTTGTCCCAAAGGCACGTTGGGGTCTGGCTTGGGTACAATGCTAGGTTGGTTTGCAGTGTTAGAAAATGTATACCTGTCACACAGACAATAGACATCAGTACATTCCAGAATGATACAATATAAAAAGGAATATTCCAACATCAATGTGTTCTAGTTATTTTCCAGCACCATCATCTACAATATAATAAAAATGTGCATACCAAAGGGTATTAACTTACCTTCCATAATGCATCACTGAGCCATAGTCATACTCCAGACCCAGGTTATTAGTGTCTGTGGACCTGAAATCAGACCACCACACTGCAACAGGAAATGCCCAGTTACAACACCACATGCATCAATGAAAACAACTCAAAATTAATATTTATGTAATATTTTTGTGCACAGTACTTGGTGAGATGTTCTGGTACATGATGTCGACATAGTTGTCACGGTCACTCCTCATATGTTCATGGTAAAATCCCAGGGCATGATTTAGTTCATGTTGTATAATCCCTCTGCCCACACAACCACCAATCTGTACTCCAACCTTCTGACCTCCACCTGTTCGTCCGACCAATGACTCACAGCTGGAAACAGTAAGGAAGCAATGAGAGTTTGTTCAACGGTTACAGCATAGTCATCCACACAGAGCAATACATAGTAATTACCTGGAAGGAAGATTTAGATCTATTCAAATAAATGTAATGTAAGAATCACTTCTTCTACATATTCAATATTAAGAATATTCTGCATAGTTAGTCTCATAGTTAAATTCAAAAAGGTGGCAGATGTCTGGCTCGACTGATTGACCAGAAAAAACGAATGTGTTATATAAACAGGAAATATGTTGCACAACTGTTTCTAAAACTTTTCTATCCCATGTACAGACTCCTCTATACAGCACAGTGAGGTATGTAGACTGTTATTAGCAGGTTATACATACTGCTTGTTTCCTGTTTTTTTTCTAATATATTTGTTAAAACATATACATATATACATATGTGTGATTTTTATTTATTTGTTTTTTGTTTGTTTTGCACTCGAGAATATAGATTAGCAAATCTCCCATGGTATTTGATCCCTGAAGTTTGCAAACCCCACAATAAATAGTGAAGGGCAGCTATGGTTGACATCTGCTGACTGTGTTAAGATTTTTAAAGTAACTGGTTAATATTTTGGGTCACCAATGACTGCTTTATTATTGTTGGCTGATAATGCTTCTGTCTTACTATAATAACACACACTTTCTCCACCAGCTGATACAATTGTTATTCCACTCCCTTTTGTATCAAGTCTTCCCCACACCTAGATTGTAAGCCCATTAGGGCAGGGCCTTCTTTACCTTCTGTTTTATGTCATTTGTATGTATCATGATTCTGCCAATGTACAGCACTGTGTAATATGTCAGTGCTAATAATAATAATAATAATAATAATAATAATAATAATTCCAAACAATGTTGTACTATTTTTCTTATCTCTCCTCTTAATAAACCTTTAATAATAAAAAAATAATTCCTTTTTGACATAGACAGAATGGAAGAACCTACCCCTCTGAAGAGACAATGTTGAGGAAAGCCTTCTCTGTTGTTCGAGGTATAAACCTCACACAGGTTAATGTCTCATACTCCTGCATAGCATTTGTAAACACGTTCAGTTGATTGTCATCTGTGGAGAAAGAATGATGCACATTTATTAATAGATTAGAGCAATAGATGGCCATGAATACATTAGTAAACCATATGGAAGAGGAAACTCACTGTAATCAGGGGATAAGGTGTATGGAACAGGGACAGTCCCATCTTCAGATTTAGGCCACAGGCATCTTAAACACATGATAGCGCTGCGCCCAGTTTTTATAACAATGTCTCCTTCCTGTCTTGTCATGTTATAACCTGCATTAATCAGAAAAATAGACATGAAGCATTTAAATGTTAATTTACTATGAGCAAAATCCATGTCGTGTCATCATCATCATCAATATTTCTTTATATAGTACAAACAAATTCTGTAGCCCACAATTGGGGACAAACACAATAATATACAATACTGGATAATACAGATAAAGAGGTAGAAAGGCCCTGCTTACATGCTTACAATCTAAGGGACAATGGGAGTTTGATACATTAGGTTAGGTCTACATATTGCATTTCGGTCCAGACAGATTGCAAAGGTAAAAGTTATTAGTATCCAATGTGATCCAGTCCCATAGCAATGTTGGTCAGGGGTCAGAGTGTTATTGTCTTGTGGGAATTGTGCAAAGGGTGGTAAAAGTAAGAAGGTGAATGCTGGTGCAGTTTTGTTAAGGACCTTGTTGTTTAGTAGAAGAATTTTATATTGAATTTGGTAAAAAACAGGCAACCAATGGAGAGACTGACAGAGTGGCTCAGCAGAGGAAGAATGATTTGCCAGGAAAATCAATTTAGCCTCTGTGTGCAAAATAGATTGTAGAGGTTTGAGTCTGTTTTGGTGAAGACCAGTAATGAGGGATTTGCAATAGTCAATGCGGGAGATGATGAGTGCATGAATTCGATTTTTGCAGTGTCTTGTGTAAGATATGTGTGTATAAAAGTCTGCAACATGATTTAAATATAGAGTCATGTGGGGAAAAAAGGATGGTTCTGAGTCAAAGATCACACCAAGGCAGCAAGATTGTGGGGTGGGGTTTATGATCATGTTGTCAACCAAAATAGAAATGTCAGGTGGGAAACTTCTCTTGTTGGGTGGGAATATTATTAACTCTGTTTTATTTGTATTTGGAGGTGACATGAGCACAAGAGACATGTGAAGGTATAGAATTTAAGAGGACAGAAGGTAGAGCAGGAAGATAAGTAAAGAGTAGATCTTCATTTGTGAAATCAAATAAAAAGAGGATGTCAGAGGATGCTGGGAAGGAATTGAGCTGATTGCTTGTCGAGGGAGATGATACCATTCCAAGTCTGATCTTATCAATCTTGTACTTGAAGTAAGAAGTGGCGCTATATAAATAACTGATGATGATGATGATACTAGGCACAGATAGTAGTCAGAGGGATTGGGCTGGGAGGGTTCAGAAGAAAATATGTTTAAAAGCGTTTGGGGGTTAGAAGCATGAGCAGAAATGAACTATTTCAAGTATGTTAGTTTTGATTTGCCCAGAGCATGTGGATAAGTGTAATAGTTAGAAGTATATGTGAGGAATTCACTAAAGGTAGGAGATTTACAAGAGTGACAGTCTGCTTACGGGAACATCTTTGAAGACTTAGTGTTACTTTAGTGTGCCACGGCTGACTTCCAACACCACGTGGAGGAGACTTGCTAGAGACACATGATCTAGGACTGCTGCTAGGGATTGGTGAGAATGAGATACTGCTGTATCAGGGGAGAAGAATATAGAGATTGGGGAGAGAAGGTGTTGGAGAGAGGTGGAAAACTGTTGAAAATGAATATTGTTAAGATTTCTGCGGGTATGAGGAGATTTGGTAGAGTTTGACAGCAGAGAGGATAAAATAGTGGGGGTGAGCATACAGCTGATAAGTTGATGATCTGAAAGAGGAAATGGAGGGTTAAGGAAATCAGAAAATGAACATAGGCTAGAGAAAACAAGATCAAGGCAGTGGCCATCGCAATAAGTATAGGATTCAACCAACTGGGAGAGGCCAAGGGAGGAGCTTAAAGACAGTAATTTGGAAGCGGCATTAGAAAGTGGATTAACAATGTGTAAGTTAAAATCACCCAGGATGATGCTGGGCATGTAGGAATATAAGAAGTGAGGGAGCAATGCAGAGAAATCTTCAAGAAATTGGTGCGGCCCAGGGGGATCGTAAGTCACAGCAACACACATAAAGAATTATTATTTGTCACGGGCACTAGGAGTCTTTGCCCAGGATATCACCAGATGATGATCTTACCAGAGTAGTGTGGGTTACACAGTGGTCCTCTGGTAGAAGGGTGACTAGCGGAACATATGACTCAGCAGATGGTGAGAGGATGCAAATAGAAAAGTCAATGACTAGCAGCAATCTGGTTAATGATTAGGTAGATATGAACACGAGGATCTTGATGGACGTAAAGAAGTGCAGGAAGGTAACAGGGAAGTCAGTGGTCTGCGTACAGCAAGTTGTACCACTGCTTATGGTAAAGAGACTTGTCCAGGTGCTGGTAGGTAGCGGGGAAGTCAGTGGTCTGCGTATAAATTGGTAAGAAGTGAGTGCTCAATTGCTCCTTTTGGGGATCAGTGGTCAGTGGTCTGGAGAGCTAAATCTTAAATGAATTGACTTAATGCATACTAAGTGTATATCTGCTGGTTATTGTTGTCATCCTGATGTCATATCCTGTGGTTTCACCTTGTGATTCTTTCTCCTGCCTTGCACCTGTGCTTGTATGCTGCATTGGGATCTTTCTCAGCATACTTTCTGCTGACCTGTTCCTTATTTGTACCTGGACTTATCCGTGCATTTCCCTGTGCATGCTGCCTGGAATATTTCCTCACCTCCTATTTACCTGCATCAGCTGTATATCTGGTAGAAATCTGTATTCTGTTCTAAGAAGTGTGGCCTTCCTTGATGAAACACCAAAAGTGAGATAATCCTTGTGTAAGAAATCAATTATATGGCAATAATTTACAATCAAGTCATACGGTCTCAATCACTGTCCTCCAAGTCTGCTGACGATTACGAACACTATATAAACCCATATTTTCTATGGACATCACGATCCCCTGAGGAAATTTGCTGTAGCAAATGAAACGCGTTGGGACACACCCCTTAGTGACGTCAAACCGGAAGTCCATCTGTGCATCTCACTGTGGAACGCACCCCGTTTATCGATACACGCCGCTGGGTACATTACCCATATGGTCATCGCTGCTTGGTCACAGTCCTCCTTACCAATCTAGGATATCTCACCAAGGATCACCGTTTTTCCAAGTAAGACTTATTAATCAGGTCCGTCTGGGCCTTAAGCATATCGAGTACGAGGACTCGCGAATACCGGCTCACTGTCTACTACACTCCCTCTGGGACTTACTACTATTGATATTGGACCTCGCATTTGGACAATTGGTGGACATTAGTTTTGTGTCATGCAATATTGGAATTTGTTTTAGTGTCCTCTATCTATGATTGTTTTAAAACATTGTCATATGTCACTCACGCTGTGGCCGGCACACATGTTATGTCATTTTATTAAATGCATGTTTTTATCTGTTAGCATTGTATCCATATGTTGAGTATTAGAATTTAGATATTAATTTATGTTGGTCGCAATTTTATACACTTAGTATGCATTAAGTCAATTCATTTAAGATTTAGCTCTCCAGACCACTGACCACTGATCCCCAAAAGGAGCAATTGAGCGCTCACTTCTTACCAATTTATTAACATAGGAAGGGATTCCTTTTTTAGTTGAGCCGCTCTTGCTACCTAAAGAGTAGAGCGCGAGTTCCATATCCAAATATTGCAGTGGTCTGCGTATAGCAAGTTGTACCACTGCTTATGGTGAAGAGACTTGTCCAGGTGCAGGTAGGTAGCGGGGAAGTCAGTGGTCTGCGTATAGCAAGTTGTACCACTGCTTATGGTGAGAGGACTTGTCCAGGTGCAGGTAGGTAGCGGGGAAGTCAGTGGTCTGCGTATAGCAAGTTTTACTACTGCTTAATAGGTGAGGGGGTGTACAAGTGTTGATGAGTGGAAACAAAGAATGTAGACACTGAGAGCACAAGGAACTTGATCCTAAACCATATGCACAAGTCTATGTTGGTGTGGCAGGCGCTGCTTGACAGAGACAAATTCACTACTGGAATCCAGGCTAATAGCAGAAGGTCAATTAGCATATGTATCTCACGACTGAACAAAGAGGTAAACTTCCCAGCAGATATGCGGAGTAATAACACAGTCTCAGGGAGATAGAGGATTCCGTGGGTAAGTGGAGAACAGTCCAAGCGGATATGCAGTAAACAAATACAGTCAATAGAAAGTAAGCATACCGCGGTTCAGTTGAGCAGGCTGTCCACGAGAGGATACAGGAACAGCTGAGCGGCTGCACGCCAGCACGAGTAAAGAAACCACAGGTGAGTGGTAGCGGTAATCAGGGTCCGGGTCAGCACACAGGCAGAGAACTTGACACGGGTAGAACAACGATGAGCAATGCCGGAATCACTGGAGATAGCGAACACGAGTTGAACACTGGAGGTAATAGCGGACTGGAAGCCGCAGATGATTAGAGCAGGAATCAGCAGGGAACTGAAGACATAGTAGAACACAGGAGACTTGAAGCGGTCTGGAAACCGGCAATGAGTTGAGCAGGAATCAGCAGGAAGCTGAAGACATGGAGAAGTACACAGGAACACCTTCAGAGACTCACAGGGAATGAGACTCCAAGATCAGGCCACGAGGCAATGAACACAGGTGCTTTAAATAGGGAGCGTTGCCTGATCAACCAATTAACTAAAAGCAAAGGTCAGAAGAGTTCTTAGGAACTGCGCATGCGCAGACCATCAGGATGGCGGGCGGCCACGGTTTAGGATAGGTATGAATACTGGAGAGCCACGTACCAGTGAAGAGGCACTCACGGTCCAGTGAGTGACATTATTATTATTATTATTAATGTAGATTTTTAAAGTGCTGAAACGCTGTACAGTAATAAAATCAGGACATACATAAAACAGTGACATACAAGGTAGACAAAATAAACGCAGAAATGAAAACAACAGCATGAAGGACCCTGCCCATTACAGAGCTTACATTCTAAGTGGAAGCGGGCACAGCTGAAATAGGAGGAGCCAATGTGATGGAGAATGGAGATTGGGACAGTTACAAGGGTGCAGTATTGTGAATAGTGTTATCGGGGATGAGGTCACCTCTAAAAGAGAGATTGGTTTTCAAAGAGCATCTAAAGATTTGAAGGCTGTGGGAAAGTCTGATTGAGCGTGGTAGTGAATGAACATACTTATTCTTAAAAAGAAAGTTGCAGAGATGAAAAACACAAATTAATGAAATGTCAGATTAATAACTTAATCCTAACTTGTAACAATATCAAAGTAATATTATACTCATCTTTGTTTCCATTAAAAATATGTTTCTTAGATCAATAACACAACTTCACTTACTTTATAAGAGTTATTGTAGTTAAACTACAAATGCATGTACAATGTAAGAGTCATTTCAACACACCGACTGAAAATAATATTGTTCTACATAAATACTATTGTTCTACATTTAGGGATGAATTAAATTATCCGCAAGGTGCCGCCGGACATCATACCAATGTCCGTCTGTACACATTGCCAGAAAATGCAGTAACACGTTTTCAGTCCTTTTCTCCCCACATCTCTATGAAATGATAGGGGAATGAGCAGAGATTTGAGAAAAAACATTGAGGCAATATATTTCCATAGACTCGTTATAGCTAATTCAATTCCCCCTTAGACTTCTTAGCCTAACTCCTTTGTATTGCATTGTAGCATTTAGTAGTAGGTTGATACCTTTGTTGACTTCAATAATCCTGCTGAAAATATCTTCAGGTTCACTGGCATCTGTATCTGCTGTAAATACAAATGTACATATAATGTGATATCAATGTATACTACATCTATATGGATAGTCTCCTAAACAGGGACAAAACATTGCCTGGCTCCATTGCCCCTACAGCATTCTGCCCCCTCCCCACCCCCAATCTGTGGCTCTGAAAAGAGCAGATTGAGGACCTCTTCTTAGTATCCTCACAAGTGGCCTCTGCTTTGATCCTTTGAGACCTACAATGTGATAACCATGTATAATACATTTATCTGAATAGTCTCCTGAGTGCAGTTGTTGCAGTTTACTAAACAAATTCCTAAAAATGTAATCTACCTTTTATGTTTAAGTTTTTTTTGCTATACATGACTTCCGTAAGACCAGATAAATATGTTATATGACCAGACTCTAATATGTTACAGTGTGTCCAGATATGAATGTCTAGTATATGGTTTAAAAAATGTATTAGGAAAATGTTCCTACTTCTGTTTTGTATCTTTAAATTCAGAAGTTAGTGTGAGTGAGGTTGATGAGACTGCTAAACAAACAGCATTGTCCCCAAGACAAACACATTCATACATATCACATAAAAAATTACAATATAATCAACTTTTATGCCCCTCTACATATCTAAAAATTACTTTTTTTGACTAAATGATAAAATAAGACTATATAGAACAATATCGTAAGACCTTCTCCTAACTGAACCACAGAAGGTTCACTCATCTCAAATTATATTTTAAAAATATGAAAAATCCATATAGACATTGACAATGTCAGTATAATCACATACAGAGTAAAGGGGAATAATAAAACAATCTTTAGCAAACAGTTTTAATTGTGCTGTAGTAAATTTCCAAAATATAAATGTTTTACTTACCCAAAAGTATGTAAAATATCCCAGTAATGGTCATTAATGCACAATATTTAATGGTAAACATATTTACATACTCTGCAGTGTGTAGCTAAACTAGGGCAGTATGGGCTATGTCTATCCTTAACGGTTATACCTGGATGAGATGTTGCTATCTCCTTTACCATTTTCATTGTTTGTGTGTCGGGTTTTGACAAATAGAAACATATAGGTGGGGAAAAAATTTATATCAGTAGAAGAATTAGATGGTTTAAAACATGAAGAGAAAGAGACAAAGAAAGAGAGACAGAGAGAGAGAAAGAGAGAGACAGAGAGAGAAACAGAGAGAGACAGAAAGAGACAGAGAAAGAGGGGTGTTCAATGAACTATTGTGCTGTGGGTTGTAAAATAAGCTTTAATTATAAGTGACCATGATAAGAGCATACCTAGTAATATAATAATGCTGAATAATACTTCACTGGGGTCTGGTGATCACCCTGTTTCAGTGAGTACCCTGACATCTGTAACAGGTCATTGATTCTCTTCATGATTTACACTGGCAGAAGTGTTGTTGATGCCCCGTTCCCATTAACTGCTTGTTGAAACATTTTTTGTTTGGATCAGCATTGCTGGCCTGCTACAGTCATCATGGTACCTACTGAATCAGTGGGAACTCCGGAACCAAGGTAAGAAATGTTCGGTATTATTGTATTACTTATTGAACTTGAATCTAGTACTTCTGGGTATAACCACTGGAAAGCATTTGTGACTTCCGGTTGCTGTTATCAGGATCTCATTGAACATAGCGCAGACAGTGCAGATGTGAGTCTCTAGTCCTCAGGGGCTGAGTAACAGCTGAATCCCATTACCTCTCCACATACATGCTTCTCTTCTTCCACGTACTAACTAGAGATGAGCGCAATCGGATTTCCTGAATCCGAGCCCACCCGAACGTTGCCGATCCGAGTCGGATCCGAGACAGATCCGGGTATTGGCGCCAAATGAAAAATTGAAACCGAGGCTCAGAGTCATAATCCCACTGTCGGATCTCGCGATACTCGGAACCTATAAATTCCCAGCTAGTCGCCGCCATCTTCACTCGGGCATTGATCAAGGTAGAGGGAGGGTGTGTTAGGTGGTCCTCTGTTCTGGTAGATCTCGTGCTGTGCTGTGCTGTGCTGTTTAGTTCTGTGCTGTGCTGTGTTCTGCAGTATCAGTCCAGTGGTGCTGTGTGCTGTGCTCTGTCCATTTTGAGTTCAGTGGTGCTGCTGGGTCCTGTGTGCTGTGTCCTGTTCAGTCCAGTGGTCCTGTGTCCCGTGCTCTGTGCTTCTAAGGGCATAGTTATTTCCCCAATATTCCCAAGTGTTTAAAAAATTACAAAAAGTTAATAAAAAAAATATTCAAAAAACTAATTAATTTTTTTTTTAATTACAACAAAATTTGCCAAACCAATCCTGCAGTATAAGCCCATTGGTACTGCAATATTACCAAGTTCACACATTCAGCAGTAAAAGTCCAGTGGTACTGCTGCATTATTACAAAGTTCACACATTCAGCAGTATCAGTCCAGTGGTGCTGTGTGCTGTGCTCTGTCAATTTTGAGTTCAGTGGTGCTGCTGGGTCCTGTGTGCTGTGTCCTGTTCAGTCCAGTGGTCCTGTGTCCCGTGCTCTGTTCTTCTAAGGGCATAGTTATTTCCCCAATATTCCCAAGTGTTTAAAAAATTTAAAAAAAAGTTGTAAAAAAAAATACAAAAAAATAATTGTAAAAAAATTTAATTACAACAAAATTTGCAAAACCAATCCTGCAGTATAAGTCCATTGGTACTGAAATATTACCAAGTTCACACATTCTGCAGTATCTTTTGCTACATATAATGGAGAGCAAAAATTTGGAGGATAAAGTTGGGAAAGATCAAGACCCACTTCCTCCTAATGCTGAAGCTGCTGCCACTAGTCATGACATAGACGATGAAATGCCATCAACGTCATCTTCCAAGCCCGATGCCCAATCTCCTAGTACAGG
The DNA here is from genome assembly GCF_038048845.1 of Mixophyes fleayi. NCBI lineage: Eukaryota > Metazoa > Chordata > Amphibia > Anura > Limnodynastidae > Mixophyes > Mixophyes fleayi. The sequence goes on from NC_134403.1 coordinate 4,165,825, forward strand.
GCATGTAAAATCCAAAAAGCCCAAGTTCTCAAAAAAAAGCAAAAAGAGAAACTTAAAATCATCTGCGGAGAAACGTAAAGTTGGCAATATGCCATTTACGACACGTAGTGGCAAGGAACGGCTATGGCCCTGGCCCGTGTTCATGACTAGTGGTCCATCTTCACCCAAGGATCTTAGCCCTCCTCCTCCTCCCCCCCTACAAAAAATTGAAGAGAGTTATGCTGTCAGCAACAAAAAAGCAAACAACTCTGCCTTCTAGAGAGAAATTATCACAAATCCCCAAGGCGAGTCCAAGGGTGTTGGTGGTTGTCAAGCCTGACCTTCCCATCACTGTACGGGAAGAGGTGGCTTGGGAGGAGGCTATTGATGATGTAGCTGGCTCTGTGGAGGAACTTGATGATGAGGATGGTGATGTGGTTATTGTAAATGAGGCACCAGGGGGTGGAAACAGCTGATGTCCATGGGATGAAAAAGCCCATCGTCATGCCTGGTCAGAAGACCAAAAAATGCACCTCTTCGGTCTGGAGTTATTTTTATCCAAATCCGGACAACCAATGTATGGCCATATGTAGCTTATGTAAAGCTCAAATAAGCAGGGGTAAGGATCTTGCCCACCTAGGGACATCCTCCCTTATACGTCACCTGAATAACCTTCATAGTTCAGTGGTTAGTTCAGGAACTGGGGCTAGGACCGTCATCGGTACAGGGACACCTAAATCCCGTGGTCCAGTTGGATACACACCAGCAACACCCTCCTCGTCAACTTCCCCCACGATCTCCATCAGATTCAGTCCTGCAGCCCAAGTCAGCAGCCAGACTGAGTCCTCTCCAATACGGATTCATCCGAGGAATCCTGCAGCGGTAAGCCTACTACTGCCAATGCTGCTGTTGCTGCTGCTAGTCGGTCATCTTCCCAGAGGGGAAGTCGTAAGACCGCTAAGTCTTTCACAAAACAATTGACCGTCCAACAGTCGTTTGCCATGACCACAAAATACGATAGTAGTCACCCTATTGCAAAGCGTATAACTGTGGTTGTAACTGCAATGTTGGTGTTAGACGTGCGCCCGGTGTCCGCCATCAGTGGAGTGGGATTTAGAGGGTTGATGGAGGTATTGTGTCCCAGGTACCAAATCCCGTCGAGATTCCACTTCACTAGGCAGGCGATACCAAAAATGTACAGAGAAGTACGATCAAGTGTCCTCAGTGCTCTGAAAAATGCAGTTGTACCCACTGTCCACTTAACCACGGACATGTGGACAAGTGGTTCTGGGCAAACGAAGGACTATATGACTGTGACAGCCTACTGGGTAGATGCATCGCCTTCCGCAGCAACAGCAACAGTGTCACGGGCACTAGGAGTCTTTACCCAGGGATCACCAGGTGATAGGCTTACCAGAGCAGTATAGGTGGTAATATGGTACTCTGGTAGCAGGGTGATCACGGAACAGGAAATAGCAGATGATGAGATGCTCAGGAAAGTCTATGACTAGCAGCACTGGCAATATGGAGGTAGTAATACACGAGGAACTGTATGGACAAAGGACACGTGAAGGTAGTCAGTGGTCTGCGGTAGCAAGTTGTACCACTGCTATAGTGAGGAGGAATGTCCAACAGAAACGAGGAGGTGATGAGAGTCAGCGGTCTGCGGATAGCAAGTTGGAACGCTGTCTGAGTGAAGGAATGGAATCCAAGTGGAGGTATCCGGGGAGTCAGTGGTCTGCGTTAGCAAGTTGTACCACTGCTATGTGAGAGGATACTGGAACAGGTGAAACTGGAAACAGGGGTCAGTGGTCTGCCACTAGCAAGTTGTACCACTGAATATATATGTGAGGAGGTGCACGGGGAGAGACTGCAACACAAGATATACACGGGCACCTTGACTTTGATCCACAGTAATATGCACAATATAAATGTATATATGACTGAACAACACTGCCAATATAGAAAGTCTCTTGAAGTAATCCAGCACGAGATAACACAGTCAATGATGGCAATAGACTCAGCGGATAGCAAACTCCAGAGGAGAACCAACACAGTCCAGCAAGGTATGCAATACACAGCACAGTCAATGAGAAGTATGCATACCGTGGTTCAGGAGAAGGCAGTCAGACAGGAGTGCAGAGATACCTGAACGGCAGGAGGCCGGCAGGATGCAAAGTCCCTGGATGGGTGAAGCGGTGGTCTAGTAGGTGCAGCGCACAGGTAGGTAGACCAGCAGGGAACACAGGAAAGCGTGGAGAGCGGATCAGCAGTAGATGGATGAGTAGCGCTGAGGAGTAGCAGCAGCGGGTCTCTGCGGGAACACGGAGGTAGCCAATAGCAACCAGCAGGTGCAGTAACGATGGGACACGGGAGAGCAGAGGTGAACTGGAACTGTTGATCACGGAGAGTAGCGGGTAGCAATAGTGGCAGCAGACTCAAGGAAACACGGGAGAGTTGACAAGGACTGAAGACTGAAGCGCACAGAGGCAGCGGATAGGAATCAGCCAAACAGTCACGAAGAAACACAGACGGGTTGCAGGTTGAAGACTGTAGTGCACGGAGGCAGCGGATAGGAATCAGCTAACAGTCACGATGATGAAACACAGACGAGTTGCAGGTTGAAGACTGTAGTGCACGGAGGCAGCGGATAGGAATCAGCTAGCAGTCACGATGATGAAACACAGACGAGTTGCAGGTTGAAGACTGTAGTGCACGGAGGCAGCGGATAGGAATCAGCTAGCAGTCACAATCATGAACAGGTGAGTGGATGTGAATGAAAGACTGTAGTGCACGGAGGCAGCGGATAGGCATCAGCTAACAGTCCCAATAATACATGGTAGAGTTGAAGTGGTTAGAAGACTGTAGTGCACGGAGGCAGCGGATAGGAATCAGCTCACAGTCACGATGATACACAGAAGGGTAGCTGTGGTATGGGAACCACAGTAGAAGAAGTGGTTTGGAAACCACAGAGGTAGAAGTGGTTTGGAAACCACAGGAATCAGCTGGGCTGAATAAACGAGGAAACACAGGAACACCTTCAGAGACTCATGGGGAATGAGACTCCAAGATCAGGCAACGTGGTGTTGACCACAGGTGCTTAATATAGGGAGGTTGCCTGATCTGCCAATTAAGTTAAAGGAACATACACTGAAGGTTTAGAAAGGGCTGTGCATGCGCAGTCCCTCAGGATGGAGGACGGCCACGGTTCCTAAATGTCCGGGAAGAAGCACTCACAGTCCGGTGAGTGACAGTACCCCCCCTTTTAAAGGTGGGCACAGAACGCCTGGAACCGGGCTTGTCCGGATTTTTGGAATAAAACTTCTTCAGAAGGGCAGGAGCATTAAGATCTTCAGCTTTGATCCATGAACGCTCTTCAGGACCAAAGCCCTTCCAATGAACGAGGAAACCGAGGACTCCTCGCGAAATTTTTGCATCCAATACCTCAGTAATCTCGAAATCCTCCTCCTGATGAACTTGAACTGGCTGCGGTGCTGAGGGAGGAGCCGAGAAACGGTTGATGATGAGAGGTTTGAGCAAGGACACATGGAAGGCATTGGAAATCCGAAGATTCTTAGGAAGAAGAAGTTTAACACATACTGGATTGATAACTTGAATGATCCTATATGGACCAATAAAACGAGGGGCGAATTTCATAGATGGAACCTTCAAACGAATATTTTTGGTAGATAACCAGACACGATCTCCAATTTTTAGTGGTGGAATAGCCCGCCTCTTCTTATCTGCGAAAGACTTATATTTGTTAGATGTCTTCTTTAAACAGGTTTTGACCTGAGACCAGATATTTTTGAAGGTCTGACAAGCAGTCTCCACAGCAGGAACTTGGATGGGCGGGAGGGCAGGAAATTCCGGAAAAGACGGATGGTGACCGTAGACCACAAAGAATGGAGTTTTGGATGATGACTCATGGTACATGTTGTTATGGGCGAATTCAGCCCAAGGGAGCAATTCTACCCAGTTGTCTTGGTTGGCTGAAGAGAACATCCTAATAAAGGTCTCAAGATCTTGATTGACTCGTTCCGTTTGTCCGTTAGATTGCGGATGGTAAGAAGATGAGAGTGCTAATCGTATGCCCAAGGTTTTACAAAGGGCCCGCCAGAATCTGGAAACGAATTGTACTCCTCTATCTGACACAATCTCAGACGGACATCCATGGATGCGAAAGATTTCTTTAATGAAATGTTCAGCCAGAGTAGACGAGGAAGGTAAACCGGACAGAGGGACGAAATGGGCCATCTTCGAAAATCTGTCTACCACTACCCAAATAGTATTGTGATTCTTACTTGGTGGCAAATCAGTAACGAAATCCATACTAATATGGGTCCAAGGCTTGGACGGAATGGGTAGTGGTCGCAGCAACCCTGCTGGAGTTCTGCGGGAGGATTTGAACTGAGAACATAAATCACAGGAAGCAATAAACTCTTTGACGTCTCTCCTCATTGAAGGCCACCAGTAACTTCGAGAGAGAATCTCAAAGGTCTTGTGTTCACCGGCGTGTCCAGAAAAACGAGAGGCATGGAGCCACAAAAGGATTTTCCTCCTCAGAGTAGGAGGCACGAGGGTCTTCCCAAATGGTAGCATTTTGGTGGATGAAGCAGCCAGAGAAATACATTTGGGGTCTAGAATAGCATGGTTGGGAACCTCTTCTACATCAGAGGACGTCACAAAAGCTTGAGATAGAGCGTCAGCTTTCTTGTTCTTAGCGGCTGGTTTGAAGGTTATAATTAATTCAAAACGGGAAAAGAAAAGAGACCATCTTGCTTGACGAGGGTTCAAGCATTGGGCAGATTGCAAATATGACAAGTTCTTATGATCCGTGAAGATCGTCACCGGATGGCGAGCTCCTTCCAACAAGTATCTCCATTCCTCTAATGCAGCTTTGATGGCCAGCAACTCCTTGTCCCCGATAGTATAATTTTTCTCTGCGGGCAGAAGACCCCGAGAGTAGAAGGCACAAGGATGTAATTTTTGTTGCTCCGAGCGTTGGGAGAGAATGGCTCCTAAGCCCACATTAGAGGCATCTACTTCTAGGAAGAAGGGGAGTGTCACATCAGGCTGTCGAAGAATGGGAGCAGACGAGAAGGACTCTTTGAGAATTTGAAAGGCTTGGAGAGCCTCAGATGACCATTGCTTAGTATTAGCCCCTTTCCGAGTTAGGGCCACAATAGGAGATGCAATGGATGAAAAGTCTTGAATGAAGCGTCTATAGTAATTGGCAAAACCTAAAAAACGCTGGATGGCACGAAGAGTAGTTGGCTGAGGCCAATGTAGTACAGCATTTACTTTGTCTGGATCCATCTTCAGGCCAACTCCGGAAACTATATACCCCAAGAATGGAATCTGGGGTAACTCGAATGAACATTTTTCCAATTTACAGAACAATGAGTTTTTCCGTAGTCTGGAGAGGACCTCTGCCACATGTTGGTGATGAGAAGGCAGGTCCTGTGAGAAGATCAATATGTCGTCCAGGTAGACAACGACACATACATATAATAAGTCCCGAAAGATCTCATTGATGAAACCCTGGAAAACAGCGGGGGCATTACACAGCCCGAAGGGCATTACTAAATATTCGTAATGCCCATCTCTGGTGTTGAACGCGGTCTTCCATTCGTCACCGGAACGGATTCTAATTAAATTGTAGGCACCACGAAGATCCAACTTAGTAAATATCCGAGCTCCCTTGATGCGATCGAATAGCTCAGTGATCAGCGGAATGGGATACCGATTCTTGATAGTAATGGCGTTGAGTCCACGAAAATCTATACAAGGGCGTAATGATCCATCCTTCTTTTTGACGAAGAAGAACCCAGCTCCAGCGGGAGAGGTGGAAGGTCGAATGAACCCACGCTGGAGATTCTCCTGTATGTACTCAGATGTGGCTTGAGTCTCAGGTAACGAGAGAGGATAGACCCGACCCCTGGGAGGAGTCTTGCCAGGTAGAAGGTCGATCGGACAATCCCAAGAACGATGAGGAGGAAGACGTTCAGACTGAGCTTTATCAAACACATCGGCAAATGAAGCATACTGAGGAGGGAGTCCCGGGGAGGAAGATGAGATGGAAGATTGCTGTACTTTAAGAGGAATAACTTGAGAAAGACAACGATAGTGACATTCAGACCCCCAAGACGTAACTTGAGGGGTGCGCCAGTCAATCTGGGGAGAGTGACACTGAAGCCATGGAAGGCCTAAGACAATCGGACTTGTCGTAACTGGAAGAATTAAAAACGAAATTTCTTCATGGTGTAGTACACCAATCTGAAGAGTTACTGGAGACGTACTCTGGGTGATGAGACCATTGATGAGACGTGATCCATCTATAGCCGTCACAGTAATGGGTGTTTTTAAAGTGATCACTGGTAGGGACCATTGATTCACTAGTGATTTAGAAATGAAATTTCCTGCTGCTCCGGAATCAATCAATGCCTGTGACTCAAAGGATTTGGTAGCAAAGGAAATCGTAACATCAAAAGCGCAGACTTTAGATTTCATAGACAATGGAGAGGACTCCAGGGACCCTAACTTCACCTCTCCAGAACTAGTTAGGGCCTGGCATTTCCCGATCTCTTAGGGCAAGAGCTGAGCATATGCGTGGAATCAGCACAATAGATACAGAGTCTATTCTTTACTCTTCGTTTCCTCTCCTCTGAAGATAATTTGGAACGTCCTATCTCCATGGGAATCACAGAGGGTGGAGCTGGACGAAATTGAGGGTTTGAACGAAGAGGTGCTTTGACAGCCGTTGTTTTCTCAGACTCTCTTTCACGAAATCTCATATCTACACGATGGCAAAGAGAGATCAAATCTTCTAGTGACGAAGGAAACTCTTGGGTAGTCAGTGCATCTTTAATTTTATCGGAGAGCCCCTGCCAGAAGGCGGCAACTAATGCTTCAGTGTTCCACTGAAGTTCAGAGGCTAAGATCCTAAACTGAATGACATACTGGCCTACTGTATGGGAGCCTTGTCGCAAACGAAGAATGCTGGAAGCAGCGGAGGTCACACGACCTGGTTCATCGAACACACTTCGGAACGTGGAAATGAATTTGGCACTATCTTGTAGAATTGGATCGTTTCTTTCCCACAGAGGGGAGGCCCAAGCCAGGGCTTGTCCAGAAAACAATGAGATAAGATAGGCCACTCTGGAACGATGGGTAGAAAAATTTTGAGGTTGGAGTTCAAAATGGACTGAACATTGGTTAAGGAAACCTCTACAAGTTTTGGGGTCCCCGTCATATTTTGACGGAGTAGGCAGGTGAAGCGTAGGAGCTGTAGACACCTGGTATGGCACTGGGGAAACGGAGGAAAGCACAGGAGCTTCAATATTAGCTGTAACAGTCTGTCCAGATGTTCCTTGGGAGGTTAACGATTGGTAACATTGAAGTAACAGCTGTTGGCGAGCATCCTGTTGCTCCACACGGCTGACCAGATGCTGCAGCATCTCTTTAGCGGTAGGTTCCGTATCTGGGTCTGTCATGGCCTGATCTTACTGTCACGGGCACTAGGAGTCTTTACCCAGGGATCACCAGGTGATAGGCTTACCAGAGCAGTATAGGTGGTAATATGGTACTCTGGTAGCAGGGTGATCACGGAACAGGAAATAGCAGATGATGAGATGCTCAGGAAAGTCTATGACTAGCAGCACTGGCAATATGGAGGTAGTAATACACGAGGAACTGTATGGACAAAGGACACGTGAAGGTAGTCAGTGGTCTGCGGTAGCAAGTTGTACCTCTGCTATAGTGAGGAGGAATGTCCAACAGAAACGAGGAGGTGATGAGAGTCAGCGGTCTGCGGATAGCAAGTTGTACCGCTGTCTGAGTGAAGGAATGGAATCCAAGTGGAGGTATCCGGGGAGTCAGTGGTCTGCGTTAGCAAGTTGTACCACTGCTATGTGAGAGGATACTGGAACAGGTGAAACTGGAAACAGGGGTCAGTGGTCTGCCACTAGCAAGTTGTACCACTGAATATATATGTGAGGAGGTGCACGGGGAGAGACTGCAACACAAGATATACACGGGCACCTTGACTTTGATCCACAGTAATATGCACAATATAAATGTATATATGACTGAACAACACTGCCAATATAGAAAGTCTCTTGAAGTAATCCAGCACGAGATAACACAGTCAATGATGGCAATAGACTCAGCGGATAGCAAACTCCAGAGGAGAACCAACACAGTCCAGCAAGGTATGCAATACACAGCACAGTCAATGAGAAGTATGCATACCGTGGTTCAGGAGAAGGCAGTCAGACAGGAGTGCAGAGATACCTGAACGGCAGGAGGCCGGCAGGATGCAAAGTCCCTGGATGGGTGAAGCGGTGGTCTAGTAGGTGCAGCGCACAGGTAGGTAGACCAGCAGGGAACACAGGAAAGCGTGGAGAGCGGATCAGCAGTAGATGGATGAGTAGCGCTGAGGAGTAGCAGCAGCGGGTCTCTGCGGGAACACGGAGGTAGCCAATAGCAACCAGCAGGTGCAGTAACGATGGGACACGGGAGAGCAGAGGTGAACTGGAACTGTTGATCACGGAGAGTAGCGGGTAGCAATAGTGGCAGCAGACTCAAGGAAACACGGGAGAGTTGACAAGGACTGAAGACTGAAGCGCACAGAGGCAGCGGATAGGAATCAGCCAAACAGTCACGAAGAAACACAGACGGGTTGCAGGTTGAAGACTGTAGTGCACGGAGGCAGCGGATAGGAATCAGCTAACAGTCACGATGATGAAACACAGACGAGTTGCAGGTTGAAGACTGTAGTGCACGGAGGCAGCGGATAGGAATCAGCTAGCAGTCACGATGATGAAACACAGACGAGTTGCAGGTTGAAGACTGTAGTGCACGGAGGCAGCGGATAGGAATCAGCTAGCAGTCACGATGATGAAACACAGACGAGTTGCAGGTTGAAGACTGTAGTGCACGGAGGCAGCGGATAGGAATCAGCTAGCAGTCACAATCATGAACAGGTGAGTGGATGTGAATGAAAGACTGTAGTGCACGGAGGCAGCGGATAGGCATCAGCTAACAGTCCCAATAATACATGGTAGAGTTGAAGTGGTTAGAAGACTGTAGTGCACGGAGGAAGCGGATAGGAATCAGCTCACAGTCACGATGATACACAGAAGGGTAGCTGTGGTATGGGAACCACAGTAGAAGAAGTGGTTTGGAAACCACAGAGGTAGAAGTGGTTTGGAAACCACAGGAATCAGCTGGGCTGAATAAACGAGGAAACACAGGAACACCTTCAGAAACTCATGGGGAATGAGACTCCAAGATCAGGCAACGTGGTGTTGACCACAGGTGCTTAATATAGGGAGGTTGCCTGATCTGCCAATTAAGTTAAAGGAACATACACTGAAGGTTTAGAAACGGCTGCGCATGCGCAGTCCCTCAGGATGGAGGACGGCCACGGTTCCTAAATGTCCGGGAAGAAGCACTCACAGTCCGGTGAGTGACAAACAGCTGCATCAGTAGCAGCATCTACAAAATGGCTGCTCGTGCAAAGGCAGGCAACATTGTGTATTACAGGCTTTAATAAGAGGCACAACGCTGACAACATATTAGAGAAACTGAGGGAAATTATCTCCCATTGGCTTACCCCACTTAGACTCTCATGGGGATTTGTGGTGTCAGACAATGCCAGTAACATTGTGCGGGCATTAAATATGGGCAATTTCCAGCAGGTCCCATGTTTTGCCCACACCATTAATTTGGTGGTGCAGCATTACCTCAAGAGTGACAGGGGTGTGCAGGAGATGCTTGCGGTGGCGAGCAAAATTGCTGGACACTTTCGGCATTCAGCCAGTGCCTACCGTAGTCTAGAGGCACATCAAAAAAGCATGAACCTGCCCTGCCATCACCTCAAACAAGAGGTTGTGACGCGCTGGAACTCCACCCTCTATATGCTGCAGAGGATGGAGGAGCAGCAAAAGGCCATTCAGGCCTACACAGCCACCTACGGCATAGGCAAAGGAGTGGGGATGCGCCTGAGTCAAGCGCAGTGGAGACTGATTTCTGTGTTGTGCAAGGTTCTCCAGCCGTTTGAACTTGCAACACGAGAAGTCAGTTCCGACACTGCCAGCTTGAGTCAGGTCATTCCCCTGATCAGGCTGTTGCAGAAGCAGCTGGAGAAAGTGAGGGAGGATCTGGTAAACCATTGCGATTACACCAAGCATGTAGCTCTTGTGGATGTAGCCCTTCGTACGCTTTGCCAGGATCCAAAGGTGGTCACTCTTTTAAAGTCAGCGGAAAACATTCTGGCCACCGTGCTCGATCCTCAGTTTAAAGCGTATGTTGTGTCTCTGTTTTCGGCGGACACAAGTCTACAGCGGTGCAAAGACCTTCTGGTCAGGAGATTGTCCTCTGAAGAGAACCGTGACATGCCAACAGCTCCACCCTCTTTTTCTTTCACATCTATGGCTGCAAGGAAAAAGCTCAGTTTTCCTAAAAGAGCCGCTGGTGGGGATGCTGATAACATCTGGTCCGGACTGAAGGACCTGCCAACCATTGCAGACATGTCTACTGTCGCTGCATTGGATGCTGTCACAATTGAAAAAATGGTGGAGGATTATTTTGCTGACACCATCCAAATAGACATGTCAGACAGTCCATATTGTTACTGGCAGGAATAAAAGGGCAGTTTGGAAGCCCTTGTACAAACTGGCTCTATTTTACCTGAGTTGTCCCCCCTCCACTGTGTACTCGGAAAGAGTTTTTAGTGCAGCGGGGAACCTGGTCAGTGAGCGGAGAAGGAGGTTGCTTCCTCAACACGTAGAAAAAATGATGTTTATAAAAATGAATAACCAATTCCTCAATGAAGTACAGCACTGCCCTCCAGATACTACAGAGGGACCTGTGGTTGTGGAGTCCAGCGGGGACGAATTGATAATGTGTGAGGAGGAGGAAATACACACTGTAGGGGGAGAGGAATCAGAGGTTGAGGATGAGGACGACATCTTTCCTCAGTAGAGCCTGTTTAGTTTGTACAGGGAGAGATGAATTGTTTTTTTGGTGTGGGGTCCCAAACAAACCAATCATTTCAGCCACAGTTGTTTGGTAGGCCCTGTTGCTGAAATGATTGGATTGTTAAAGTGTGCATGTCCTATTTCAACAACATAAGGGTGGGTGGGAGGGCCCAAGGACAATTCCATCTTGCAACCTTTTTTTTTGGCATTATGTGACCATTCAACAGTCGTTTGCCATGTTCAAAAAGTAAAAGAAAATGTCAACAAATTCAAAAAATTTAATCAAAAGTTAAATGATCTGTCATTATTTAAAACAAGAGGTATTGACGTGCTAGAATTAGTGTAGTGTTAATATGTTATAAACACTACACTTGGAACTTGGAGGAGGTATTGTGGCCCCGGTATCAAATTTAGTATCGGGGCCACCCCACTATGCAGTCCAGATACTTGTTTGTTGTAATTCTGACCAGTTGAGGGTGTAACTATTTATTATATTGTGGCCCCGGTATCAAATTTAGTACCGGGGACACCCCACTACGCAGTCCAGATTTTTTTGGGGAATTCAGAGCCGTGGAGGGTTTTTTATTAATTATATTGTGGTGACCACTCCTCTACGCAGTCCAGGTACATTTTTTGGTGCGATTAAGACCAGTTGATGGTTTTCTTATTATATTGTGGTGACCCACTCCTCTATGCAGTCCAGGTACATTATTCGGTGCGATTCAGACCAGTTGATGGTTTTCTTATTATATTGTGGTGACCCACTCCTCTACGCAGGCCAGGTACATTATTCGATGCGATTCATACCAGTTGATGGTTTTCTTATTATATATATTGTGGTGACCACTCCTCTACGCAGTCCAGATACATTTATTGGTGCGAATCATACAAGTTCAGGGTTTTTAAATTATATTGTGGTGACCCACTCCTCTACACAGTCCAGGTACATTTTTTGGTGCGATTCAGACCAGTTGATGGTTTTCTTATTATATTGTGGTGACCACTCCTCTACGCAGTCCAGATACATTTTTTGGTGTGAATCATACAAGTTCAGGGTTTTTAAATTATATTGTGGTGACCACTCCTCTACGCAGTCAAGGTAAATTTTTTGGTGCGATTAAGACCAGTTGATGGTTTTCTTATTATATTGTGGGGACCACTCCACTACGAAGTCCAGAAAGATACCTCGTTGCAACGTTTTGGACTAATAACTATATTGTGAGGTGTTCATAATACACTGTAAATTAGTTGAAATGCTTGTTATTGAATGTTATTGAGGTTAATAATAGCGTAGGAGTGAAAATAAGCCCAAAAACTTGATTTTTGAACTTTTTATGCTTTTTTCAAAAAAAATCCGAATCCAAAACCTTAAATCCGAACCAAAACCTTTTGGCAGGTGTTTTGCAAAACAAATTCGAACCCAAAACATCACGAAAATCTGAATCCAAAACAGAAAACACGAGACACCAAAAGTCGCCGGTGCACATCCCTAGTATTAAGTGTGTGTTACCTGTATTTAATTGTTTAATAAATGTGATAATGACCCCCAATACATTTTGATTTCTCTTTAAGATATACTTAATTGTTGAATATTGTGAAATTGGGTATTGCTACAGCTGCATGATGGTCTAAATGCTAGATCTATAGGATACCACAATTATTGAAGATATAAATGAAACACAAAATGTATATACATGATCACTAGTACAAAAGATGCATTAGCAGATGTTGCAATATCCATAAAACATCTGGGCTAGCAATGATACTAAACCATATGTAGGCATATAGAAACAGAGAGCATTTATTAGAAAAAAACTTAATGTAAGTGAATAAATAAAAGATAATAAAAGCAAATGGACCAGAGATTAAGGAGATCATTGAACATGCAGCAGAGGAGAGTGTGAGGAGTAAATAACATTATAGAAGCAAATAGATGAAATAGTAAAAATAAACAGAATAAAGAAGCAGGAGAAAGGGACAAGACAGGGAAAAATTAAGAAATTCAAATGAGAGTTAAAAAATGCAGCTTACCAAAGCCATTAGTTTCATTCTGGGAAAGCTGAAAGATAAATAAGTTTTGGTTTATACTCACATTTTTATTAATGTTACTTACTGGTCTCACTTGGAGTTTTTATACTTTTGAGGACGTCACATGAAGTGGCAGAATTCTTGAGGAAGAAGAGGTGAAGCTCCCACCCCCTGTCCCTAGACTCTTTACCATAAGTCACCTAAATACAGTCAATTCCTGTGCTCATCAATTTGCGATTGAAAGTGCATTGAGACAAATGTCACTCTGCAGTAACTGAGGTCCATGGCGAGGGAAGAGAATAAAAGAGAAGTAGATTACCTGCTCTTCCTCTCGATCTTCTCTAAACCTACTGGCACACAGTCCACTCCTTACATAGTGAATGCAAGAGGACGTGACCAGTAATATATGTCACCCTATACATTATAATGCATAAAATTACTGGTGAAGGGTAGAAAGCATTATATTTATACAATTATTAGATATTCTAAACTAAAAAAAGAAACTAAATATAATTTTCAAATATAAAAACTGTACAGTAGAACCCCATACAGTACCATACAGTACCATACAGTACCATACAGTACCATACAGTCACCCCAAACCTTCCTCAGCATCAGGTAACATTGTGCTATTCATACTCCTCAGTATCTCACCTGTAATGATCGGTCCAAAGGTAGACTTGTCACTGAGTCCATAACACCAAGCAGAAGAAAAAAAAAGAACATTCCATCCATCTTGTTGATATATTGCTCTCTTTGTTCTTCTATATATTATTCTCTGTAATATATTATGTAGAATCTCTCTACCTGATTGGTAACCTCAGTCCCAGGATCACCTTTTATACAGGTACTGGAGAAAATCTAACCAACCACAAGGCAGATTAGCTGATCTCAGGAATGACCAGAAGAGACGCCTGGGGTCAGTGCATGGCTGTTACAGGTGTGTAATCATATGTATGTGTGACCACATGGTGATTATCATGATGAGATTCTGTACATCGTTTATCCTCACGTGAAGGTTTATAAATTCTGCAATTAATAGTCTTCATAAAATTCAGTGGTTTCTCACTACAATGCTTAACCTTTGAGAGCTGATTTCTTTTTGGCAAACAGTGAAATTTGTAGAAACTTCAACGTTAGTGAAATATTTTGTTGATATTTAGTTGTGTATTGTGGTTCAGTACTGGGGCGTCCTATATATACAATACATCACAATATCTTCACCGAAGTGTGACTATCATCTATGACAACTTTAAACTAGAGAATAGTAATTAAGAGATCATGATAATTGGATTATTAATTTCATAGTACGACACATGAACAACTACATTGTGATTTGGGTTATTTTGGTTGTAGCAGCTAATAATTTGATATAAAGATTTACTATCCTACATTTTACTGTATTGAAATTTTAATAGAGCATCACTGGGAAACATCATGTTTGTATAATTACTGTTATTGTTATTAGTGTTATAATTACTTAAAGATCACAAACAGAGAGCTTGCCTAAAATATTACTATTATAACATTGCATAGAAAGTGATTTGTAGTATTCTCATTTATATGCCTTTAAAAGTCATTCATATTATACAATCACATGGTGAGTTCATGTATCAAAAATCCAAAATTTGTAACCGACTTCAGCACATTTTGCACTGTGATGTAACTGCTCTATTACATACCATTTATCATTCCCTTAGCAGAACATTTTGAAACTCAAAACCCAAAATTCTGATGTGAGTGCAGCTGTGAGTAAAGCCCCCTCTGGCGGTGAAGCATGATGGTGGGTCAAGGAGCAAAGAGGTGTCCAGCAGTCATATAAAAAGGGCAAATTGCAAACAAGGGACAAACAATCAAAGGATCTGATATCTCTCTACTGTGTAATTTATTTTCCAATCCACTAAGCTAAGGTCTTGTCATATTTCAAAATGATGTTGTCTAAATGTTATTGCCCAATAAATAATAAATAAAGACCCCAGACAACATCCATAGAGCAAAAATATGTGAAATGGGGCACTCAAGAGACATCATTAGCCCCTAGTACTTATAATTTCTGTTTCTGAGTGAAGACTTTATCTTGGGATGTTTATATTAAAATGTGTTTCAGCGTCACACACATCTGCATTCTTTTAGCATTTGTTACGTTACTGTCACCTATTTACACTTTCGGGAGTGTTTTAAAGCATCTAAAATGAATTTCACCCTGGCCCTTCTCTTGATTTTCCACACCAACACTTCTAATTTTCCACTTCGACCACTGACAATGCATAACATAGATCCACCTAAACTATCACTCACAAGACAAACATGCAAGTAAATTCTGGAGAGGTGACAACTTTACATCTAAAACATAAAAAGTCTAGATGAATCTATACAATGCAAATACTTACTCCCCAGTGATTTCAATCTAGACTCTAAAACAAAATCATGTAAAAACATTTATTTCTTATGTTCCCTTTTCTTCTTTCTCCTCTTTTGCTTCTTTGTTTCTTTCTCTCACTGAAACACACAAATGTCTATAACCTTATTCTCTAAATTATTAAATAAATGTGAATTATTACTATGTATAGTCTCGTCTCGCAAATTTACAGTTGCAAACACTGCAAATTTATTTTTTAATCTTAACCACTTATGTGTGTGTGTTAGGAACCCCTCTAGCCGTTACAACACAACCCGGAATCTACTCTGCCAGTCAGGTGTTCACTGGAGCCCCTGATGGTGGGGACAGACTGGGCCGCAGACTGACAGAGGGTCGTGAAGTGCGTACCAGCTGGGGAGAACCCAGGCAAGAGGAGTCAGGTCCACGCAGAGGTCAAGGGCCGGCAGCAGACAACAGTATCGATGAACAAGCTGAGGTCAGGGGTCACAGGCAAATAGCAGAACGGGTAAACAGGCCAAAGATCAGGGTCACAGGAAACACGAGCAAGGTCCAAATCAAAGCCAAGGGTCATACACGGGGAGTCAAATAGAGATGTCAGGATACAGGACAGGAACTAGCAGGTTAGCAGACTGGAACACAGGAGCTATAACCGGCAATGAGGCAGCAGACCTCATTGCCTTAAATACCAGTGGCCACCAATCAGAGCCTAGCTCTGAATTAGACACAGCCCCCAGCATAATTAATAGGCTGCATTAATTAGCCCACAGGCTAGAACATATGGTGAGCGCTGCGCCCGGCTTCCTCTCATTTCCGGGACGCAGCGCTGAAGCGTCTTCTCGTTGCCCCGGCAACGGCCGGGTCAGGGCCGGAAGTGGCGTCCCGGTCGCCATAGCGACGGCCGGGACGCAGGTGAGTGAGTCGCGGCGGCTGGGCACCGCCGCGGCTCATAACAGTACCCCCCCCTTGAGGAGGGGTCGAGGGACCCCGACATCCAGGTTTTCTTGGGAACCTCCTAAAGATTTCCTTCAATTGTTTAGGGGCATGGAGTTCTCTTCGCGGAACTCAAGATCGCTCTTCTAACCCGCGGTTCCTCCACTGCACCAGGAAGTGCACCTGTCCTTGCACTTTTTTGGAATCTAAAATCCTTTGAACCACATATCTTAGTGGCTTACTCGAACTTCCCCCAGGCACAGTTGAGGATTGGCTATGATACAATACCGGCTTCAACAATGAACAATGAAATGTGTTCGGAATTTTTAGTGAACTAGAAATCTTCAATCTAAAAGCTACCGGATTGATCTGTTTGGTAATCATGAACGGCCCAATAAATTTAGGCCCTAGTTTTTTACAAGGCTGTCTGAGCCTAAGATTTCTAGTTGATAGCCATACTTTCTGGCCCACTTTGAATGGGCAGGTGGTACGGTGGCGATCCAAAATTTTTTTGGCCGACAATGAGGATTTTTTCAAGGAGGACTGAACTTTCCCCCAAATTACTTTCAGATCAGCAGCTGTGGAAGGAATCTCCGGAATACCAGCAGATTTGAGAGAGTACAGAGAATTAGACCTGGGATGGAAACCGAAGTTACAGTAGAACGGGGAAGTTTGAGTAGATGAGTGAGATGAGTTATTGTAGGCAAACTCTGCCCAAGGCAGCAAAGATGACCAGTTGTCATGGAATTCTGAGGAATAACATCGGAGGAACTGTTCAAGTGCTTGGTTAACCCTTTCAGTTTGCCCGTTAGACTGAGGGTGGTATGAGGATGACAGACTGATCCGGATTCCGAGGAGGGTGCAGAAGGATTTCCAGAATTGTGCTATGAATTGTGAACCACGATCAGAAACAATATCGGAAGGAAGTCCATGGAGCCGGAAAACATGTTGTATGAAGAGAATGGCCAGATCTCGAGCTGTAGGAAGCCTGGTTAATGGGATGAAATGTGCCATTTTACTGAAACGGTCCACCACAACCCAAATAGTATTATGTCCTGCAGAAGGTGGCAAAGCAACAATAAAATCCATGGACAAATGTGTCCAAGGTTTTTCAGGAATGGGCAATGGAAGCAATTGACCCACCGGGCGAGTCCTGGGGACTTTGTTCCTAGCACAAATTTCACACGAGAGGACATGACTCTTGACGTCAGCGGACAAGGATGGCCACCAGACCGTACGGGAAAGGATCTCCAGCGTCTTATAAACTCCAGGGTGTCCAGCAGACCTACTATTATGCGCCTCTGCAAGAACCGCCTTCCTTAGATGGACTGGAACAAAAAGACGTTGTTCCGGAGTAGTATCAGGGGCTAATTTCTGGAATCTCTGAAGTGTGATACTCAGATCTTGGGTTAATCCAAGATGGATTATGGAAGGAGGAATAATAGGCTCTGGGTTCGAAACTGTAACGTGGTGTGCCAAGAAACTTCTGGACAGAGCATCTGCCCGGACATTTTTGGAACCCGGTCGATAGGTGATCAGGAAATTGAACCGGGTAAAGAATAACGACCAACGGGCCTGTCTGGGATTTAGACGTTTGGCCGATTGTATATATTGCAAGTTCTTGTGGTCGGTAATGACAGAGATCTGATGTGGAGCACCCTCCAGCCAATGTCGCCACTCCTCGAAGGCCCATTTGATTGCCAACAGTTCCCTATTCCCGACATCATAGTTGGCTTCTGCTGAAGAGAACTGACGGGAGAAATAGGCACACGGGTGTAGACGATTAGTATGAGGGTCCTTCTGTGATAGTATAGCCCCAGCACCGACATCAGAGGCGTCGACCTCAAGAACAAATGATTTAGCTGGATCCGGGTGTCTAAGGACCTGAGCGGAGACAAAGGCTTTTTTCAGGCTTTCGAATGAGGCTACTGCTTGAGGCGACAAATTAGTTGGATCCATTCCTTTACGGGTTAGGGCGACAATGGGGGCCACGATGTCCGCAAAACCTGGAATGAACCTTCTATAATAATTGGAGAAGCCCAGAAACCTCTGCACCGCCTTAAGGTTGTTTGGTTGCACCCAATCTAGAATAGCCTGAACCTTAGTTGGATCCATGGAGAATCCCTCAGAAGAGATTATGTAACCTAAAAAGGATACTTTCTGCACCTCGAACTCACACTTTTCTAGTTTGGCGTAAAGGTGGTTCTCTCGCAGTCTTCGTAGAACTTGTTTAACGTGATTCTGATGTACAGACAGAGATCTGGAATAGATGAGGATATCATCTAAATAGACGACCACGAAACTACCAAGAAAGTCCCGAAGAACCTCATTGATTAAGTCCTGGAATACTGCAGGTGCATTGCTAAGACCGAACGGCATAACCAAGTATTCATAATGGCCAGAGTGCGTATTGAATGCCGTCTTCCACTCGTCTCCCTCCTTGATACGGATGAGGTTATACGCTCCACGAAGATCGATTTTTGAAAAGACAGTAGCACCTCTCAGCTGATCAAATAATACGGAGATGAGCGGAAGGGGATAGGTATTCTTGATTGTAATAAGATTCAATCCCCGGTAATCAATACAGGGTCTTAGTCCTCCGTCCTTTTTGGATACAAAGAAGCATCCTGCTCCTACGGGAGATTTAGATGGCCTGATGAAGCCCTTCTCCAGATTTTCTTCAATGTATTCCTGCATGGACTAGGTCTCCGGACCAGAGAGAGAGTACAGGCGACCCTTAGGCAACATGGAACCAGGAATAAGCTCGATGGCACAGTCAAAGTCACGGTGAGGTGGTAAGGTGTCAGCAGCTTTCTTGGAGAACACATCCCAGAACTCATGATATTGTGAGGGAAGCTGCTCCGGAATAGACTGAATCACCCGCAGGGGCAGTGACAAGCAGGACTGTGTACAGTAAGAGCTCCACTGGACGATTTCTCCTTTTACCCAGTCCATGACAGGGTTATGACGGGAAAGCCATGGGTGGCCCAAGATCAAGGGAACTGATGAACAATCGATAAGAAGGAAGGTTATTGACTCTGAATGGAGAGCTCCGATTTTTAATTGTAGTGGCGAGGTCTCCCAGGAAATCTTGCCACCAGGCAACGGACCTCCATCTAATCCACAGACAGTAATAGCGGACTTGAGTTTTACCATCGGAATTTTAGCAGCGCGGGCGAACCCGATGTCCAGGAAGTTGCCTGCAGCTCCACTATCAACGAAGGCGGACAGGTCCATTGAACGAGCACTAAACATGAGCTGTGCAGGGATCAATACGGCGTTTTTCGGGGAGACAATCTGCAGACCTAGGTGAACTTTCCCCTCGTTCCCTAGGCATGCTCTTTTCCCGGCTTATTCGGGCAGGAACGGGAGAAGTGGCCTTTTGTGCCGCAATAGAGACATAGGCCCTGTGATCTTCTCTTGTCTCTTTCCTCAGGGGAGAGACGATACGCCCCCAATTGCATGGGTTCCTCACCATCCGTGGGAACAGGAATGAAGCCGGATAGAGGTGATGATGTCTCCTTTTCGATTTTCCGCTCTTTAAATCTCCTGTCGATTTTAATGGAGAGGTGCATCAGATCCTCCAGAGAGGTAGGAGATGGGTACTGCACCAAAGAGTCTTTGACCTGTTCCGACAGGCCAAGACGAAACTGACTCCGCAAGGCAGGATCATTCCATCCACTATCAGGTGACCATCTACGGAATTCAGCGCAGTATTCCTCTGCCGAGCGCCGGCCTTGTTTCAAGGCCCGTAGATGAGTTTCAGCGGAGGCAGTACGGTCCGGGTCGTCATATAGTAGACCTAACGCCTCGAAGAAAGCGTACTGACTGCATGGCAGGACTGGTCTGCGGCAAGGAAAACGCCCAGGACTGGGGGTCACCCTGTAGAAGGGAAATGATAATCCAGACTCTTTGATGCTCTGACCCGGAGGAGCGGGGTCTCAATCGGAAATAGAGCTTGCAGCTCTCCCTGAAATTCCGAAACAGGGACCTATTTCCAGAGAAGCGATCCGGCAAGTTCATCTTAGGTTCACAGACGGAACTTGGAGTGGGTTGTGAAACTTTTGCGGCTTCTTCTTGAACAGACAGACGCTCAGCCAATCCCTGGATCATCTGATATAAGGACTCAACATGGGCTGCTAGGGCTTGTGCCGGAGACGGTGAGGATCCACTTGCATCCATTCCAACCTCATCTCCGTGAGATGGCCAGTTATAATGTTAGGAACCCCTCCAGCCGGCACAACACAACCCGGAATCTACTCTGCCAGTCAGGTGTTCACTGGAGCCCCTGATGTTGGGGACAGACTGGGCCGCAGACTGACAGAGGGTCGTGAAGTGCGTACCAGCTGGGGAGAACCCAGGCAAGAGGAGTCAGGTCCACGCAGAGGTCAAGGGCCGGCAGCAGACAACAGTATCGATGAACAAGCTGAGGTCAGGGGTCACAGGCAAATAGCAGAACGGGTAAACAGGCCAAAGATCAGGGTCACAGGAAACACGAGCAAGGTCCAAATCAAAGCCAAGGGTCATACACGGGGAGTCAAATAGAGATGTCAGGATACAGGACAGGAACTAGCAGGTTAGCAGACTGGAACACAGGAGCTATAACCGGCAATGAGGCAGCAGACCTCATTGCCTTAAATACCAGTGGCCACCAATCAGAGCCTAGCTCTGAATTAGACACAGCCCCCAGCATAATTAATAGGCTGCATTAATTAGCCCACAGGCTAGAACATATGGTGAGCGCTGTGCCGGGCTTCCTCTCATTTCCGGGACGCAGCGCTGAAGCGTCTTCTCGTTGCCAACGGCCGGGTCAGGGCCGGAAGTGACGTCCCGGTCGCCATAGCGACGGCCGGGACGCAGGTGAGTGAGTCGCGGCGGCTGGGCACCGCCGCGGCTCGTAACAGAGGGCCTGAGAAACGGTTGATGATGAGAGGTTTGAGCAAAGACACATGGAAGGCATTGGAAATACGAAGGTTCTTAGGTAGTAGAAGTTTGAAACAAACTGGATTTATCACTTGAATGATCCTATATGGACCAATAAAACGAGGAGCGAACTTTATAGATGGGACCTTCAAACGAATATTTTTGGTTGATAACCATACACGATCTCCGATTTTAAGTGGTAGAATAGCCCGTCTCTTTTTATCTGCAAAAGACTTATATCTGGCAGATGTCTTCTTTAAACAGGTTTTGACCTGAGACCAAATATTTTTGAAGGTCTGACAAACAGTCTCTACAGCAGGAACTTGGGTGGGAGGGAGGGCAGGAAACTCCGGAAAAGACGGATGGTGACCGTAAACCACACAGAATGGAGTTTTAGAAGATGATTCATGATACATGTTGTTATGAGCGAATTTAGCCCATGGAAGCAAATCTAACCAGTTGTCTTGGTTGGCTCAAGAGAACATCCTTATAAAAGTCTCAAGATCTTGATTGACCTTTTCGGTTTCTCCGTTTGATTGAGGATGGTAAGAGGATGAGAGTGATAATCGGATACCCAAGGTCTTAGAAAGGGCCTGCCAGAATCTGGAAACGAATTGCACTCCTCTATCTGAAACAATCTCGGAAGGACATCCATGAATACGGAAGATTTCTTTGATGAAATAATCAGCCAGAGTAGATGAAGAAGGTAAACCGGTCAAAGGAACGAAATGTGCCATCTTCGAAAATCTATCCACCACTACCCAAATAGTATTGCACTTTTTACTAGGAGGAAGATCAGTAACAAAGTCCATACTAATATGGGTCATCGGCTTGGAAGGAATGGGTAGTGGTTGAAGCAAACCCGCTGGAGTTCTGCGGGGAGTCTTAAACTGGGAACATAATTCACAAGCAGCCACAAAATCTTTGACATCTCTCCTCATAGAAGGCCACCAGTAACTTCGAGAAAGAATTTCAAAAGTCTTGCGTTCACCAGAATGTCAAGAAAAACGAGAAGAGTGAAACCACGAAAGGATTTTCTTCCTAAGAGCAGGAGGCACGAGGGTTCTCCCAAATGGTAGCACTTTAGTGAAAGAAGCAGTCAGAGAAACACATTTGGGGTCCAATATAGAGTGGTTAGGACCATCTTCAACGTCTGGAGACGTCACAAAAGCTCGAGATAGGGCGTCTGCTTTTTTATTTTTTGCAGCTGGTTTAAAGGTTATGATTAGTTCAAAACGAGAAAATAAAAGAGATCATCTTGCTTGACGAGGATTCAAACATTGAGCAGACTGTAAATATGACAAATTTTCATGATCAGTAAAAATTGTCACGGGATGACGAGCTCCTTCCAACAAATATCACCATTCCTCTAATGCTGCTTTTATAGCCAGCAACTCCTTGTCCCCGATGGTATAATTCCTCTCTGCAGGCAGAAGACCCCGAGAGTAAAAGGCACAAGGATGGAATTTTTGTTGCTCCGATCTTTGGGAGAGAATGGCTCCTAAGCCAACATTAGAGGCATCTACCTGTCACTCACCGGACTGTGAGTGCTTCTTCCCGGACATTTAGGAACCGTGGCCGTCCTCCATCCTGAGGGACTGCGCATGCGCAGCCCTTTCTATACCTCCAGTGTATGTTCCTTTAACTTAATTGGCAGATCAGACAACCTCCCTATATTAAGCACCTGTGGTCAACACCCCGTTGCCTGATCTTGGAGTCTCATTCCCCATGAGTCTCTGAAGGTGTTCCTGTGTTTCCTCGTTTATTCAGCCCAGCTGATTCCTGTGGTTTCCAAACCACTTCTACCTCAGTGGTTTCCAAACCACTTCTACTACTGTGGTTCCCATACCACAGTTACCCTTCTGTGTATCATCGTGACTGTGAGCTGATTCCTATCCGCTGCCTCCGTGCACTACAGTCTTCTAACCACTTCAACTCTACCATGTATTATTGGGACTGTTAGCTGATGCCTATCCGCTGCCTCCGTGCACTACAGTCTTTCATTCACATCCACTCACCTGTTCATGATTGTGACTGCTAGCTGATTCCTATCCGCTGCCTCCGTGCACTACAGTCTTCAACCTGCAACTCGTCTGTGTTTCATCATCGTGACTGCTAGCTGATTCCTATCCGCTGCCTCCGTGCACTACAGTCTTCAACCTGCAACTCGTCTGTGTTTCATCATCGTGACTGCTAGCTGATTCCTATCCGCTGCCTCCGTGCACTACAGTCTTCAACCTGCAACTCGTCTGTGTTTCATCGTGACTGTTTGGCTGATTCCTATCCGCTGCCTCTGTGCGCTTCAGTCTTCAGTCCTTGTCTACTCTCCCGTGTTTCCTTGAGTCTGCTGCCACTATTGCTACCCGCTACTCTCCGTGATCAACAGTTCCAGTTCAACTCTGCTCTCCCGTGTCCCATCGTTACTGCACTTGCTGGTTGCTATTGGCTACCTCCGTGTTCCCGCAGAGACCCGCTGCTGCTACTCCTCAGCGCTACTCATCCATCTACTGCTGATCCGCTCTCCACGTTTTCCTGTGTTCCCCGCTGGTCTACCTACCTGTGCGCTGCACCTACTAGATCACCGCTTCACCCATCCAGGGACTTTGCATCCTGCCGGCCTCCTGCCGTTCAGGTATCTCTGCACTCCTGTCTGACTGCCTTCTCCTGAACCACGGTATGCATACTTCTCATTGACTGTGCTGTGTATTGCATACCTTGCTGGACTGTGTTGGTTCTCCTCTGGAGTTTGCTATCCGCTGAGTCTATTGCCATCATTGACTGTGTTATCTCATGCTGGATTACTTCAAGAGACTTTCTATATTGGCAGTGTTGTTCAGTCATTTATACATTTATATTGTGCATATTACTGTGGATCAAAGTCAAGGTGCCCGTGTATATATTGTGTTGCAGTCTCTCCCCGTGCACCTCCTCACATATATATTCAGTGGTACAACTTGCTAGTGGCAGACCACTGACCCCTGTTTACAGTTTCACCTGTTCCAGTATCCTCTCACATAGCAGTGGTACAACTTGCTAACGCAGACCACTGACTCCCCGGATACCTCCACTTGGATTCCATTCCTTCACTCAGACAGCGGTACAACTTGCTATCCGCAGACCGCTGACTCTCATCACCTCCTCGTTTCTGTTGGACATTCCTCCTCACTATAGCAGTGGTACAACTTGCTACCGCAGACCACTGACTACCTTCACGTGTCCTTTGTCCATACAGTTCCTCGTGTATTACTACCTCCATATTGCCAGTGCTGCTAGTCATAGACTTTCCTGAGCATCTCATCATCTGCTATTTCCTGTTCCGTGATCACCCTGCTACCAGAGTACCATATTACCACCTATACTGCTCTGGTAAGCCTATCACCTGGTGATCCCTGGGTAAAGACTCCTAGTGCCCGTGACAGTAAGATCAGGCCATGACAGACCCAGATACGGAACCTACCGCTAAAGAGATGCTGCAGCATCTGGTCAGCCGTGTGGAGCAACAGGATGCTCGCCAACAGCTGTTACTTCAATGTTACCAATCATTAACCTCCCAAGGAACATCTGGACAGACTGTTACAGCTAATATTGAAGCTCCTGTGCTTTCCTCCGTTTCCCCAGTGCCATCCCAGGTGTCTACAGTTCCTACGCTTCACCTACTCCGTCAAAATATGACGGGGACCCCAAAACTTGTAGAGGTTTCCTTAACCAATGTTCAGTCCATTTTGAACTCCAACCTCAAAATTTTTCTACCCATCGTTCCAGAGTGGCCTATCTTATCTCATTGTTTTCTGGACAAGCCCTGGCTTGGGCCTCCCCTCTGTGGGAGAGAAACGATCCAATTCTACAAGATAGTGCCAAATTCATTTCCACGTTCCGAAGTGTGTTCGATGAACCAGGTCGTGTGACCTCCGCTGCTTCCAGCATTCTTCGTTTGCGACAAGGCTCCCATACAGTAGGACAGTATGTCATTCAATTTAGGATCTTAGCCTCTGAACTTCAGTGGAACTCTGAAGCATTAGTTGCCGCCTTCTGGCAGGGGCTCTCCGATAAAATTAAGGATGCACTGACTACCCAAGAGCTTCCTTCGTCACTAGAAGATTTGATCTCTCTTTGCCATCGTGTAGATATGAGATTTCGTGAAAGAGAGTCTGAGAAAACAACGGCTGTCAAAGCACCTCTTCGTTCAAACCCTCAATTTCGTCCAGCTCCATCCTCTGCGATTCCCATGGAGATAGGACGTTCCAAATTATCTTCAGAGGAGAGGAAACGAAGAGTAAAGAATAGACTCTGTATCTATTGTGCTGATTCCACGCATATGCTCAGCTCTTGCCCTAAGAGATCGGGAAATGCCAGGCCCTAACTAGTTCTGGAGAGGTGAAGTTAGGGTCCCTGGAGTCCTCTCCATTGTCTATGAAATCTAAAGTCTGCGCTTTCGATGTTACGATTTCCTTTGCTACCAAATCCTTTGAGTCACAGGCATTGATTGATTCCGGAGCAGCAGGAAATTTCATTTCTAAATCACTAGTGAATCAATGGTCCCTACCAGTGATCACTTTAAAAACACCCATTACTGTGACGGCTATAGATGGATCACGTCTCATCAATGGTCTCATCACCCAGAGTACGTCTCCAGTAACCCTTCAGATTGGTGTACTACACCATGAAGAAATTTCGTTTTTAATTCTTCCAGTTACGACAAGTCCGATTGTCTTAGGCCTTCCATGGCTTCAGTGTCACTCTCCCCAGATTGACTGGCGCACCCCCCAAGTTACGTCTTGGGGGTCTGAATGTCACCATCGTTGTCTTTCTCAAGTTATTCCTCTTAAAGTACAGCAATCTTCCATCTCATCTTCCTCCCCGGGACTCCCTCCTCAGTATGCTTCATTTGCCGATGTGTTTGATAAAGCTCAGTCTGAACGTCTTCCTCCTCATCGTTCTTGGGATTGTCCGATCGACCTTCTACCTGGCAAGACTCGTCCCAGGGGTCGGGTCTATCCTCTTTCGTTACCTGAAACTCAAGCCACATCTGAGTACATACAGGAGAATCTCCAGCGTGGGTTCATTCGACCTTCCACCTCTCCCGCTGGAGCTGGGTTCTTCTTCGTCAAAAAGAAGGATGGATCATTACGCCCTTGTATAGATTTTCGTGGACTCAACGCCATTACTATCAAGAATCGGTATCCCATTCCGCTGATCACTGAGCTATTCGATCGCATCAAGGGAGCTCGGATATTTGCTAAGTTGGATCTTCGTGGTGCCTACAATTTAATTAGAATCCGTTCCGGTGACGAATGGAAGACCGCGTTTAACACCAGAGATGGGCATTACGAATATTTAGTAATGCCCTTCGGGCTGTGTAATGCCCCCGCTGTTTTCCAGGGTTTCATCAATGAGATCTTTCGGGACTTATTATATGTATGTGTCGTTGTCTACCTGGACGACATATTGATCTTCTCACAGGACCTGCCTTCTCATCACCAACATGTGGCAGAGGTCCTCTCCAGACTACGGAAAAACTCATTGTTCTGTAAATTGGAAAAATGTTCATTCGAGTTACCCCAGATTCCATTCTTGGGGTATATAGTTTCCGGAGTTGGCCTGAAGATGGATCCAGACAAAGTAAATGCTGTACTACATTGGCCTCAGCCAACTACTCTTCGTGCCATCCAGCGTTTTTTAGGTTTTGCCAATTACTATAGACGCTTCATTCAAGACTTTTCATCCATTGCATCTCCTATTGTGGCCCTAACTCGGAAAGGGGCTAATACTAAGCAATGGTCATCTGAGGCTCTCCAAGCCTTTCAAATTCTCAAAGAGTCCTTCTCGTCTGCTCCCATTCTTCGACAGCCTGATGTGATACTCCCCTTCTTCCTAGAAGTAGATGCCTCTAATGTGGGCTTAGGAGCCATTCTCTCCCAACGCTCGGAGCAACAGAAATTACATCCTTGTGCCTTCTACTCTCGGGGTCTTCTGCCCGCAGAGAAAAATTATACTATCGGGGACAAGGAGTTGCTGGCCATCAAAGCTGCATTAGAGGAATGGAGATACTTGTTGGAAGGAGCTCGCCATCCGGTGACGATCTTCACGGATCATAAGAACTTGTCATATTTGCAATCTGCCCAATGCTTGAACCCTCGTCAAGCAAGATGGTCTCTTTTCTTTTCCCGTTTTGAATTAATTATAACCTTCAAACCAGCCGCTAAGAACAAGAAAGCTGACGCTCTATCTCGAGCTTTTGTGACGTCCTCTGATGTAGAAGAGGTTCCCAACCATGCTATTCTAGACCCCAAATGTATTTCTCTGGCTGCTTCATCCACCAAAATGCTACCATTTGGGAAGACCCTCGTGCCTCCTACTCTGAGGAGGAAAATCCTTTCGTGGTTCCATGCCTCTCGTTTTTCTGAACACGCCGGTGAACACAAGACCTTTGAGATTCTCTCTCGAAGTTACTGGTGGCCTTCAATGAGGAGAGACGTCAAAGAGTTTATTGCTTCCTGTGATTTATGTTCTCAATTCAAATCCTCCCGCAGAACTCCAGCAGGGTTGCTGCGACCACTACCCATTCCGTCCAAACCTTGGACCCATATTAGTATGGATTTCGTTACTGATTTGCCACCAAGTAAGAATCACAATACTATTTGGGTAGTGGTAGACAGATTTTCGAAGATGGCCCATTTCGTCCCTCTGTCCGGTTTACCTTCCTCGTCTACTCTGGCTGAACATTTCATTAAAGAAATCTTTCGCATCCATGGATGTCCGTCTGAGATTGTGTCAGATAGAGGAGTACAATTCGTTTCCAGATTCTGGCGGGCCCTTTGTAAAACCTTGGGCATACGATTAGCACTCTCATCTTCTTACCATCCGCAATCAAACGGACAAACGGAACGAGTCAATCAAGATCTTGAGACCTTTATTAGGATGTTTTCTTCAGCCAACCAAGACAACTGGGTAGAATTGCTCCCTTGGGCTGAATTCGCCCATAACAACATGTACCATGAGTCATCATCCAAAACTCCATTCTTTGTGGTCTACGGTCACCATCCG
Source organism: Mixophyes fleayi (assembly GCF_038048845.1). Classification (NCBI taxonomy): domain Eukaryota; kingdom Metazoa; phylum Chordata; class Amphibia; order Anura; family Limnodynastidae; genus Mixophyes; species Mixophyes fleayi. The sequence goes on from NC_134403.1 coordinate 4,194,094, forward strand.
TCTTTTCCGGAATTTCCTGCCCTCCCGCCCACCCAAGTTCCTGCTGTGGAGACTGCTTGTCAGACCTTCAAAAATATCTGGTCTCAGGTCAAAACCTGTTTAAAGAAGACATCTAACAAATATAAGTCTTTCGCAGATAAGAAGAGGCGGGCTATTCCACCACTAAAAATTGGAGATCGTGTCTGGTTATCTACCAAAAATATTCGTTTGAAGGTTCCATCTATGAAATTCGCCCCTCGTTTTATTGGTCCATATAGGATCATTCAAGTTATCAATCCAGTATGTGTTAAACTTCTTCTTCCTAAGAATCTTCGGATTTCCAATGCCTTCCATGTGTCCTTGCTCAAACCTCTCATCATCAACCGTTTCTCGACTCCTCCCTCAGCACCGCAGCCAGTTCAAGTTCATCAGGAGGAGGATTTCGAGATTACTGAGGTATTGGATGCAAAAATTTCGCGAGGAGTCCTCCGTTTCCTCGTTCATTGGAAGGGCTTTGGTCCTGAAGAGCGTTCATGGATCAAAGCTGAAGATCTTAATGCTCCTGCCCTTCTGAAGAAGTTTTATTCCAAAAATCCGGACAAGCCCGGTTCCAGGCGTTCTGTGCCCACCTTTAAAAGGGGGGGTACTGTCACTCACCGGACTGTGAGTGCTTCTTCCCGGACATTTAGGAACCGTGGCCGTCCTCCATCCTTAGGGACTGCGCATGCGCAGCCCTTTCTATACCTCCAGTGTATGTTCCTTTAACTTAATTGGCAGATCAGGCAACCTCCCTATATTAAGCACCTGTGGTCAACACCACGTTGCCTGATCTTGGAGTCTCATTCCCCATGAGTCTCTGAAGGTGTTCCTGTGTTTCCTCGTTTATTCAGCCAAGCTGATTCCTGTGGTTTCCAAACCACTTCTACCTCAGTGGTTTCCAAACCACTTCTACTACTGTGGTTCCCATACCACAGTTACCCTTCTGTGTATCATCGTGACTGTGAGCTGATTCCTATCCGCTGCCTCCGTGCACTACAGTCTTCTAACCACTTCAACTCTACCATGTATTATTGGGACTGTTAGCTGATGCCTATCCGCTGCCTCCGTGCACTACAGTCTTTCATTCACATCCACTCACCTGTTCATGATTGTGACTGCTAGCTGATTCCTATCCGCTGCCTCCGTGCACTACAGTCTTCAACCTGCAACTCGTCTGTGTTTCATCATCGTGACTGCTAGCTGATTCCTATCCGCTGCCTCCGTGCACTACAGTCTTCAACCTGCAACTCGTCTGTGTTTCATCATCGTGACTGCTAGCTGATTCCTATCCGCTGCCTCCGTGCACTACAGTCTTCAACCTGCAACTCGTCTGTGTTTCATCGTGACTGTTTGGCTGATTCCTATCCGCTGCCTCTGTGCGCTTCAGTCTTCAGTCCTTGTCTACTCTCCCGTGTTTCCTTGAGTCTGCTGCCACTATTGCTACCCGCTACTCTCCGTGATCAACAGTTCCAGTTCAACTCTGCTCTCCCGTGTCCCATCGTTACTGCACTTGCTGGTTGCTATTGGCTACCTCCGTGTTCCCGCAGAGACCCGCTGCTGCTACTCCTCAGCGCTACTCATCCATCTACTGCTGATCCGCTCTCCACGCTTTCCTGTGTTCCCCGCTGGTCTACCTACCTGTGCGCTGCACCTACTAGATCACCGCTTCACCCATCCAGGGACTTTGCATCCTGCCGGCCTCCTGCCGTTCAGGTATCTCTGCACTCCTGTCTGACTGCCTTCTCCTGAACCACGGTATGCATACTTCTCATTGACTGTGCTGTGTATTGCATACCTTGCTGGACTGTGTTGGTTCTCCTCTGGAGTTTGCTATCCGCTGAGTCTATTGCCATCATTGACTGTGTTATCTCATGCTGGATTACTTCAAGAGACTTTCTATATTGGCAGTGTTGTTCAGTCATTTATACATTTATATTGTGCATATTACTGTGGATCAAAGTCAAGGTGCCCGTGTATATATTGTGTTGCAGTCTCTCCCCGTGCACCTCCTCACATATATATTCAGTGGTACAACTTGCTAGTGGCAGACCACTGACCCCTGTTTACAGTTTCACCTGTTCCAGTATCCTCTCACATAGCAGTGGTACAACTTGCTAACGCAGACCACTGACTCCCCGGATACCTCCACTTGGATTCCATTCCTTCACTCAGACAGCGGTACAACTTGCTATCCGCAGACCGCTGACTCTCATCACCTCCTCGTTTCTGTTGGACATTCCTCCTCACTATAGCAGTGTTACAACTTGCTACCGCAGACCACTGACTACCTTCACGTGTCCTTTGTCCATACAGTTCCTCGTGTATTACTACCTCCATATTGCCAGTGCTGCTAGTCATAGACTTTCCTGAGCATCTCATCATCTGCTATTTCCTGTTCCGTGATCACCCTGCTACCAGAGTACCATATTACCACCTATACTGCTCTGGTAAGCCTATCACCTGGTGATCCCTGGGTAAAGACTCCTAGTGCCCGTGACACTACCTCTAGGAAGAAGGTACTCGTCACATCAGGCTGTCGAAGAACAGGAGCAGAGGAGAAAGACTCTTTGAGAAACTGGAAAGCTTGAAGGGCCTCAGAGGACCATTGTTTAGTATTGGCCCCTTTACGAGTTAGGGCCACAATAGGAAATGCAATCGAGGAAAAATCTTGAATGAAGCGTCTATAGTAATTGGCAAAACCTAAAAAACGCTGAATTGCACGAAGAGTAGTTGGCTGAGGCCAATGTAATACAGCATTCACCTTTTCTGGATCCATCTGAAGACCAACTCCGGAGACAATATATCTCAGAAATGGAATCTGCGGCAACTCGAATGAACATTTTTCTAACTTGCAGAATAATGAATTTTTTCGGAGTCTGGAAAGAACCTCTGCCACATGTTGATGATGAGAAGGCAGGTCCTGAGAAAAGATTAATATGTCGTCCAGATAGCGACGACACAAACATATAACAAGTCCCGGAAGATCTCATTAATGAAACCCTGGAAAACAGCGGGGGCGTTACATAACCCGAAGGGCATTACTAAATATTCATAATGCCCGTCTCTGGTGTTGAAAGCTGTCTTCCATTCGTCACCGGACCTGATTCAAATTAAATTATAGGCACCACGAAGATCCAACTTGGTAAAGATCCGGGCTCCCTTGATACAATCAAATAACTCAGTAATTAATGGAATGGGATACCGATTTTTGATAGTTATGGCGTTAAGTCCACGGAAATCTATGCAAGGACGTAATTACCCATCCTTCTTTTTTACGAAGAAAAAACCTGCTCCAGCGGGAGAGGTAGAAGGTGGAATAAATCCTCGCTGGAGATTCTCTTTGATGTACTCAGATGTGGCTTGAGTTTCAGGTAACGAAAGTGGATACACACGACCCCTGGGAGGAGTCTTGCCAGGTTGAAGATCAATCGGACAGTCCCACGAACGATGAGGAGGAAGACGTTCAGACTGAAGTTTATCAAATACATCGGCAAAAGAAGCATACTGAGGAGAAAGTCCCGGTGAACAAGGTGAAATGGAGGATTGCTGTATCTTGAGAGGAACGACTTGAGAGAGGCAACGATGATGACACTCAGACCCCCAAGACATAACTTGAGGAGTGTGCCAGTCAATCTGGGGAGAATGACGTTGAAGCCATGGAAGGCCTAATACAATCGGACTGGTAGTAACAGGAAGAATTAAAAATGGAATTTACTCCTGGTGTAATACACCAATTTGAAGGGTTACTGGAGACGTACTCTGGGTGATGAGACCATTAATAATGCGCGATCCATCGATAGCAGTCACAGTAATTGGTATTTTCAAAGTAATCACTGGTAGGGACCATTGATTTACGAGGGATTTAGAAATAAAATTTCCTGCAGCTCCAGAGTCAATAAGTGCTTGGGACATGAAAGATTTGGTAGCAAAGGAAACAGTAACATCAAAAGCACAAACTTTTAATTTCGTAGAACATGGAGAGGACTCCAGGGACCCTAACTTCACCTCTCCAGAACTGGTTAGGGCCTGGCATTTCCCGATTTTTTAGGCCATGAATTGAGCATATGAGTAGAATCAGCACAATAGATACAAAGTCTATTTTTTACTCTTTGGTCCCTCTCCTCTGAAGTTAATTTGGAGCGACCTATCTCCATAGGTACTACCGGAGATGAAACTTGGCGAACTTGAGGACTTGAGCGAAGAGGTGCTTTATATGAGGTTGTTTTTTCAGACTCTCTTTCACGAAATCTCATGTCTACACGATGGCAAAGAGAAATCAAATCTTCTAGAGAAGTAGGTAATTCTTGAGCAGTCAGTGCATCTTTAATTTTATCAGAAAATTAAAGCTTCAGTGTTCCACTGAAGTTCAGAGGCTAATATCCGAAATTGAATGACGTACTGGCCTACAGTACGAGAACCCTGACGTAGACGGAGGATGCTGGATGCAGCGGAAATAACACGACCAGGATCATCAAATACACTTTGAAACGTGGAAATAAATTTGGCACTATCTTGTAATAATGGATCATTTCTTTCCCACAGAGGGGAAGCCCATGCGAGAGCTTGTCCGGAAAACAAAGAAATGAGATAGGCCACTCTGGAACGATGAGTAGAGAAATTGTGAGGTTGAAGCTCAAAATGAACTGAGCATTGATTTAGAAAACCCATGCATGTTTTGGGGTCTCCATCATATTTTGAAGGAGTAGGCAGGTGTAGCGTGGAAGCAGTAGACACCTGGGATGGCACTGGGGAAACGGATGAAGGCACAGGAGCATCCACAGTAGCTGTGATATTTTGGGAGGCTAACGCCTGGCAACATTGCAGCAATTGTTGTTGGCGAACATCCTGTTGTTCAATACGGGTAACCAGATACTGCAGCATCTCTTTAGCTGTGGGTTCCGATCCTGGGTCTGTCATAACCTGATCTTACTGTCATGGGCACTAGGAGTCTTTGCCCAGGATATCACCAGATGAAGTTCTTACCAGAGTAATATAGCTGGTACTATGGTCCTCTGGTAGCAGGGTGACAGAGGAACAGGAGAATCAGCAGATGGTGAGAGAGTGCTCAAGGAAAGTCTATGACTAGCAGCAACTGGTAATGACTTAGATGTATAACCACGAGCAACCAGATGGACAAGTAAACGTGAGGAGAGTTAGTGGTCTGCGTACAGCAAGTTGTACCACTGCTATAGTGAGGAGGAATGTCCAGGAGTAGAGAGGAGGTAGTGAATGTCAGAGGTCTACGTATAGCAAGTTGTACCACTTTCTATAGTGAAGGAATGGGTTCCAGGTGCAAGTAGGTAACGGGGAAGTCAGTGGTCTGCGTACAGCAAGTTGTACCACTGCTTATGTGAGAGGATACTTGAAACTGGTGCCAATGGGAAACAGGAGTCAGTGGTCTGCGTTCAGCAAGTTGTACCACTGCTATATATATGTGAGGAGGGGCACGAGGAGATGAATGCAATACAGAAGATACACAGGGTGCACACGGAACTTGATCCCATGATGATAACCACAATACAATAATAACTGACAAGCGCTGCTTGAAGTATACAAAGTCACTATAGAGATCCAGGTAATAGGAAACAAAGTCAATAGTAACAATAGCTTCAGTAGATGGAAGACTCCGGAGATGAACACAACACAGTCCAGACGGATATGCAATACAATAGCAAAGTCAATGGAAAGTATGCATACCGCGGTTCAGGAGAGCAGGCTGTCAAGGAGAAGTGCAGGGATACCTGAACGGCTGAACGCCGGCAGGAGTAGAGACCACTGGAGGATGGAAGCGGTAATCAGGTTGGTGCAGCACATAAAAGGTAACCCGTAATCTAAGGAGCAATACTCAGGAAGCAGTAGTAAGTAAAACTGGAAACATGATGAACACGGGAGAGTTGAGGCTGTCTGGTATCCGGCAGTAGTAGCGGAGGCAGCGGAGGGGAGACACGCTGAACACAGGAGAGTAGAGCAGTCTGGAATCCGGCAGCAGTAGCAGATAGGAATCAGTGGAGAGCTGACACGATGAACACAGGAGAGTTGAGACGGTCTTGAACCCGGCAGTAGTAACGGAGGCAGCGGAGAGCAGACACGCTGAACACAGGAGAGTTGAGGCGGTCTAGAATCCGGCAGCAGTAGCAGATAGGAATCAGCTGAGTGCAGACACGATGAACACAGGAGAGTTAAAGTGGTCAGGAAACCACAATCGTAGTAGACAGGAATCAGCTGGAGCTGAATACACGAGGAAACACAGGAACACCTTCAGAGGCTCATGGGAAATGAGACTCCAAGATCAGGCAACTAGGTAATGATCACAGGTGGTTTAAATAGGGAGGGTTGCCTGATCATCCAATTAATTAAAAGCAACAGGTACTGAAGGTTTCATAAGGGCTGCACATGCGCAGACCATCAGGATGGCGGATGGCCACGGTTCCTGAACACAGGAGAAATGGCACTCACAGTCCGGTGAGTGACAAGCATAGATCGAAGTTAGGACTCATATTGTAGTATGTTTTTTTTATGCAGGTATAGTATTACTCTTAAATTGTATTAATCTTAGTTTATTTTGTCTTTCCTCTCATCCTACATAGGAGACAATGCGTATCCCTCCTGCCCTTGGCTCCTCACTCCTATATTGAACCCACAAACAGAGCGGTAGCAGGCCTATAATTTGGCTCATAGGGCCACCAAATCGGTCATTGAAAGAGCTTTTGGGGTGTTGCTTTAGATGGTCAAGGCATCGCTTTAGATGCCTTGCCCGGTCTGGTGGCGCCCTCATGTATGAGCCGAGTAAGGTGGGTAGCATCATCGCTCTGTGTGTGGTGTTCCATAATATTGCCATCACGAGTGGGGCTCCAGGGGTCATGGACGAGGTTGCTGGCGTGGACGAGGCGGAGGAGGAGGAGGCGGAGGAGTAAGATCTTGTAGACCCTCCTCTTGAAGCAGTGCGTGGCTCCAACTTCAGGAACTATGTGGTGGAGACATATTTTTGAGCTAATGTATTTTTTGCCACTTTCTCTAATTTCAAATTACAAAGCTCTGTGGTGAAATAATGTCCAAGGTTAGTCAAAGAAAGATTAACTAATGTATGGTAAGTAAAATTTGGAATATAAATATAAATGGCCTGGTGTGATAGTGAAATGTTTTACATGTGTAATAATAGCAAAAATCAATGACAACCTGTAATTTAGCTTTCCAATGTGTGTTGTGCGTATAGGTAAATGCCTCTAAGTTTAGCCTCAATGTCTTTTGCTAAATGCACCTTTAATCTGTTCGATTTCATCTACAGGCTAATGTGGCTACATAATCGACCTTGGGTTGAAATGTTTTGTACAGTTTGCACAGTCCATACTTTTCACACTTGCTGCTTGTATTAGCTATGTCACTAAAGGGCCTAATGGTCTAGTATGTCTATGTCCCCTAGTGTCAAAATGGGCCAGCAAAATATTTTGATAGAAAATGTACCCTAACTCTGCTCATTTAGCCATGTAAGGTTTATAGGTTATTGATCAGCACTTATAGTGTGGAGAAGTGCACATTTCTCACACTTTGTGTTTATTATATCTACAGGCTGTTTATAACACTTTGCTTGTAGTGCTGGCCTGTAGTGCCATTGCAGTTTCCTTTGGAGTTGGTGGATGTTGTCATGGTGATGGCTGTTGACAAATGTAAGTATCTATAGTGTTATCAGCACTAAAATGTGACTGTCAAGTGTGTGTGCTCCATACAATAATGACGTTAGTAAGCCTTGAATGTGTGGGTGTGCAAATTAAACAGATGGCCATGTGCTAGCTATGGTTTTTGGGTTTGTAATCATGTCAAATAGTACAATCTGAAACCAAGATATAGCTCAAACACACAAGCCATTATTAGACACTATTGTGTAGATTACCTGATTTTTTACACATTTCAATACAGTGGTCAACTTCTTGATTAACAAGTCATCAACTAGATACCTAAATGCAAGTTAGTTGTGAGCTAATATTGCCATAGTAAATGCTTGATTTACATTCAACAGGGCGTGTTGGCATGGATTTTGGAGTTGTGCTATTCGTGTCTCACTACATGTTGAAGTATTTCTCCAGAGCTCCAAGCCTGCTTATGTCTCTCTTCAGTCTGGCCAGATTGTCATCTCTTCAGCCAAGGAACTTTGCCATACACACACCATTGACTTCTTTGCTATGTCTTTATTTGCACATTTGTATTCATATATGTAATTAATAATAGGGATGTGCACCGGCGACTTTTAAGGTCTCGTGTTTTGTGTTTTGGATCCGTATTTTCATTATTTTTGGGGTTCGGATTTGTCTCGCAAAACACTTGACGAAAGGTCTCGGTTCGGATTTAAGGTTTTGGATTCGGATTTTTTTTGGAAAAAACATAAAAAGTTTAAAAATCAAGTTTTTTGGCTTATTTTCACTCCTATGCTATTAGTAATCTCAATAACATTCAATAACAAGCATTTCCACTAATTTACAGTGTATTCTGAACACCTCACAATATAGTTATTAGTCCAAAACGTTGCAACGAGGTATCTTTCTGGACTGCGTAGAGGAGTGGGTCACCACAATATATATAATAAGAAAACCATCAACTTGTATGATTCGCACCAATAAATGTACCTGGACTGCGTAGAGGAGTGGGTCACCACAATATATATTAAAAACCCTGAACTTGTATGATTCGCACCAATAAATGTACCTGGACTGCGTAGAGGAGTGGGTCACCACAATATATATTAAAAACCCTGAACTTGTATGATTCGCACCAATAAATGTACCTGGACTGCGTAGAGGAGTGGGTCACCACAATATATATTAAAAACCCTGAACTTTTATGATTCGCACCAATAAATGAATCTGGACTGCGTAGAGGAGTGGGTCACCACAATATATATAATAAGAAAACCATCAACTTGTATGATTCGCACCAATAAATGTACCTGGACTACGTAGAGGAGTGGGTCACCACAATATATATTAAAAACCCTGAACTTTTATGATTCGCACCAATAAATGTATCTGGACTGCGTAGAGGAGTGGGTCACCACAATATATATAATAAGAAAACCATCAACTTGTATGATTCGCACCAATAAATGTACCTGGACTGCGTAGAGGAGTGGGTCACCACAATATATATAATAAGAAAACCATCAACTTGTATGATTCGCACCAATAAATGTACCTGGACTGCGTAGAGGAGTGGGTCACCACAATATATATTAAAAACCCTGAACTTGTATGATTCGCACCAATAAATGTACCTGGACTGCGTAGAGGAGTGGGTCACCACAATATATATTAAAAACCCTGAACTTGTATGATTCGCACCAATAAAATGTACCTGGACTGCGTAGAGGAGTGGGTCACCACAATATATATTAAAAACCCTGAACTTTTACGAATCGCACCAATAAATGTACCTGGACTGCGTAGAGGAGTGGGTCACCACAATATATATAATAAGAAAACCATCAACTTGTATGATTCGCACCAATAAATGTACCTGGACTGCGTAGAGGAGTGGGTCACCACAATATATATTAAAAACCCTGAACTTGTATGATTCGCACCAATAAATGTACCTGGACTGCGTAGAGGAGTGGGTTACCACAATATATATTAAAAACCCTGAACTTTTATGATTCGCACCAATAAATGTATCTGGACTGCGTAGAGGAGTGGGTCACCACAATATATATAATAAGAAAACCATCAACTTGTATGATTCGCACCAATAAATGTACCTGGACTAAGTAGAGGAGTGGGTCACCACAATATATATTAAAAACCCTGAACTTTTATGATTCGCACCAATAAATGTATCTGGACTGCGTAGAGGAGTGGGTCACCACAATATATATAATAAGAAAACCATCAACTTGTATGATTCGCACCAATAAATGTACCTGGACTGCGTAGAGGAGTGGGTCACCACAATATATATTAAAAACCCTGAACTTGTATGATTCGCACCAATAAATGTACCTGGACTGCGTAAAGGAGTGGGTCACCACAATATATATTAAAAACCCTGAACTTTTATGATTCGCACCAATAAATGTACCTGGACTGCGTAGAGGAGTGGGTCACCACAATATATATAATAAGAAAACCATCAACTTGTATGATTTGCACCAATAAATGTACCTGGACTGCGTAGAGGAGTGGGTCACCACAATATATATTAAAAACCCTGAACTTTTATGATTCGCACCAATAAATGTACCTGGACTGCGTAGAGGAGTGGGTCACCACAATATATATTAAAAACCCTGAACTTGTATGATTCGCACCAATAAATGTACCTGGACTGCGTAGAGGAGTGGGTCTCCACAATATATATTAAAAATCCTGAACTTTTATGATTCGCACCAATAAATGTATCTGGACTGCGTAGAGGAGTGGGTCACCACAATATATATAATAAGAAAACCATCAACTTGTATGATTCGCACCAATAAATGTACCTGGACTGCGTAGAGGAGTGGGTCACCACAATATATATTAAAAACCCTGAACTTTTATGATTCGCACCAATAAATGTATCTGGACTGCGTAGAGGAGTGGGCACTGGGCACCACAATAAAATATATAAAAAACCTTCAACAGGTCTGCATTACACTGCACATACGGCTGCTCCTCCATCCTCTCCATCATATACATGTTGGAGTTTTAGCGTGTGACAACCTCTTGTTTTTGATAATGTCAGTGCATTTTGAATATTTTTCAATTTGCCCCACACCACTGAATGTACTTTATCTATGATACGCAGCTATCTATCTTGACTGCGTAGTGTGGTGGCCCCGGTACACAATTTGGTACCAAGGCCATAATATAATTAAAAAACCCTCCACGGGTCAGAATTCCACCAAAAAAGGGTATGGACTGCGTAGTGTGGTGGCCCCGGTACACAATTTGGTACCGAGGCCACAATATAATTAAAAAACTGGGCATCAACTGTCACCGTTGTTTAACATCTAATACACCTAAATATGGACTGCACAGTGGAGTGGCCCCGGTAGTAAATTTGGTGCCGGGGCCACAATACCTCCTCCAACTTCCAAGTGTAGTGTTTATAAAGACAGACAGCGTCGAAGTGTTATTAGTTGACTTTCTTAACCCTAAAATTGTCCCTGTTGCAAATATTCGTGCAATGGACAGTTACTTTTTTATTGAAAGACTCAAGCTTTCAAGTGTAGTGTTTATAAAATATAAACAACAATACAGTAGTTTTAGAGCACGTCAATACCTCTTGTTTTAAATTATGACAGTGCATTTTACTTTTGGTTTAATTTCTTGAATTTGTTTAAATTTGGTTTTACTTTTTGAACATGGCAAACGACTGTTGATTGGTCATATAATGCAAAAAAAAAAGTTCCAAGATGGAATTGTCCTTGGGCCCTCACACCCACCCTTATGTTGTTGAAATAGGACATGCACACTTTAACAAACCAATCATTTCAGCGACAGGGCCTACCAAACAACTTTGGCTGAAATCATTGGTTTGTTTGGGCCCCCACACCAAAAAAGCTATTCATCTCTCCCTGTACAGACTAAACAGGCTCTACTGAGGCAAGATGTCGTCCTGATCCTCAACCTCTGATTCCTCTCCCCCTACAGTGTGTACTTCCTCCTCATCACACATTATCAATTCGTCCCCGCTGGACTCCACAACCACAGGTCCCTCTGTAGTATCTGGACGGCAGTGCTGTACTTCATTGAGGAATTGATTATTCATTTTTATAAACATCATTTTTTCAACGTTATGAGGAAGCAACCTCCTTCGCCGCTCACTGACCAGGTTCCCCGCTGCACTAAAAACTCTTTCCGAGTACACACTGGAGGGGGGACAACTCAGGTAAAATAGAGCCAGTTTGTACAGGGGCTTCCAAACTGCCTTTTTTTCCTGCCAGTAACAATATGGACTGTCTGACATGTCTACTTGGATGGTGTCAGCAAAGTAATCATCCACAATTTTTTCTATTGTGACAGCATCCAATGCAGCGAGAGTAGACATGTCTGCAATGGTTGGCAGGTCCTTCAGTCCGGACCAGATGTTATCAGCATCCCCTCTAGTGCCTCTTTTGGGAAAACTGAGCTTTTTCCTCGCAGCCATAGATGTGGAAGAAAATGAGGGTGGAGCTGTTGGCATGTCACGGTCCTCTTCAGAGGACAATCTCCTGACCAGCAGGTCTTTGCACCGCTGTAGACTTGTGTCCGCCGGAAACAGAGACACAACATACGCTTTAAACCGAGGATCAAGCACGGTGGCCAGAATGTATTCCTCTGACTTTAAAAGAGTGACCACCCTCGGATCCTGGCAAAGCGTACGAAGGGCTACATCCACAAGAGCTACATGCTTGGTATAATCGCAATGGCTTACCAGCTCCTCCCTCACTTTCTCCAGCTGCTTCTGCAACAGCCTGATCAGGGGAATGACCTGACTCAAGCTGGCAGTGTCGGAACTGACTTCTCGTGTGGCAAGTTCAAATGGCTGCAGAACCTTGCACAACACGGAAATCAGTCTCCACTGCGCTTGACTGAGGCGCATCCCCACTCCTTTGCCTATGTCGTAGGTGGCTCTGTAGGCCTGAATGGCCTTTTGCTGCTCCTCCATCCTCTGCAGCATATAGAGGGTGGAGTTCCAGCGCGTCACAACCTCTTGTTTGAGGTGATGGCAGGGCAGGTTCATGCTTTTTTGATGTGCCTCTAGTCTGCGGTAGGCACTGGCTGAATGCCGAAAGTGTCCAGCAATTTTGCGCGCCACCGCAAGCATCTCCTGCACACCCCTGTGACTCTTGAGGTAATGCTGCACCACCAAATTAATGGTGTGGGCAAAACATGGGACGTGCTGGAAATTGCCCATATTTAATGCCCGCACAATGTTACTGGCATTGTCTGACACCACAAATCCCCATGAGAGTCTAAGTGGGGTAAGCCACTGGGAGATAATTTCCCTCATTTTCTCTAATATGTTGTCAGCGTTGTGCCTCTTATTAAAGCCTGTAATACACAATGTTGCCTGCCTTTGCACGAGCAGACATTTTGTAGTTGCTGCTACTGATGCAGCTGTTGCTGTTGCTGCGGAAGGGGATGCATCTACCCAGTGGGCTGTCACAGTCATATAGTCCTTCGTTTGCCCAGAACCACTTGTCCACATGTCCGTGGTTAAGTGGACAGTGGGTACAACAGCATTTTTTAGAGCACTGAGGACACTTGATCGTACTTCTCTGTACATTTTTGGTATCGCCTGCCTAGTGAAGTGGAATCTCGACGGGATTTTGTACCGGGGACACAATACCTCCATCAACCCTCTAAATCCCACTCCACTGATGGCGGACACCGGGCGCACATCTAACACCAACATTGCAGTTACAGCCGCAGTTATACGCTTTGCAATAGGGTGACTACTATCGTATTTTGTGGTCATGGCAAACGACTGTTGGACGGTCAATTGTTTTGTGAAAGACTTAGCGGTCTTACGACTTCCCCTCTGGGAAGATGACCAACTAACAGCAGCAACAGCAGCAGTGGCAGTAGTAGGCGTACCGCTGCAGGATTCCTCGGATGAATCCCGTATTGAGGAGGACTCAGTCTGGCTGCTGACTTGGGCTGCAGGACTGAATCTGATGGAGATTGTGGAGGAAGTTGACGAGGAGGGTGTTGCTGGTGTGTATCCAACTGGACCACGGGATTTAGGTGTCCCTGTACCGATGAGGGTCCTAGCCCCAGTTCCTGAACTAACCACTGAACTATGAAAGTTATTCAGGTGACGTATATTGGGAGGATGTTCCTAGGTGGGCAAGATCCTTACCCCTGCTTATTTGAGCTTTACATAAGCTACATATGGCCATACATTGGTTGTCTGGATTTGGATAAAAATAACTCCAGACCGAAGAAGTGCATTTTTTGGTCTTCTGACCAGGCATGACGATGGGCTTTTTCATCCCATGGACATCAGCTGTTTCCCCCCCTGGTGCCTCATTTACAATAACCACATCACCATCCTCATCATCAAGTTCCTCCACAGCGCCAGCTACATCATCAATAGCCTCCTCCCGAGCCACCTCTTCCCGTACAGTGATTGGAAGGTCAGGCTTGACAACCACCAACATCCTTGGACTCGCCTTGTGGATTTGTGATAATTTCTCTTTAGAAGGCAGAGTTGTTTGCTGTTTTGTTGCTGACAGCATAACTCTCTTCAATTTTTTGTAGGGAGGGGGGAGGAGGAGGAGGGCTAAGATCCGTGGGTGAAGCTGAACCACTAGTCATGAACACGGGCCAGGGCCTAAGCCGTTCCTTGCCACTCCGTGTCGTAAATGGCATATTGGCAACTTTACGTTTCTCCTCAGATGATTTTAAGTTTGCTACTTTTTCTTAACTTGGGCTTTTTGGATTTTACATGCCCGGTACTACGAGATTGGGCATCGGGCTTGGAAGACGACGTTGATGGCATTTCATCGTCTATGTCATGACTAGTGGCAGCAGCTTCAGCATTAGGAGGAAGTAGGTCTTGATCTTTCCCTACTTTATCTTCCAAATTTTTGGTCTCCATTATATGTAGCAGCACTACGGACATGAGGAAATCAGTAACAGCCGGGACGTCAGGAACCTCCTGCACAGGCGCATCTGAAGAATGGAAACATCACTACATCAACCAGCGCTATTGGAGTGGTAGGACCAAACGGAACTAGGAACTTTCCTTCAAAAGACTTTGTGTCTGGACGGCTATTATAGTCAGCGCCCCCCATCTGTTTGCTTGCAGTCTTTAAAGAATACCGCGGACGGACTGAGAACTGCTATCAAGAAATCGTGAGTTATACACACCAACACTGCTCTGCATTGTTCCTTATTGTTATGTCCTATACAGTTTGGAGCCTCCGGGTATACCACCATTCCCTTCAGTACTATTTATTGAGGTCTGCATCTCCATCACCCGAGTATAAGCCGAGGAGGGCTTTTTCAGCACAAAAAAAGTGCTGAAAAACTCGGCTTATACTCGAGTATATACGGTGTGTGTATATATATATATATATATATATATATATATATATATATATATAATGTGTGTGTATAAATAGTCTCTAGGGATACTTAGTTCCATAACAATAATTCCTGTTTCAACATGATATCAAATGGGCTGAAATATTCAGTACTTCGAAAGTGTTAAACATCACATTAATCTTGACTAACTTACATACTGACTTGTATTTAATGAGGCACACAAATACTTGATACTTTATTTATACACTGATTCAAATGACTCATTTGCACCTCTTGCATTTGGACATGGTTTGGCAAGGGTGCTTATTTGCTTGAGTTTTTAATGTCAGTGGCTTTAAGTTTAAGGGCCCATGTTATATTTTAATTTACATTACCATCTTATCCAAGACTGTCTTCCATAGCACACATAAGTCCTTTGAGTGTTTAATGTCTGGTTGATATTGTAGATAATGTATCAATGGTTATGTGTGGCTTCCTAGTTGTTAGTTTTATATTTGAGTATTTTGCCACATGGGTAACTGGCTAGGTGATATCAAGCAATCTAAACATACAAAAATACCATTTGCATTATGTTGCCCGTTATGTCAATTACCTTGGGCTTGCTTAAATTTAAGCAACTACTGTAAGGGAGCTTCAACCGAATGACCTGGCCAGTATAAAAATGTATGAATGCCAGTGTTCTGAAGCAAACAAAATCAATGGTCAGTTTAATAATTAAGGCCATACAGGCTTCCATATTGTATATATTTTTCCTTGATTGGGGGATCAGACCATAGTGATTTATAAAAGCATTACTGGATAGTGTAATTTTTTAGACAACCGAGCTCTTGGACATCCATCACTAGTTAATGTAGATAATGTGTTGTCTACTTGGATAACAGGGTGTGGTTCTTTGGCAGAGGTAATATTTTTCAGAGCGCCATTTTTTTTATCTTTTTTCAAACATTATTAGCCAGACACACTGCAAACAGCTCACACAACACTACAGCCTTAGATTGTTTCTAACAATATGTGCCTAGTGCAATAAGGACAGGATTGAACATTGATCCAAGTGTTATGCTGAAGCCCTGCCCGTGTGCCAGACACTGTGCATTAGCACTATTCTAAAAGCCTAATGCCTTTGTAGATATTTGACATTTGCCCATAAACGGAACATATTTGCAGTTACCAATAAGTACCTTGTGGCATCCCTAGAATGATTTTATCAAGTCATTTCGTGCCATTAGCACCTGTGATTTGTGGCTCCTTTGTGTCAGGTTACATATAAAAAATGCAATATATCCTTTACTGGAGGAATTTGCCAACCTAGAAAGGGACACTGTAGTAGTTATATGCTTGGTTTGAAACCATTTACTCACACAAACCAAGAGACACTGCAACTGGGGTCAAATATGTCAGTTTTTGGTAGCAATTGCCCAGTATTAGTTTCGTGTTAACTGCATCCACATGACGATAGTTAAAATGTTATAGATTTCATTCCTGGCTTTGTGATGTACATGTGTGCAAACATTTAGAGCTTTACTCCAGATCCAAAAAATGTGTACATTAAATATTAAACATAGTGTGGACTATAGAGACATTTAAATCTGGCATGGATGCTTTGTCAGCTACGACACCACTAAATAGTTAAAGGCTACAAAGGGATAATTAAACATATACATAAGGGCCCCAGAGTCATTGTGGGTCTTAACTTGAGACACTTCTTATTTCAGTCTCCTGTCCAAAAACTTTATACAATGCAAGGGCTCCTAATTAGTTTTTGGTTTGCAACCTAAGTAAAAAACTGTCTGTTAGTTCATGTACCACACAAACAATTGCTTGCTTATTTGTACACTGAATAATCACGTCGAAATTGGTCAGCTGCATGAAAAAACAGTCAGTATTTAAATTATGTGCCTCAGCAAACACTATTTTGCTGCCCTAGCATTGTAACATGGTGTCGGACAGGAGACTGAAATAAGAAGTGTCTCAGGTTTGGATTCTTCATGATTCTCATGGTCGTTCTAGATATAAGCTTCACATTTGACAAAGAAATGCATTGTCAGACATGTTATAAAAAATAATCAAAATTATGGACAGTAGACTCTGTGTTTTGAGATAATAATGGGCTTTGACTTGATAACAAGTATTGTTTTTTGGCAACCATAATAGAATATGCAATCTCACAATAACAACGACATAGTTTCATTACCGTTACAAATTTCATTAAACTAAAAATTAGCATATATTCCAACATATATGAAAGAATATCTTTAAAACAACACATAAAAAACACAGGTCATTAATTTTTTGGGCTTTTTATACGGTATATTAACTGTCATACTCCGGCTCTGACTTCTGGTTACCCGTGATGTAGAGGAGTCAGAGGAACCAGCCAAACGTGCAAGGGGAACAGATTGTGTCCGATGCTGTGAAAGTGCAAGGTCATGGCCAGGGGGTGAGGAGGGGCTACGACAGGTGGGGCGGGGGGGCAGGGGCCACGACAGGTGGGGGGGGCAAAGGCACAGGCAAGCGCTAAACAATAAAGACGGGATCGTTTTGGGTCAAAGAGGGAGGAGTCAGACACACCAGGGAGGAAGGAGTCAGACACACCAGGGAGGGTGGAGGAGTCAGACACAACAGGGAGGGTGGAGGCAACAGACACAACAGGGAGGGTGGAGGCAACAGACACAACAGGGAGGGTGGAGGTAATAGACACAACAGGGAGTGTGGAGGCAACAGACACAAAAGGGAGTGTGGAGGCAACAGACACAACAGGGAGGGTGGAGGCAACAGACACAACAGGGAGGGTGGAGGCAACAGACACAACATTGAGAGTGGAGGAGTCAGACACAACAGGGAGGGTGGAGGCAACAGACACAACAGGGAGGGGGGAGGCAACAGACACAACAGGGAGGGGGGAGGCAACAGACACAACAGGGAGGGGGAGGCAACAGACACAACAGGGAGGGGGGAGGCAACACACAACTGGGTTTGGGGGCTTGTGAAAGAATAATCTGAACTGGGTGAAGGGAATGTGCCGGAGGTATGTTGGGAGTGGGCATGCAAAAGATTACCCAGGAGTGTTGCAATAGTTGACATGGTGTTGTTTAGAGTATCCAATTTGCTGTTGAGTGTGCTCATGCAAGTGGAGAGTGTGTTATTGAGAGGGGTGAGTGGTGATCCGTGTGTTGTACAGTGCTAGCTATTATTGCCAGGTGAATATTCTGTGCTTCAGTGGTGTTTTGAAGTTTTTGGGATGCGAGTGAGAGCGTCCGCACCCTTACATATTCAGCTGGATCCAGCTGGGGCTCCTCCACATCACGGGCAACTTCCTCCTGCACGTGTGCAGCAGGCTGCTGCTCAGATTTTGTAGAGAGATAAAAAGAAACACTAAGATATTATATTCAAACAGTAAGGTACAATATTATATTTGCTAACAAACTTTACTACGCGTGATGTAGCATTGGTCAAGTCTCAACTTACATTGAATGTGCTAGCAGGCCTTGACAGTCCATAAAAGCAGACATTGCCACTTATGTTTTCAAATTGTGCTAAAAGCCCTACATATTTAGACATTTTTTCTTCAGTGTGTACATTTAATTGCCTACAATGTGATAGGTTAAGACATTGTGCAATTAAAGTTTTACTTCAGACACATCGTGAGAGTTGACACATTTGCTCAGACAGACATAAACCTTTGCAAACGTTAACAAAGCAAACTCATCATGTACCTAGCGGCCTCTCCTGTTCAGGGTGGGCTATAGCCAGTGTCTATGTTACCCACCCCAACAATCTCCACCATTCCTATTGCGGCCCTTGCACATGCCCCTTATTCTAAAAATCTTTGTTGCTTCAATATTTAACAATCATTTACTTAGTCCACTGTATTTTTACCTGATTGCCCTACAATAACTATTTCAACATTCTGCTACTACTACTCTTCACTTTTAAAAGCATAACATTGGTTATCAGGTTATCAACACACAAAAGTCACTTATATCACATTCAGATTTTTTGAGTGCCAAACCATAGATTGTGATTACAAATTTCTTATTATTGTACTAATCTGCCACCACCACCACACTTAATAGTGTGTAGTATAGCCTAAAATTGTATACTTTTCCTGTAAAATGTGAAGGCAAGGCCACTTGTAACAGTTTCATTACAGCAATGACACACATATTTCTTCCTAAACAGATGCCTACATTATGAGATTCAAAAAAGTGGTATACATTACAATATGTTAGATAATTTTGCACTTACTGTTTATTGGTTTGTTATTAGGCAAAGCAAAAAAACCTCACAAATTTTCAGATTGGGCTGCCCTGCCAAAAAGAAAATGAACAGGAAGGAAAGCAAAGTGCAGGTGGGTTTAAATGGAGGTTGGAGTTAATAAACCAGGTGTACACTCTTCTTCCTAATTGCAGAGCACAGAGTACTCGTCTCATCGGCGACGCGCGCCATGTTCTTGGTTGGAGAGGCAACCATAACACACAGGTGTTTGAAAGATCCGCGTGTGTCGTGAACACGCCCATTCGTGCTCAGAGAACCAATCAGAGCGCACACCGCTCAATTTATAGTGAGAGATAGCATTCAAAAATGAGAGCTACTATATTCAGCAGAATGGAAAACGTACCCTCTGGCCTATCAAACAAAGTCAAGCTGCGGGCGTATGAAAGGGTCCACAGATACCTCCACCTGCGGTGTCATGTATATAGGACCATCGTACACCTCCAACAGCGCTGGAGCGATCTCCGCCGGCGTCAGCCCCAGCTCCTGGAGGAACTCCGCCAGGAGATAATAAGAAGTGAGTTCTCTATTATTCTAAAAAAAAACGTGTACACACATAAATATTTCCTATATGTTTGAATATATGTTTACCAGAAACACCTAACATGGCCTACATAACAATGTAAAGGTCATTCCCTTCCAGTGCAACCAAAATGCTTTGGCTCCTGTCTCCTACATTTTTCTGCTGACAATGAACTGACCTAAATGTATTTGGCAAAAACTTCAGAATATTAAGGGTGTTTTTTGGATACAGGCTTTCCAACTATTTACCCGAGTGCCGACACTTTCTGACCTAACCTTAAAATCAGATTGGAGTGGCAGATGTGTGGTTATTATTGCCCACACCTTTAAAATGTAGGTTTGAACGGGCAAACACCTTATGGTTTTTACAAAATATTTGAAGGACCCATAAGGTGCAAACAGATTACATACTGTACTCGATGTAGCTAATGATTTTTTAATTAACTGGCTGGTTACAATGTGAGATAGTCCCAACAAAGGCAGATTTCCAAACTATAATCATCATCCAAAGTACTTGAGAACCCTCCACTAACTCAGTGGTCCGGTACAGAGAGATCTATTTGACATCATTACCAGGCCCATGGGAGTTTGCAGACTTAATTTCACTAACATTTCAAAGCAGACTACTGGCAATTTGTCCAAAATCCAATTGATCGGCCCAGTAGTATGTTTGGGGAGTGTGATAGTCGACACATGCAAGGTTGGAGGAAACCGGCAAACTCCACACAAATGATTCTATAAGCAGAACTTGAACTCCTGACTCTAGTGCTGTAAGAGCAAAGTGCTCTCCACTAGGCCACTGAGAGATTCAACATCTCTATAAAAAGATCCTAAATGTGTGACAGGTCATGTGAAATGCTTTGGGTTCATCATGTTTAGCTACTTGCTTTGGTAGTAGCTAATATTTGTGTCTGCTGGCAATGCTACATGAATTAAACATGTATGATCACCTGATTGTCATAATACTATTGGTTTATTGAGCTGGTGAATGTGCTAACAATACCTGTTTTTTTTTGTCTTGTTTCCAACAGACCGGGTACGTTTGGAACGGTGGCAATGGTGGCGACCGGTGGTGGAGGATGAGGAGCCTGAGAGTCGGAGGCGGATACCTCCCCAGAGGCGAAGAAGCAGTGCGAGGGCCAGGCCGAGGCAAAGGAGGAGGAGTCCCAGCCTGCGGCCCAAACCTCCCCCTCCACCTCTGGGGAGGGTGCGTGCTCTTTGGACGAGCCTGACCGGGAGGAAGAGGCAGAGGTCCAGCAGGACCAGGAGGCCGAGAGACAGCTGGTGGTGGCTCTAGATGTTGAGGCATTAGGAGATAGCAGGTGTTTTCAAGAAATGGTTTTTTGAATTTGATACCACTTCAATGTAGATCAAATTTGGAACTAATCCCTGCTGGAACACATGTTGATTAAAAGATGATATTTATGACACAGGTTGCAATGATAATGGACATCCAAATGTGAGTTTGTGTAAACCAGAAAAGAACAGCCACAGTCATCTTAACACATAGGCATGCAGGGCAGGGGCAACACAAATGGGCTCGAGAGCCAGGCAAACTTGTCAGTTTTTTTCATTTTTTTCTTGAAAATCAAATCGAAACCTAAATATTGTTACTTCCTGTGAGTGGTTGTGTAGGTATTGGCCCACTGTTGTGCTTTGCCCTGGGGCCTATTATGCTGGTAAGACAACCGTGTCCACGGCCCTCTTCCTGGGGCTCAGCAGAATGTAGTACATCTATCAAAATGCTACTCCAAAGCCTTATCAATGTCTAATGTGCATCTAAATGGGTTTGGAGCCAGAGGCCTAATGTTATAAAGTAATGTAACAGTACGCATCTCTAGTAAATCCTGTTTTTTTTTTTCAAAATAAGTTTACATGTATTTAATGTTTATTTTCTGCTTTCTTTCAGCACACATAGAGGAAGCAGATAATTGCCCCCCCCCTCCCCCACCAACCTTGGCAGATGTCATGCATGAAATTGCAGCATCTGGGGCCAAATTAAAGCAACTCCAAACAGAACAAGAAAACTGTTTGGAGGAGCTTGAGGGCAAAATGGCCTATTGGTGAACCATATATGATTAGTTTTTTTTTTTTATTGTAAATAGTTTTCACGATTAATGTACACATGTTAAGATTTGCTTAAATAGCATAAATTATAGACGTTAAACTAAAAACAACCTTGGTGTGTCTTTATTCATCTAAATTATGTGAGTCCAAAGTGCTCACCAGTGAGCTACCTGTGAGTTTGGTATTTTGTTAGTAATTTGTGTTGCCTGTGTCGAACGCATGCTGTATTTTTGGGGTTCTCCCTGTTTTTCCACAACTCAGGTTGGGTAGTGGGTAGCTCTCCCACTTTGCATAAAGACAGTCATGAGTTCTAATCCATATTCAAGGCCAAGGTATTTGCGTCAGATGCAAGTTCAGCATCTGTTGGAGTTGGTCTCCACGTAATTTTGTATTGACCTTTTGGACAGCACTGTTGTGTGGCTTCATATGCTTTTTTTCAAATGTGACACTTTAACTATATTGTGTATTGGTGCAGTCATGCAATGTTCCTTTGCAGCAGCACACATATGCACACTTTGAAGCCTAGTAAAATAGTAGGTAGCTCAAATACTTTCAAAGTGTGGCACATACTAGCAGTCTGAGGCCACAATTACATTCTCCTCACCCAGCAGAGTGACCATACTCCAGATTGGCAAGCAGTAAGTACTGAACACTGACACACAATCTGTAGTAAAATTCAAAACCCCACCCCAAACATAGTGGTTGACACAAAGGTGTGTTTGGATATAAATCTAATCAGTAAGCAGAGTTTGGAGTGGCTACCTAGCTAATAGGCTAGGAATATGCCATGTCTGCATGGCCATCCTGTGACCAACTGGCACTGTGTTTTTTTTTTAAAGTGAACCACTACCAAGAGGGCAAATGGTAACTGTGCACAACCATGACACAATTTGATGTAGAGTCCAAAATTGCATGCACCAAATCAAAGACAGATATTTCAATCCAAATGACAGGTAGGCAAAGCACTCCCCAAACATTTGTACTGTTCTGCTTTGAAAAGCCATTACCCTACTACAAATCTATACTCCAGTTTAAACACCTTTTGATGGCAGCATCAAAACCAAGTTACCGCAAAGGGAAAACTGACACTATATGGTGTAAGATTTAATTACTATCCCATGTCCCCTTAGAGTGTCTGCCGTAGCCTAGCACACATTAACACCAGTAATAAATTCTGTTGGTACTCATTCCCATAGCATCTCTGAGCTCAGTTCCACACTGGAGTTGCATTTGATGCTTACAATTGGTCAGATACACTGTATGTTATTTATTTATGTTAGTATCATGCTTCCTATTGTTTACTTATGCCTAATGGGTAATTGTATGTTTATTCTCAATAAAACACAGCAGTAACATGTATTTTCAGGTAGGCCCATTTTGTATTACCAATGTTTACACATGTTTGGCAAATCTCTGCCCCAAAAAACTCATGTCCACAGTATGCCAGAGCCTGCTCAGTGATTTCTTAAATTTGCAAGAAAGGAGAAAAAGGACAAGTGGTATTAAATAAATGATTTAATTGAGAAGCCAGGTGTACATTGATGTTTCCTCACTGCAAAGCATAGAGTACTCTTTTCGTCCGCGATGGACGCCATATTTTTGGTGGGAGAAGGCAACCATTACACACACAGGTGTCTGAAAGATCCGCGTGTGACGTGATCGCGCCCATACGTGCTGAGAGAACCAATCACAGCGCAGAATACTACCATTTTGATTGCTTCCAAATGCCAAAATGAGGGCAGCAATCTTTAGCCGCAGAGAACTCCGTGTGTTAACAGAGGGCATGGATAATGTGCCCTCTGGGCGCTATGTCTCGAACGAGATCAAGTTATAGGCATACAGGAGGGTGCGCAGACACCTCCGGCTGCACTATCATAAATTTCGCACAGTGGTCCAGCTCCAGCGCTGCTGGAGCGATCTCCGCCGGCGTCAGCCCCAGCTCCTTCAGGAACTGCGACAGGAGATTATAAACAGTGAGTTCTCTATTAATCGCCCAAAACACGTGTTCACATATAGCTTTGCTATATGTTTGAAAATATGTTCAACCTAATCGCCTGACATGGCCTACCAGTACATAGCAATGTTCCAGCACACTATAAAGGTCAATTGCCTTCAAATGCACCCAACCTGCTTTGACTCCTGTCTCCTACATTTGTCTGCTGAGAATTTACTTTCCTAAATGTCTTGGGGAGAAACTTCTGAAC
Source organism: Mixophyes fleayi (assembly GCF_038048845.1). NCBI lineage: Eukaryota > Metazoa > Chordata > Amphibia > Anura > Limnodynastidae > Mixophyes > Mixophyes fleayi. The sequence goes on from NC_134403.1 coordinate 4,218,182, forward strand.
ATTAAGGGAGGTTTGTTGAATCAGCCTTTCCAACCCTCTTGACCCCAGTGCTGTAACTTGCTGACCTAACCTTCTAAACAGATTGAAGTGGCAGATGTTTTTTTATTATTGTGCAAACATTTAAATGGCATGTTTTAAAAACTAAACACCTTAAGGATTTTTGCAAATATTTGTAGGTCCCATAAGGTGCAAACAGATTACCTACTGTACTATATATAGCGAACCAATCACTAATTAACTGGCTAGTTACAATGTGAGGTAGTCCCAACAAGGGCTGATTTCAAAAATATACTCATCATCCAAAGTATTTGATATCTCTCCAGTAATTCAATGGTCCGGTACAGAGAGAACTAATTGTCATCATTACCAGCCCCATGGCAGTTTGCAGACTTAAATTCCCTAACATTTCAACACAGACTACTGGTAATTTGTTTACAAACCAAATTAGCCACCTAGTAGTATGTTTGGAGAGTGTGGTAGCCAACACATGTAAGTATGGAGCAAACTTGCAAACTCCACACAGATGAAGCTATAATCAGGACTCAAATTCCTGACCCCAGTGCTATGAGAGCAAAGTGCTAACCACTAGGCCACTGAGATATTCCACATCCCTATACCAAAAACAAACATTTGTGACAGGTCATGTGAAATGCTTTGTCTTCATCATGTTTAGCTCCTTGCTTTGGTAGTAGCTAATATTTGTGTCTGCTGGCAATGCTAAGTTTATTAAACATGTATGATCAGCTGATTGTCATAATACTATTGGTTTATTAAGCTGGTGATTGTGTTAACAATAGCCTGTTTTTTTTTGTCCTGTTTTCAACAGTCTGGGAACGTTGGGAACGGCGGCAACGCCGTTGGGTTGTGAGGGAGGCAGAGGCTGAGGAGGAGGCAAAAGAAGACCAGCTGCAGCAGATAGCAGTCCAGGCGGAGGACAAGGCCGAAGCCTCCCCATAGACGGAGGGGGAGGAGCAGGGTAAAGGCCAGGATGAAGCGCAGGAGGACTCCCATCCTGCCGCCAAATCCTCCCCCTCCGCCTCTGGGGCGGTTGAGTGGTCTTCTGAGGAGCCGGAGCCAGACCCAGGAGGGTGAAAGACAGCTGCTGGTGCCTCAAGCGGTTGAGGCATTAGGAGATAGTAAGTCTTTACAAGACAGGGTTTTTTGATTTTGATACCACTGCAATGTGCATAAAATTTTTGACTAATCCGTGCTGGAACACATGTTGATTTAAAGGTGACATTTATGACACAGGTTGCAATGATAATGGACATTCAAATGTGAGTTTGTGTAAACAAGAAAAGAACAGCCACAGCCATCTTAACACATGGTCACACAGGGCAGGGGCAACACGTACAGACGGTCCCGATTGACTTGTCAACTTCTCAGTATATAGTGATATAGATTTGCCATGAAATTTTCTAAAAAATCTCTTGTAATAAAGCGAGTTAATGTTTGGGTTGAACACTGGATTATTCCTTAAATTTTGGAACTAACTTAGTACTGTACCACCTCTGTCTGTATGATTAAACAAATGATTTTGCATTTAGATTTGAATATATTTGCTTTGCAAAATAAAGGGACATGTTAGATTTACCAAACGTTTTATAGATTAATTTCTGCTATTCAGCAGACGTTTGATTTGACAAACACTGAATTTGTGGGAGTTTGCAATAAGTATGAGCTCAATTTTCAGACTAATTTTCAACTATTAGCTGTGCGTTATTGTGTAGGTAGGGCCTCAATGTAGTGTTTTTTCCTTGGGGCTATAATGCTGTTAAGACCACCCTGCCCACGGCCCTCTCCCGGGGCACACCAGAATGTAGTACATCTCTAAAAATGCGACACCAAAGCCTTATCAACGTGTAATGTCCGTCCAAATGTTTTTGTAGCAGAGGCCTAACATTTTACATTAATGTAACAATACACATCTCTAATTCCTGTTAGTTTGTCAAAATAGGTTTACATGTATTTAATGTTTTTTTTCTGGTTTCTTTCAGCACACATGGAGGAAGCTGACAGTTAGCCTCTTCCCCCCCACCAACATTGTCTCAGATCAGGGCTGAAATTGCTGGATCTTGAGCTAAAATCAAAAACCTGCAAAAAGTGCAGGATAAATGCTTTGAAGAGCTGGAGCCCAAAATGGACTAATGGTCTACATTATATGACTAGTCTGTTTGTTTGTTTTTTTGTTTTTTTATGTAAATAGTTTTACACATTATTGTACATATGTTTATTTTTGTTTATATTTCTCAATTTATATAAGTTTTTCAAGCCTTGTTGTGTGTGTCTTTATTAATCTATTACAAATGCACAACATGTGGGTCTAAGGTCAATAAAGAATGGATATGGATTCCAAAAACACTAACATTTAAGTGACACATTTTTGACACAAACCCATCATCATGTCGATATTTCTATAGCCCTACTAATTGTGGCTATCAGCTAATGAAGATACACAAAGTGTATTTTGTAATGAAATCCACACTAACATGTGTATAACAGTAACTCCATACACATAAGGCAATGGTCAGGAACCCAACTCATGACACCAGCACAGGGAGTCAGAGGTGGCAAATAATAAGCCACAATGCTGACCCGGTGCTGCATATAGTATTTTGCAAGACAAGAAGATGGTGAAATCACATCCAGGCACAAGCAGTAGCTGAAGAGAAAAAGGTTTCCATTTGCTAATTCCATGTCAGCCAAAGGAACATATGCCCTCCACCACCAATCCCCCCCTCCAAGAGGTAGGCCATCCGTAGCAATAGCAGACACATAAATAATAATAATAGTTAAATCCACATTACAAATACACATATAGCTCTATGGATATTAATGATACTTATCAAGTCCTTGTATCCTCGGCCTGATTCTTTATCTGCAGTGTAGGGAACGTTCCTGTAGCATAGAATCCTTTCTTGTGGCTTAGTGTAGGTTTTCTGTAGTATAATGTATCTTAGTGCAATATATATATATAATGTAGTGTGTTGTAATCCTATAGATCTAATAAAATAAAATAGTTTATACAAAAAATATAGAAACAAACAGATTTAAGTTAAAATCTAGTTTCTATCCTATCCAGCAAAAAGCACGGCAATACAATGCTTTTACAAAGTGACGCTAAAAGAATTTCAGGACTTGTGCAAAAAAATGTTTTCTAAAAATAAACACAATTATACATACAAAAATTTAACAAAGAAGAATGGAAAGCTCCTAAGAAACTTCAATCCGATTCACAAATTACCATAAAAGCAGCAGATAAAGGAGGAGGAGTGGTTATACTTGATCACAGGACTATCTAAAAGAAGTATACAGACAATTGAATGATAACACTTTTTACATAAAATTAGAAAAAAAACCTATAAAAGATTATCAAGACTCCTTAAAAGACCTTATAAACTCAGCCTTGAAAAAAAGTATAATTTCTAAAGATTGTTGGCACTATCTATGGGTACCATATTCTATCACTCCAACCTTTTATATCTTTATATCTCACAAAACACTTATCTCACCGCCAGGACGACCTATAGTTTCTGGCATTGGATCTTTAAGCACTAACCTATCACACTATGTAGATTTTTATTTACAGGAATTCGCTGTATCCCGACATACCTATATTAGGGACACAAGACATTTATTAAGAATTTTGAAAAATATTTCATGGAAATCATCAGATATTCCTTTGTTACATTAGATGTTAATGTACTTTACAGAAATATCCCTCATAAAAAATGTATAGAAGTCATAAAAGAAGACTTATAGAAAAGTAATATGGAGAGGGAACAACAAAAATTTATAATGGATTCTATCACCTATATTCTTTCTATATTTATATACATATTTATATATATTTATATTTATATTTCTTTCTCATAATTACTTTATTTTTAATTTAGAATATTATTTACAAATCAATGGGACGGCCATGGGCATGAGGTTCGCGCCTAGCTACGCCAACATATACATGGGTCATTTTGAATCCCGGTATGTGTGGGATAGTGGCTATGGCGCGAACCTCGTGTACTATGGCCAGTATATAAATGACCTTAATATTATTTGGGCTGGAGACACAAAATGTATTCAAGAATTAATAGTACATCTCAATCAAAATGATTATAATTTATCATTTACCCGTAATTGGAGTAAGGAATCAGTACATGTTTTGGATCTCACTCTTCTGATAAAAAAATTCACAATATTATAACTGAAAACTATCAGAAACCAGTAGATACAAATAACTATATAGAGTTAAACAGTGGACACTATAAACCTTGGTTAGAAAACATTCCAAAAAATCAACTTAGTAGAATAAGGAGAAATTGTTTAGAATTTCAAAGCTTTGATAGACAAGCGAAAGATATGATAAATGCTTTTAAAAATAAAGGGTATCCATTACAAATTCTAAAAACAGCGTATGAACTTACAAAACAACTAGACCGTAACTTATTAATAGAATAAAAAAAAGAATAAAAACAATAACAAACTAACTGAGATAGCAACTAATGTGACATTAATCACAAAATACAATAATAAGTCAAAGGCTATAAAACATATCATTCATAAAACCTATCACAGTCTTAAGGAAGACCCTATTCTCAACACCACTATTGCAGAAAAACCCACAATAATTTTTAAGAAAAATACAAATTTAAGAGACATGTTAGCACCAAGTCATTTTTGTTTTTCTTGCTAAATAAAGGATTTCTAAAAATTAAAAATCCATTTTAAAAGTCTCTACAGAAACATTCCATATAGATAGTTCTGTTTGACAATATTGAATAGTGGATCTAAGTCCCTCTCTTCTCTTCCCTTTAGTTATATATTTCATGTAATCTCCTATATACGCTATATAAATAGTGTACGATTACAGTTTGTTATTGAGACAATATTTATTTTTAGTTTTAGTTTTGGACTTTTGATACAAGATATACATGTATACAGGAAGTATATAAATAAGAGAGTCTTTGATAATATATATAGAAAAAGAAAAAACGGACTGCTAATTAGTAACACCAGCTTCTAAATAACACAAGCAGGCTCTATAAATATCTACAGGAATTATTACTGACTATCTTTTGAAAAGTTGGCCACAGAGCTGACGAAATCCGTTAGAAGGAATAGGAAGACTCTTCTTATTGTCTTTGATTTATGAGATTTACGGAGGAACAATATTTATCATCTTTCTCCTCTTTTGGATACCAACATAGCGGATATATTGAATTAAGAATCCACAGATATTACATCTATATTGGATACTATCGGGGCTACATCGAGCGGAGCTAATACACAGGTGCCCCTGTGAAAGAGCACAACTATCACCGCTGCCCTTACACACCATTCATAGAAGATCCTTTTAGATGTTATATGGGACTATATATTATATCAACATAAGCGAACATATTGGATCAAGAGTACACAGCTTTTATATCTAAAGTGGATATGATCGGGGCTTTATTGAGCGGAAACAACATACAGGTGACCTCACGAAAAAGTACAGCTAACCTCGCTGCCCACATATACCATTCATAGACGATCCAACTAGATGTTATACGGGACCACATATCATAACATCATAAGGTCTGTACAGATTTTTCTTTCTATTGAGAAACGGAGCACAAATCACGAGTGACTCCTGGATTTGCTGTCATCCCCTCAACAGTTGAGATTGTGTATTCTGATACCACCGCAAGAGGGGCGGAAATACGTGGAGACTGAGTAAGAGACACATTGTGTCTACCCTTCAATACACGTTAGACACTATGTGTCCATTTTCCATATATATCTGCTATAGACTAATCATTAATTGTTTATTTTTTCTGTCCACTGACATTTTTTTAATTTTTAATTTTTTTTCTTTTTTGTATTTTGATCCATGAGCTCCAACGATAAATTTATTCAGACCATCATATAGAGGTACCACTAGTAGACATATCATTATATATTTTTTAATACTTTTTGTATACCTTAACATGACACTGATATAGCTTTCCTTGGCATATGTGGAATTTTGGTGTACTGGCCAGACACCCCTTTTTCATCATTGTATTTCATGTTATATCATGTTTTTATTGTAATACAGCATTGCTAACATTTCTATTATTTTTATTATGCTTATAAATAAAATATAAGTACACAACATCCGCCATCTATTAGTATTTTTTAGTATAGATATATTGTGGCGCATCCCATACGTTTTTTTTGCATACACACTGATATATTACTTTTTGAGCTTGGCAACCTCATTGGGGATAGCGACCGATATATTTTTACACATATTCATATCTGTACAGCTCACAGCATAGTGGTTACATTTTTTGTATACTCTCTCACACTCACTTTATGAGCACATTTCCATCATATTGATCTGTAAATAACCTGATAAGATCGGTGCAGTCAGATCACAGCTATATCAATATACATTGATTGCCTCTTTCACCTTGTTCAACCCTCTACAACCCACTTTATGAGCACACACTTGTAGCATGCGTCCTACCCACATTTTATCACTTCTATAATAGCAGCTGAGAGCAGGAGCATGGGCTATATAAAGAAAATATTGATCCAAAACAAGTGAGATCTGATATTTTCTAGGAAATGATGTTTTGCTCGTTTTCCGATATGAATTTACCATGAGAAATCAAGTCACAACTCGAAATCTCCACTTGATAAATATTGATAAATATACCCCTTTGAAACATTTTGTCTACAAACTCCATAGCAAAAAGGTGTGATCTGCTTGATTTATAGTAACCCCCTTAGTAACCCCCATAGTAACCCTGCTTGCTTAACCCCCATCTCCTCCCTTTGCTCGTCCTCCCTTCTCTCCTCTTGCCTCAACTGGCTCCTCTTGTGCCTGGTCTGTTTACCTTCCCTTAGGATGTAAGCTCGTATGAGCAGGGCCCCCTCCCCTCCTGTCTCCTTACCTGTTCTTCCGCTCCGTCTTTACTGCATATGACTAGCCTGAGTTTCTGAATTATTGGTACTTTTTGTTCATTGTTCTGTATGGTTTCACCCTGTATAGTCTACTGTTAGTACTGTGTGCGGCGCTGCGGATACCTTGTGGCGCCTAACAAATAAATGATAATAATAATAATAATAATAATAATAATAGTATTCTCTTTGACAAATTAACAGTTCTCCATTGAAGACATCAACTGGAATGAGAATCTAAGCTTGGCCTGAAGTGATTTTTTGAAAACTAATACAACAGCCGAGCTTCTATTTCAAACACTTTCAAGGAGACAGCATACACAATATAATATCAAAGGTATCTTAAGATATATGTCTCCACTGGTCCAACTAGTTGGAGGCATCATGACCAAAGGTAAGGTTTTTTTTACCTCATATGATGACCTTGTCCCAAAATGTCCTACTAATAGGTTGAAGAACATAAGCTTCTCAACTCTCTTTTGGAAATGTCCATCTATATCCCTGGACCTTTCTCCTGTCCTACCCTCCACGAAATCTAGACAAACATTCTTTTAATTTGATGAACCAAATGTTCCTTCCTTCCTTCAGGAGGATCCGCAGTGCTGAAGACACCTGAGGGAATAAGATAAGGCTATAGTGTTTGTGTGTGTGTGCTGGAGACTATACTGTGTGTGTGCTGGAGACTATACTGTGTGTGTGCTGGAGACTATACTGTGTGTGTGCTGGAGACTATATTGTGTGTGTGTGCTGGAGGCTATACTGTGTGTGTGCTGGAGACTATACTGTGTGTGTGCTGGAGGCTATAGTGTGTGTGTGCTGGAGACTATACTGTGTGTGTGTTGGAGGCTATAGTGTGTGTGTGCGCTGGAGGCTATAGTGTGTGTGTGCCAGTGTGCTAACATAGCATGTGTGTCTAAGAGTGGGGATCAGTGTGTTAATATAGAGTGTGTGTGTGTGTGTATGTTGGTGAGTGTGAGTGAAGGGGCCAGTGTATTTTGTGTGAGTGAAGGGGCCAGTGTATATTTTCCTTCTCTAAAACTAGGTGCGTCTTATAGTCAGGTGCGTCTTATGGAGCGAAAAATACGGTATGTTCTCTCTGCTACTATCAGCGGGTGCAACTAGACAAAGTGCCAATTCTATATATAATATCATCCCTCTGTATCATGTTTAGGGTGCACAGTTGTTATTAAACTACATGGACTATTTCTCACAGCAACTATGCTGACCTGACACATATTATTATTTCATCTACATCCATCTAATATGGATTAACATGTAATAACTATTAATATCAGCATTACATGCACCTAACTTATGCATTTCCTGTAGCTGCACTTTGCCTGAGGTTCCAGTGCAGCTTCTTCTAATTGACCCAGTTTCCCAACGTAAAATGTTTAAAGAAAATATATTAAAAGGCACAATTTATTACTAGCTACAACAAATATTAAATTTACTTCATGAGAACAAATAGTCCATGATGTACTTATAATCTGTTCATTTTGTAATTGTCAATCAATATGTTATAATATGCTGACCATAATTATAGACAATGTAAGGGATTTTTTTAATCCATTGATTTACTAGTTTCCACCCATTGTTCTCTGCATAAACAGATTGGAGGATTGTTCTGTTACAGAGATTCTATATAGCACAAGTTCTATAGGTAAATACTGTACTACCAGCCCCCTGTGTGAGTACAAGTAAGATATTATAATACATGCATGGTGTGAATACTTGTATATGTAATTGTGACCAGTGATGTCAGAGAGTGACAAATATAATAATATTTTTTAGCGGATGCCTCATCTTTGCCTGGAAGAGTTATAAAATACTACTTATGTATTATGAGAAATAAGGCAACCTCTTCCAGACTCAAATTTGTATGATCATTAGAGTCACTGAATATAACACATAGGGGTAAATGTATGAATCTCCGGATTCTTCATTTCCGACGAGTTCAGCCTCTTCAGCACTTAAATTTAAAGCGGCGCTGCCTTGTAAAGGGAAGTTTCCCTTTACAAGGCAGCGCAGCTTTAAATTTAAGCGCTGAAGAGGCTGAACTCGTCGGAGATAAAGAATCTGGAGATTCATACATTTACCTTATAGTGTTTAAAATAATTATCTCACACAACTATACGAGAAAACCATTTTATTATATATACAATCGATTGTCCTTATGATTACTAAAAAAGATGTTTTCAAATCCATAGTAAGAGAGATACAAATATAATTTGCTATGAAGCTATAAACAATATTTTATATAGATATTACATTGTTCTTCTTTATGGTTTTTATTAGAAATCTTCTGGAAAAAATAGATTTGCTTCGCTATGTATAGACAGGAAATTGTACTGTGAGTTTTGCCTCAGTTGTGAAGTCAGTTTTTTCCTCAATTAATGATTCTGTTTATTGCAATATGACATTGTCCGGTGTGTAATATCCCACAATTATACTGTAAAGAAAGAGAAAGAAATAGGAGTTAGAAAACTAAATGATCACACATATGTACATACTTCTACCTGCATATTATGTAATAATCATATATAGAAGACACATAACTATATACAACAGTTACCAAGTATATGAGGTTAAAGAATGGCTTTGTTCTCATTAATATACAGTATAATGTCCATATGATAAAACTGTGCAAGGACAAGGGACATATAAGCCGTTTTTAAAATCTGAATACAATACCTGAGCTATATTTAGCTTTAAAGCCGACCCCAGTAACACTGCTGTCACTGACAAACTCAATCAGCATCTGGTTAGTGGAAGCAACTATGCGAGGGATCGGTCCTGTCCCACATGTTTTGTCCAGCAACACAGGAGATGTCCTACTGGGACCATCATAAATCTTGATGTAGTCAGATACACAATCAGCTGAGTATTCGACATCAAAGCCATTAAAATCCAGGGTGATCTAAATATTAAACATTAATAATGTTAGTTTAAGAAATAAGACCCCGTGTAACTTAATTTACACTTTTATGCCAAGCTGGACTTTACTGCATAGAGGATGTGATCAATATGTGATTAAAGCTTCTCAATTCTCTTTTTGAAATGTCCACAAATATTCCTGGACCTTTCTCCTGTCCTACGCTCCACAAAATCTAGACAAATATTCTTTTAGGGGGATAAAAAAAAGAGGGGATAAGTGATTGGGGATAATCACTTATCCCCTAGAGTATTGTAGAACTATAACTAGAAGCATTGCATTTTGAATTGAGCAGCAGGTGTTTTAAAATACTTCAGCCCCCGAGTGCCCCTATAGGAATACACTTTATTTTGTTTGATAAATGATTATTCTTATTCAGGGGAGCACCATCTATAGGTCCTATTATAAATCTGCCTTTTCCTTACTTATTAAGTGAAGGTTGATAATTTCCAAGAAATATATCTGGTTCGGACCCAAACTCTATAGGTTCTTGTGATTTTGTAATGCACGATGAACACTGTGGGGCTCATGCAGAGTTGTCTCTTTTATTTGTGTAAAATACACATTTTCTTACTGAGCATATGTATAAAAGCCATACTGATACGTCTGTATGCAGCTTACAATGCATCTTACACTTACAACTAATGAAACGGTGGAGGGAACATGTGAGCAAACATAGGCCGAGTACAGTAAGTAAGGAATAGTCACATAACTGAGACTGTAGTAGACATGGACATAGCTGCAGATACACCAGTAGGAAGGTATCTGATGTGGGTGCTAGGAGGGCTGGTTCAGTGAGGTGCAATGATATTTGTGTTTGTACTTATATACATTTATTAAGGTAATTGAACATATCACATTTATTAGCAACTGTAAAGCTACTAATCTCAGTTGTGTATGACACATTATTAGATTGTGAACATATAGAGTAATGTGGCTTTTGCATTTACTACTAAGTCTGTGACATCCCTATACTTTCTATAGGTTATCGTGGGGCTAAATACACAAACGTCTTATATCTGATGTACACTTGGCGCCAATGCTAGTGATGTACAGATGGACGCACCTTGAGATCCGTCTGAGTAAATATAACGTGTGTGTGTCCTTACCTGCAAATAGTCAGGACAGAAAGGCATCTAACGCTACTTATATCACTGTGTGTGTAGTGTCATAATAGACATATATTACACTTATTAGCTGGTGATTGGATCTTGTGAAGCTCCATCATGATAGATGAAAATCCATTTCAATGCAGTGAGATCTGATCTGAATATCTTTCAGGTGTATTGGATTTCATGTCCCCGGAAGTGACAGAACTGATTTTAGAAATTATATCTATTTCCTTTGTCTTCTTTTTGTCACCTGTTCCAAGCATTCTATACTGTACCCCTTTAGTGGTTGTTCTGATCAACCAAACACAGCTGGCATCATTGGGATAGGCTGAGGGATAGTTGGCTGATTTCAATATTCCATTTTTGTTCGTAAGTAAATGAGCACAAACATCTATGAAGGGAGAAAAGGATTTTAATCAATTACTGTAGACTTGGTGAAGTATGTCCAGTTATTAGTTAATTTTGATTTACTATATATGTGACAGATAACTTCACCTAGACACTTTATGAGCCTCATGTAGAATTAGGAAGGAATCTCTCTTCAAGGTAGAAACTTACACCTGGACAAACCATGGCGCTTTGTAAGGAGTGCAAATACAAGTTGTTTTCAATGCATGGAAAATACACTCTTCCTGTTAGGATATTGGGATTGCCACTTTAGCTCAGGTAGGCATGTGTTAGTATACACCTGTCTCAATAAATTAAGGTATGCTTCTCTTTTGACCTGATTGGACCTTTGGAGTTTAAAAGACCCTCCTGTTCTTTGCAGCTTTGTCAGTGAGTTTTATTCTTGACTCCTGTACAGTCTCCCCTCTGGAGTTCTTCAGTTTATTGATTTCACCTTCAAATATGGCTCTTTATTCCCTGACTAAGGGCATACAAAGACTTCTGACTCTGGACCTTGGCACCAGCATTACTACTCCAACTCAGCATTTTGGCTTTCTGCTTACTGTGATATCTACCTGTGTGTAGAGCATTTTCAACATTGAACAGTCTATTAAACATTGGTCAGCTGGCTAGGAAGGAAATCTTTCTATATCACTACCTACTGATTATGGCACTGAGAGGCTCTGGGCTGGTCTCACTTGTGCTGGAAGTTTTGCAGTAACATAAGGAAGTTTGGTCATTCTCCATTACCAACATTGTATCTTGTAAACAATGAGTCTGCAATGTCTCTGGAGATCATTTATTCACTATAGCTGTCAGATACAGCCACTACTAGACTACTCTGTTCTTAGTTTACAAACCATTTGCAAGCTGTGCTTTCACTGAATATGATCATTGGTAACTGTATATGTTTACATTATATTCAAATAATCTCATAGTCATTTGAACTTCTCTCCTGCCTCTACATATTCTTTAATTACCTTTGGCACACAGCACAAATATATTAGCAACTATAACATTACACTGCAGTTTAGAGATGAGATAGGAGCTTACCCTTCCCCCCATGCAGCCAACATGGTATGCCAAGGTGCAAGCTGGATTTACTCCTAAATCTAATTGAGGCCTCATATCATCATTTTCATCTATTTATTTATATAGCGCCACTAATTCCACAACGCTGCACAGAGAACTCACATCAGTCCCTGCCCCATTGGAGCTTACAATTGAAATCCCCTAGCGTACACACACATACACACACAGACTGAGAGAGACTAAGGGCAATTTAATAGCAGCCAAATTACCTACCGGTATGTTTTTGGAGTGTGGGAGGAAACCTGAGCACCCGGAGGAAACCCACGCAAACAAGAGAAGGACATACAAACTGCAGACAGATTAGGCCATTGTTGAGAATCATATATCTATCAATACTTACGGCACTGATAAAGCCGGTTAATTTTGGAAACGTCCAAGATACTTAATCCATTCTTTTGTCCTATAGGCACGTTGGGGTCTGGCTTGGGTACAATGCTAGGTTGTTTTGAAGTGTTAGAAAATGTATACCTGTCACACAGACAAAAGACATCAGTACATTCCAGAATGATACATCATAAAAAGGAATATTCCAACATCAATGTGTTCTAATCAATTCCAGCACCATCATCTATAATATAATAAAAATGTGCATAGCAAAGGGTATTAACTTACCTTCCATAATGCATCACTGAGCCATAGTCATACTCCAGACCCAGGTTATTAGTGTCTGTGGACTTGAAATCAGGCCGCCACACTGCAACAGGAAATGCCCAGTTACAACACCACATGCATCAATGAAAACAACTCAAAATGAATATTTATGTAATTGCTTTGTGCACAGTACTTGGTGAGATGTTCTGGTACATGATGTCGACATAGTCATCGCGGTCACTTCTCATATGTTCATGGTAAAATCCCAGGGCATGATTTAGTTCATGTTGTATAATCCCTCTAATCACACAACCACCAGTCTGTACTCCAACCTTCTGACCTCCACCTGTTCGTCCAACCAATGACTCACAGCTGGAAACAGTAAGGAAGCAATGAGAGTTTGTTAATGGTTACAGCATACATTTGATTTTTATTTATTTGTTTTTTGTTTGCTTTGCACTCGAGAATATAGATTAGCAAATCTGCCATGGTATTTGTTTCCCTGCAAATCAGTGTCCAGATTGATTCAAGATCCCTGAAGTTTGCAAACCCCACAATAAATAGTGAAGGGCAGCTATGGTTGACATCTGCTGACTGTGTTAAGATTTTTAAAGTAACTGGTTAATATTTTGGGTCACCAATGACTGCTTTATTATTGTTGGCTGATAATGCTTCTGTCTTACTATAATAACACACACTTTCTCCACCAGCTGATACAATTGTTATTCCACTCCCTTTTGTATCAAGTCTTCCCCACACCTAGATTGTAAGCCCATTAGGGCAGGGCCTTCTTTACCTTCTGTTTTATGTCATTTGTATGTATCATGATTCTGTCAATGTACAGCACTGTGTAATATGTCAGTGCTAATAATAATAATAATAATAATAATAATAATAATAATAATAATGATAATATTAATAATAATAATAATAATAATTCCAAGCAATATTGAACTATTTTTCTCATCTCTCCTCTTAATAAACCTTTAATAATAATAATTCCTTTTTGACATAGACAGAATGGAAGAACCTACCCCTCTGAAGAGACAATGTTGAGGAAAGCCGTCTCTGTTGTCTGAGGTATAAACCTCACACAGGTTAATGTCTCATACTCCTGCATAGCATTTGTAAACACCTTCAGTTGATTGTCATCTGTGGAGAAAGAATGATGCACATTTATTAATAGATTAGAGCAATAGATGGCCATGAAAACATTAGTAAACCATATGGAAGAGGAAACTCACTGTAATCAGGGGATAAGGTGTATGGAACAGGGACAGTCCCATCTTCAGATTTAGGCCACAGGCATTTTGAACACTTGGAAGCGCTGCGCCCAGTTTTTATAACAATGTCTCCTTGCTGTCTTGTCATGTTATAACCTGCATTAATCAGAAAAATAGACATGAAGCATTTAAATGTTAATTTACTATGAGCAAAATGCATGTCATGTCATCATCATCATCAATATTTCTTTATATAGTACAAACAAATTCTGTAGCCCACAATTGGGGACAAACACAATAATATACAATACTGGATAATACAGATAAAGAGGTAGAAAGGCCCTGCTTACATGCTTACAATCTAAGGGACAATGGGAGTTTGATACATTAGGTTAGGTCTACATATTGCATTTCGGTCCAGACAGATTGCAAAGGTAAAAGTTATTAGTATGCAATATGATCCAGTCCCATAGCAATGTTGGTCAGGGGTCAGAGTGTTATTGTCTTGTGGGAATTGTGCAAAGGGTGGTAAAAGTAAGAAGGTGAATGCTGGTGCAGTTTTGTTAATGACCTTGTTGTTTAGTAGAATAATTTTATATTGAATTTGGTAAAAAAACAGGCAACCAATGTAGAGACTGACAGAGTGGCTCAGCAGAGGAAGAATGATTTGCCTGGAAAATCAATTTAGCCTCTGTGTGCAAAATGGATTGTAGAGGCTTGAGTCTGTTTTGGTGAAGACCAGTAATGAGGGATTTGCAATAGTCAATGCGGGAGATAATGAGTGCATGAATTAGAGTTTTGCAGTGTCTTGTGTAAGATATGGGTGTATTTTAGCAAAGTTCTTTTAAAAGTCTGCACCATGATTTAAATATAGAGTCATGTGGGCAAAAAAAGGATGGTTCTGAGTAAAAGATCACACCAAGGCAGCAAGATTGTGGTGTGGGGTTTATGATCATGTTGTCAACCAAAATAGAAATGTCAAGTAGGAAACTTCTCTTGTTGGGTGGGAATATTATTAACTCTGTTTTATTTGTATTTGGAGGTGAAATGAGCACAAGAGACATGGTGAAGGTATAGAATCAAGAGGACAGAAGGTAGAGCAGGAAGATAAGTAAAGAGTAGATACTTCATCTTCATTTGTGAAATCAAATAAAAAGAGGATGTCAGAGGATGCTGGGAAGGAATTGAGCTGATTGCTTGTCGAGGGAGATGATACCATTCCAAGTCTGATCTTATCAATCTTGTACTTGAAGTAAGAAGTGGCGCTATATAAATAACTGATGATGCTGGGCATGTAGGAATATTAGAAATGAGGGAGCCATGCAGAGAAATCGTCAAAGAATTGGTGCCACCAGGGGGATCGTTAGTCACAGCAACACACATAAAGAATTATTACTATTATTATTATGGTAGATTTTTAAAGTGCTGCAACGCTGTACAGTAATAAAATCAGGACATACATAAAACAGCTACATACAAGGTAGACAAAATAAACGCAGAAATGAAATCAACAGCATGAAGGACCCTGCCCATTACAGAGCTTACATTCTAAGTGGAAGCGGGCACAGCTGAAATAGGAGGAAATAGGAGGAGCCAATGTGATGGAGAATGGAGATTGGGACAGTTACAAGGGTGCAGTATTGTGAATAGTGTCATCGGGGATGAGGTCACCTCTAAAAGAGAGATTGGTTTTCAAAGAGCATCTAAAGATTTGAAGGCTGTGGGAAAGTCTGATTGAGCGTGGTAGTGAATGAACATACTTATTCTTAAAAAGAAAGTTGCAGAGATGAAAACACCAGTTAATGAGATGTCAGATTAATAACTTAATCCTAACTTGTAACAATATCAAAGTAATATTATACCCATCTTTGTTTCCATTAAAAATATGTTTCTTAGATCAATAACACAACTTTACTTACTTTATAAGAGTTATTGTAGTTAAACTACAAATGCATGTACAATGTAAGACTCATTTCAACACACCGACTGAAAATAACATTGTTCTACATAAATACTATTGTTCTACATTTAGGGATGAATTAAATTATCCGCAAGGTGCTGACGGACATCATACCAATGTCCGTCTGTACACATTGCCAGAAAATGCAGTAACACGTTTCCAGTCCTTTTCTCCCCACATCTCTATGAAATGATAGGAAGAATGAGCAGAGATTTGAGAAAAAACATTGAGGCAATATATTTCCATAGACTCGTTATAGCTAATTCAATTCCCCCTTAGACTTCTTAGCCTAACTCCTTTGTATTGCATTTTAGCATTTAGTAGTAGGTTGATACCTTTGTTGACTTCAATAATCCTGCTGAAAATATCTTCAGGTTCACTGGCATCTGTATCTGCTGTAAATACAAATGTACATATAATGTGGTATCAATGTATACTTCATCTATATGGATTGTCTCCTGAGCAGGGAAAAAACATTGCCTGGCTCCATTGCCCCTACAGCATTCTGCCCCCTCCCCACCCCCAATCTGTGGCTCTGAAAAGAGCAGATTGAGGACCTCTTCTTAGTATCCTCACAAGAGGCCTCTGCTTGATCCTTTTAAACCTACAATGTGATAACCATGTATAATACATTTATCTGAATAGTTTCCTGAGTGCAGTTGTTGCAGTTTAATAAAGGAATTCCTAAAAATGTAATCTACATTTTATGTTAATGTTTTATTTGCTATACATGACTTCCATAAGACCAGATAAATATGTTATATGACCAGATTCTCATATGTTACAGTGTGTCCAGATATAAATGTCTAGTATATGGTTTAAAAAATTTATTAGGAAAATGTTCCTACTTCTGTTTTGTATTTTTAAATTCAGAAGTAAGTGTGAGTGAGGTTGATGAGACAGCTAAAAAGACAGCATTGTCCCCAAGACAAACACATTTATACATATCACATAAAAAAATTACAATATAATCAACTTTTATGCCCCTCTACATATTTATATAGAACAATATCGTAAGACCTTCTCCTAACTGAACCACAGAAGGTTCACTCATCTCAAATTATATTTTAAAAGTATGAAAAATCCAAATAGACGTTGACAATGTGAGTATAATCACATACAGAGTAAAGGGGAATAATAAAACAATCTTTAGCAAACAGTGTTTATTGTGCTGTAGTAAATTTCCAAAATGTAAATGTTTTACTTACCCAAAAGTATGTAAAATATCCCAGTGTTGGTCATTAATGCACAATATTTAATGGTAAACATATCTACATTCTTGGCAGTGTGTAGCTAAACTAGGGCAGTATGGGGTGTGTCTATTCTTAACGGTTATACCTGGATGAGATGTTGCTATCTCCTTTATCATGTTCATTGTTTGTGTGTCGGGTTTTGACAAAGAGAAACATATAGGTGGGTAAAAAATTGATATCAGTAGAAGAGTTAGATGGTTTAAAGCATGAAGAGAAAGAGACAGAGAAAGAGAGACAGAGAGAGAGAGAGAGAAAGAGAGAGAAAAAGAGAGAGACAGAGAGAGAGAAAAAGAGAGAGACAGAGAGAGACAGAGCAAGAGAAAGAGGGGTGTTCAATGAACTATTGTGCTGTGGGGTGTAAAATAAGCTTTAATTATAAGTGACCATGATAAGAGCATACCTAGTAATATAATAATGCTGAATATTACTTCACTGGGGTCTGGTGATCACCCTGTTTCAGTGAGTGCCCTGACATCTGTAACAGGTCATTGATTCTCTTCATGTTTCACACTGGCAGAAGTGTTGTTGATGCCCCAATCCCATTAGCTGCTTGTTGAAAAATTTTTGGTTGGATCAGCATTGCTGTCCTGCTACAGTCATCATGGTACCTACTGAATCAGAGGGAACTCCGGAACCAAGGTAAGAAATGTTCAGTATTATTGTATTACTTATTGAACTTGAATCTAGTACTTCTGGGTATAACTACTGGAAAGCATTTGTGACTTCCAGGTGCTGTTATCAGGATCTCATTGAACATAGCGCAGACAGTGCAGATGTGAATCTCTAGTCCTCAGGGGCTGAATCCCGTTACCTCCTCACATACATGCTTCTCTTCCTCCACGTACTAAGTGGGTGTTACCTGTATTTAATTGTTTAATAAATGTGATAATGACCCCAATACATTTTGATTTCTCTTTAAGATTTACTTAATTGTTGAATATTGTGAAATCGTGTATTGCTACAGCTGCATGATGGTCTAAATCAGGCCTGTTCAACCTGCGGCCCTGCAGGTGTTGTAAAACAACAATCCCCAGCATGCTTTGCCAGTAGACAACCTATTGATAGCTGGAAGGGCATGCTGGGACTTGTAGTTTCACAACATCTGGAGGGCCGCAGGTTGGACAGGCCTGGTCTAAATGCTTGCCGGCATGGATCTATAGGATACCACAATTCTTGAAGATATAAGTGAAACACAAAATGTATATACATGATCACTAGTACAAAAGATGCATTAGCAGATGTTGCAACATCCATAAAACATCTGAACTAGCAATGATACTAAACCATATTTAGGCATATAGAAACAGAGAGCATTTATTAGAAAAAAACTTAATGTAAGTGAATAAATAAAAGATAATAAAAGCAAATGGACCAGAGATTAAGGAGATCATTGAACATGCAGCAGAGGAGAGTGTGAGGAGTAAATAACAATATAGAAGCAAATAGATGAAATAGTAAAAATAAACAGAACAAAGAAGATGTAGAAAGGGACAAGACAGGGAAAAATTAAAATATTCAAATGAGAGTAAAAAAATGCAGCTTACCAAAGCCATTAGTTTCATTGTGGGAAAGCTGAAAGATAAATAAGTTTTGGTTTATACTCACATTTTTATTAATGTTACTCACTGGTCTCACTTGGAGTTTTTATACTTTTGAGGACGTCACATGAAGTGGCAGAATTCTTGAGGAAGAAGAGGTGAAGCTCTCACCCCCTGTCCCTAGACTCTTTACCATAAATCACTTAAATACAGTATATTCCTGTGCTCATCAATTTGCGAAAGTGCATTGTAACACATGTCACTCTGCAGTAACTGAGGTCCATGGCGAGGGAAGAGAGTGAAAGAGAAGTAGATTACCTGCTCTTCCTCTATCTTCTCTAATCCTACTGGCACACAGTCCACTCCTTACATAGTGAATATAAGAGGAAGTGACCAGTAATCTATGTCACCCTATACATTATAATGCATAAAATTACTGGTGAAGGGTAGAAAGCCTTATATTTATACTATTATTAGATATTCTAAACTAAAAAAAAAAACTAAATATAATTTTCAAATAAAAAACTGTACAGTAGAACCCCATACAGTACCATACAGTACCATACAGTACCATACAGTACCATACAGTCACCTCAAACCTTCCTCAGCATCAGGTAACATTGTGCTATTCATACTCCTCAGTATCTCACCTGTAATGATCGTTTTAAAGGTAGACTTGTCACTGAGTCCATAACACCAAGCAGAAGAAAAAAAGCGAACATTCCATCCATCTTGTTGATATATTGCTCTCTTTGTTCTTCTATATATTATTCTCTGTAATGTATTATGTAGAATCTCTCTAGCTGTATGGTAACCTCAGTCCCAGGATCACCTTTTATACAGGTACTGGAGAAAATCTAACCAACCACAAGGCAGATTAGCTGATCTCAGGAATGACCAGAAGAGATGCCTGGGGTCAGTGCATGGCTGTTACAGGTGTGTAATTATATGTATGTGTGACCACATGGTGATTATCATGATGAGATTCTGTACATGGTTTATCCTCACTTGAAGGTTTGTAAATTCTGCAATTAATAGTCTTGATAAAATTTAGTGGTTTCTCACTTCAATGCTTAACCTTTGAGAGCTGATTTCTTTTTGGCAAACAGTGAAATTTGTGGAAACTTCAACGTTAGTGAAATATTTTGTTGATATTTAGTTGTGTATTGTGGATTAGTATTGGGGCGTCCTATATATACAATACATTACAATATCTTCATCAAAGAGTGACTATCATCTATGACAACTTTAAACAAGAGAATAGTAATTAAGAGATCATGGTAACTGGATTATTAATTTCATAGTACGACACATGAACAACTACATTGTGATTTGGGTTATTTTGGTTGTAGCAAATAATAATTAAATATAAATATTTACTATCCTACATTTTACTGTATTGAATTTTTAAAAGTGCATCACTGGGAAACATCATGTTTGTATAATTACTGTTATTGTTATTAGTGTTATAATTACTTAAAGATCACAAACAGACAGCTTGCCTAAAATATTACTATTATAACATTGCATAGAAATGGATTTGGCTGTTAAAATGTAGTATTCTCATTTTTATGCCTTTAAAGGGACTTCATTTTATACAATCACATGTTGAGTTCATGTATCAAAAATCCAAAATTTGTAACCGACTTCAGCACATTTTGCACTGTGATGTAACTGCTCTATTACATACCATTTATCATTCCCTTAGCAGAACATTTTGAAACTCAAAACCCAAAATTCTGATGTGAGTGCAGCTGTGAGTAAAGCCCCCTCTGGCGGTGAAGCATGATGGTGGGTCAAGGAGCAAAGAGGTGTCCAGCAGTCATATAAAAAGGGCAAATTGCAAACAAGGGACAAACAATCAAAGGATCTGATATCTCTCTACTGTGTAATTTATTTTCCAATCCACTAAGCTAAGGTCTTGTCATATTTCAAAATGATGTTGTCCAAATGTAATTGCCCAATAAATAATAAATAAAGACCCCAGACAACATCCACAGAGCAAAAATATGTGAAATGGGGCACTCAAGAGGCATCATTAGCCCCTAGTACTTATAATTTCTGTTTCTGAGTGAAGACTTTATCTTGGGATGTTTATATTAAAATGTGTTTCAGCGTCACACACATCTGCATTCTTTTAGCATTTGTTACGTTACTGTCACCTATTTACACTTTCGGGAGTGTTTCAAAGCATCTAAAATGAATTTCACCCTGGCCATTCTCTTGATTTTCCACACCAGCACTTCTAATTTTCCACTTTGACCACTGACAATGCATAACATAGATCCACCTAAACTATTACTCACAAGACAAACATGCAAATAAATTCTGGAGAGGTGACAACTTTACATCTAAAACATAAAAAGTCTAGATGAATCTATACAATGCAAATACTTACTCCCCAGTGATTTCAATCTAGACTCTAAAACAAAATCATGTAAAAACATTTATTTCTTATGTTCCCTTTTCTTCTTTCTCCTCTTTTACTTCTCCATTTCTTTCTCCAACTTCAAACACACAAATGACTATAACCTTATTCTCTAAATTATTAAACAAATGTGAATTATTACTATGTATAGTCTCATCTCGCAAATTTACAGTTGCAAACATTGCAAATTTATCTTTTAATCTTAACCACTTATGTGTGTGTTAGGAACCCCTCTAGCCGGCACAGCACAATCCGGAGTCTACTCTGCCAGTCTGGTATTCACTGTAGTCCCTACTTGTGGGGATAGATTTGGTCGGAGACTAACAGAGGGTCGTGAAGTGCGTACCGGCTGGGGAGAACCCAGGAAAGCGGAGTCAAGTCCAGGCAAGGGTCGAGGGCCAGCAGCAGACAGCGAATCCAATAAACAAGCCGAGGTCAAGGGCCACGAGCAAACAGGAAAGTCGGTAAACACGCCAGAGTTCGGGGTCACAAGAAACACAGGCAAGTTCCAAATCCAGGCATAGGGTCATACACGGGCAATCCAACAGAATATCCAAAGAACAGGAACAAGGAGCAGAGCAGGTCAGCAGAACTGTTAACAGAAGCTATAACCGGCATTGAGCCTGCAGGCCACTCTGCCTTAAATACTGGTGGCCACCAATCAGAACCTAGCTCTGAAAACATCTCCAGGAGCTCACTAATTAATAAATCAAGTTCTAATGGGCTGCAGATTGTTGCCTGTTTTTGTGCACGTGCCTAGCTGTCCTCAGTTGCCGGGACGCGGCGCTACAGAGAGAAGCGTTCGACTGTTGCCTTGGCAACGGTCGGGACACCGGCGGAAATGATGTCCCGATCGTCAAGGTGACGGCCAGGACGCCAGAGGGCACCAGAAGCGAGCCGCGGCGGCTGTGAGTACCGCCGCGGCTCATGACAGTACCCCCCCCCCCTTGAGGAGGGGTTAAGGAACCCCGACACCCAGGTTTCTTAGGGAATTTTTTAAAGAATTCTTTAAGATATTTAGTGGCATGAAGTTGTCTTCGCGGAACCCAAGACCGCACCTCCACACCTCGATTCTTCCATTGTACCAGGAAGTGCACCTGGCCCTGTACCTTCTTAGAATCAAGAATCTTCTGGATAACAAATTTTTTAGTTCTGTTACGATTCTGTCCATATGAACTTGGAAGCTGGGGTTGACTTGGATAAAGTACAGGTTTGAGCAGGGAGCAATTTAATGTGTTGGGGATCTTCAATGACCCAGGAATTTTCAACCTAAATGCCCCGGGATTAATCTGCTTGACAATGAGTAACGGACCAATGAATTTAGGGCCCAATTTCTTGCAGGGTTGTCTGAGCCTAATATTTCTTGTAGAAAGTTACACTTATTGGCCCACTTTGAAGGAGCAGGTGGTACGGTGGCGATCCAAAAAGTTTCTTTGCAGAAAATGTGGCCTGTCTTAAAGAGGATTGCACTATTTTCCAGATGACCTTAAGATCAGCAGCTGTAGAAAGAATTTCCGGAATGCCAGAGGATTTGAGGGAATACAAGGAATTGGCCCTGGGATGAAAACCAAATTCGCAGAAGAATGGGGAGGTTTGAGTGGATGAATGACATGAATTATTGTAGGCAAACTCCGCCCAGGGTAACAAGGAGGACCAGTTGTCGTGAAATTCTGAAGTGTAACAACGTAATAACTGTTCCAAAGACTGGTTAACCCTCTCAGTCTGCCCATTAGACTGAGGGTGGTATGCAGAAGAAAGACTAAACTTGATTCACAGAAGGGTACAAAAGGATTTCCAGAATTGTGCTATGAATTGGGAACTGCGATCGGAAACGATAGGTGGAATATATGCTGGATGAACAGGACTGCCAAATTTCGAGCACTAGGGAGCCTGGTCAACGGTATGAAATGTGACATGTGAAATGTGACATTTTGCTAAAGCGGTCTTCTACCACCCATATGGTGTTGTGACCTGTGGAGCGAGGTAGATCGACAATAAATTCTATAGATAAGTGTGTCCATGGTTTTGCAGGAATGGGCAAAGGAACCAATTGGCCTGCAGGACGACTCCTGGGGACTTTGTTCCTGGCACAACCCTGACACGAGAGGACATAACTCTTAATGTCAGCAGACAATGATGGCCACCAGACAGTATGGGAAAGAATTTCTAACGTTTTCTGAATTCCAGGATGTCCAGCAGTCCTACTATTATGCTCCTCTTCAAGAACCGCCTTCCTTAAATGGACTGGAACAAATAGACACTGAGTATTATCAGGAGCTAATCTTTGAAATCTTTGAAGTGTGATGCTCAGGTCTTGGGTTAACCCAGCATGGATTATGGAAGAGGGAATGATAGGCTCTGGGTTTGTAACTGGAACATGATGTGCCAAGAAGCTTCTGGACAGAGTATCTGCCCGGACATTTTTGATCACAAAATTGAAACGGGTAAAGAACAACGACCAACGGGCCTGTCTGGGATTTAAGAGTTTGGCCGATTGAATATATTGTAAGTTATTGTGGTCTGTAATAACTGAGATTTGATGTGTTGCACCCTCCAGCCAATGGCGCCACTCCTCAAAGGCCCATTTAATAGCCAGTAGTTCTCTATTGCCCACATCGTAGTTGGCCTCAGCTGAAGAGAACTTATGGGAGAAGTAAGCACATGGGTGCAGACGGTGAGTAAGAGAGTCTTTCTGAGACAATATAGCACCAGCACCGACATCAGAGGCGTCGACTTCAAGAACAAACGGTTTAGTAGGGTCCGGGTGTCTAAGGACCTGAGCGAATACAAAGGCTTTCTTCAAAATTTCAAATGAGGCCACTGCCTAGGGCGATCAATTAGTTGGATCCATTCCTTTGCGGGTCAGGGTGACAATAGGAGCCACGATGTCTGCAAAGCCACGAATGAACCTTCTATAATAATTGGCGAAGCCCAGGAACCTCTGTACCGCTTTGAGATTGTTTGGTTGCACCCAATCCAGGATAGCTTGAACCTTCGATGGATCCATGGAGAATTCCTTTAGAAGAGATTACATAACCCAGGAAGGATACCTTCTGCACCTCAAACTCGCACTTTTCTAGCTTGGCGTAGAGGTGATGTTCTTGTAACTTCTGTAGGACCTGTTTAAAGTGACCCCGATGTATCTGTAATGATTTAGAATATATGAAGATATCGTCTAAATAGACAACTACAAAAAGGTCCAGGAACTCACAAAGAACTTTGAGAATTCAATCTTGGAACACTGCAGGTGCATTGCTAAGACCAAACGGCATGACTAGATATTTGTAGTTGCCAGAATGTGTGTTGAACGCCGTCTTCCACTCATCTCCTTCCTTGATACGGTTGAGGTTGTATGCTCCACGAAGATCGATTTTGGTGAAGACTGTAGCGCCTCTTAACTGATCGAATAATACGGAGATGAGAGGAAGGGGGTAGGTATTCTTGACTGTAATGAGGTTCAGTCCTCGATAATCGATACAGGGTCTCAGTCCTCCATCTTTTTTGGATAGGAAGAAACATCCTACTGGAGATTTAGAGGGCCTAATGAACCCTTTCTCTAAGTTTTCATCTACATTCTCCTGCATAGACTTAGTCTCTGGACCAGAGAGAGAGTTCAAGCGTCCCTTGGGTAACTTGGAACCAGGAATAAGCTCAATAGCACAGTCGAAGTCGCGGTGAAGTGGTAAGGTGTCAGCAGCTTTTTTGGAGAACACATCCCAAAACTCACGATATTGTGAGGGAAGCTGTTCAGGAATTGACTGAATGATACGCAGAGGCATAGTTAGACAGGACTGTGCACAAAAAAGAGCTCCACTGGATAATCTCTACTTTCACCCAATCCACAACAGGGTTATGATGGGAAAGCCACAGATGACCCAGAATCAACGGAACCGATAGGCAGTCAAAAAGGAGGAAGTTAACGGTCTCTGAATGGAGAGCTCCTACATTCAATTGTAACAATGTGTCACGGGCACTAGGAGTATTTGCCCAGGATATCACCAGGTGTAGTCTTACCAGAGTAGTGTATGCACACAGTGGTCTTCTGGTAGCAGGGTGACTAGCGGAACAGAAGAATCAGCAGATGGTGAGAGGATGCTAGAGGAAAGTCTATGACTAGCAGCAACAGGTTATGAGTTAAACAATATGCACACGAGGATCTTGATGGACGTGAAGACGTGAGGAAAGTCAGTGGTCTGCATACAGCAAGTTGTACCACTGCTTGTAGTGATGGGACTGGTTCCAGGTGCAAGTAGGTAACGGGGAAGTCAGTGGTCTGCGTATAGCAAGTTGTACCACTGCTTATTGTGAGGAAACTTGTAACTGGTGCCAATAGGAAACAGGGAGTCAGTGGTCTGCGTTCAGCAAGTTGTACCACTGCATATATATGTGAGGATAGGCACTAGGGTAGATGAATGGAACATCAAAGGTAACACGGAGAGCACAAGGAACTTGATTACAATGGTATATATATTATCATAGCAAACGACTAGCACTGCTTGAAGATATAAAGTCACTAATGAAATCCAGATCATATAAGGCAAAGTCAATAGCATCTATAACTTTGTGAAATAGAGGACTCCGTAGATGAGCAGAACACAGTCCAAGCGGATATGCAATAAACTGGTACAGTCAATAAAAGATAAGCATACCGCGATTCAGTTGAGCAGGCTGTCACGAGAGAAACACAGGGATAGCTGAGCGGCTGAACGCCAACAGGAGTAGAGGCCACAGGAGAGTGGTAGCGGTAATCCGCACACAGACAGAGAACATAACACGAGTGGAGCAATGATGATTCTTGCGGAGGTCAGCAGGAATAGTAGGCACGATGAAACACAGGAGAGTTGAAGCGGTCAGGAAACCGGTAGTGCAGTAGCGATTAATCAGCTGGACTGAAGACACGATGGAACACAGGAGAGTTGAAGCGGTCTGGAAGCCGGCAGTGTAGTAGCGAGGAATCAGCTGGACTGAAGACACGATGAAACACAGGAGAGTTGAAGCGGTCTGGAAGCCGGTAGTGTAGTAGCGAGGAATCAGCTGTAGCTGAAGACACGATGAAACACAGGAGAGTTGAAGCGGTCTGGAAACCGGCAGTGTAGTAGCGAGGAATCAGCTGTAGCTGAAGACACGATGAAACACAGGAACACCTTCAGAGACTCACGGGGAATGAGACTCCAAGATCAGGCAACGAGGTAATGACCACAGGTACTTTAAATAGGGAGTGTTGCCTGATCAGCCAATTAACTAAAAACAACAGGTCTGAAGAGTTCATAGAGGCTGCGCATGCGCAGACCATCAGGATGGCGGGCGGCCACGGTTCCTAATAGCGGGAGAAGAGGCACTCACGGTCCGGTGAGTGACACAATGGAGTCTCCCAAACACTTTTGCCTCCTGGCAAAGGACTCCCATCTAGGCCACAAACTGTAACTGCAGAATGGAGCTTCACCATTGGAATCCCAGCAGAACGGGCAAACCTGATGTCGAGGAAGTTGCCTGCAGCTCCACTATCAATGAAGGCCGACAGGGCCACAGAAGTGGCACCAAAAGTGACCTGTGCGGGAATCAGGACAGCATTCTTTTGGGAAACAATTTGTAAACCTAAGTGGACCTTTCCCAGACATGCTCCTTTTTTAGGTTTGTAAGGACAAGAGCAAGAGAAGTGGCCTTTATTACCGCAATAAAGACATAGGCCTTGTAACCGTCTTCTGTCTCTTCAGGAGACAGGAGAGAGGCGATACGCCCCTGACTGCATAGGCTCCTCAAGGTCCGTGGGAACTGGAATAAATGCAGACTAAAAGGAAGATGCCTGTTTCTCTGTCCACCTCTCCTTGATTCTCCTGTCAATTTTAATGGCGAGTTGCATCAGGCTCTCCAATGAGGTGGGGGAAGGATACTGCACCAGTGAATCTTTAATCTATTCTGACAGTCCTAGGCGAAACTGGCTGCGTAACGCCAGATCATTCCACTCACTGTCAGGCGACCATCTGCGGAATTCAGCGCAGTATTCTTCTGCTGAACGCCTGCCTTACTTTAAGGCCCATAGTTGAGCCTCAGCGGAGGCAACTCTATCTGGGTCATCGTAGAGGAGACACAATGCGTTAAAGAAAGCTTCCAAAGATTGCAAGAAAGGACTAGACTGCGGTAGGGTGAAAGCCCAAGACTGGGGGTCACCCTGCAGGAGGGAGATGACAATTCCAACTCTCTGCTGTTCTGAACCAGAAGACCGAGGTTTCAGCCGAAAGTAGAGTTTGCAGCTTTCCTTAAAGTTCCCGGAACAGGGCACTATTTCCGGAGAACCGGTCCGGCAAATTTAACTTGGTTCATCAACAGGACCGGAAATGGCTAGTGTAGTCCGGGAGTCCTCCTCTTGAGCGGACAAACGCTGGGACAATTCCCGAACCGTTTGGGACAGGGTCTCAAAATGACCTGCTAGGGCTTGAAAAGGAGACGATTTGGTTCCGCTTTCATGCATCCCAACTTCGTCTCCGGAATATCTGTTTTTAGGCGGTTATAATGTTAGGAACCCCTCTAGCCGGTACAGCACAACCCAGAGTCTGCTCTGCCAGTCTGATGTTCACTGGAGCCCCTAGTGGTGGGGACAGATTTGGCCGCAGACTAACAGAGGGTCGTGAAGTGCGTACCGGCTGAGGAGAACCCAGGAAAGCAGAGTGAAGTCCAGTTAAGGGTCGAGGGCCGGTAGCAGACAGCGAATCCAATAAACAAGCCGAGGTCAAGGGTCACCAGCAAAGAGGAAAGTTGGTAAACACGCCAGAGGTCGGGGTCACAAGAAACACAAGCAGGGTCCAAATCCAGGCAAGGGATCATACACGGGCAATCCAACAGAATATCCAAAGGACAGGAACAAGGAGCAGAGCAGGTCAGCAGAACTGGTAACGGAAGCTATAACCGGCAGTGAGGCTGCAGACCTCACTGCCTTAAATACTGGTGGCCACCAATCAGAGCCTAGCTCTGAAAACATCTCCAGGAGCTCACTAATTAATAAATCAAGCTCTAATGGGCTGCAGATTGTTGCCTGCTTTTGCGCACATGCCCGGCTGTCTTCAGTTGTCGAGACGCGGCGCTACAGAGAGAAGCGTCCGACCGTTGCTTTGGCAACGGTCGGGACACCGGTGGAAATGACGTCCCGGTCGTCAAGGTGATGGCTGGGACGCCAGAGGGCACCAGAAGCGAGCCGGCTGTGACAGTGTGTTTGTATTATATACAAACAAATATTATGTCCTGTTAGGTAATCAATAATCACCACTATATATAGAATACATATACCGTTAATGATTGTCTGCACAATTTCAGAATGGAATTAACAATAATTGCAAGCAGGATTTGTTGACAATATTGACAATGTCATCACTCATCATTATTCTCATCACTGATGTCAAAATTATCGTCACACAATATTAGTTCATCTGCACTTTAATATAACATTACAGATCCTGGGCCCGACTCATCAAGGTACGCAAACTCAAACATATGAGGATAATCTGCTAGTCGTCTCTGCGCATGCGCAAAACTGGAACTTGAGCCGCGTAAAACACCACATACGCTGCTCAAACAGAGCAGATACGGCACTCAAAGGCAATTCAATCGCAAACTCCAACGCAAATATATTTGAGATGGCGGCTGACCACTTATGAAGAAATTGGTGGGAATGGGAGGAGAGTAGGCGCAGACTGGGCGGAGATGAGACATCATTTGAGTCAAGTAGGCGTTATGCTTTGTAACTTGAGAACAGTAGGCGTTCCCTCTGTGCAGTTAAGGGAAACTGACGTCTCTCATGCCTCAAATCCTTGACAAAAGTTAAGGAAGCTCCCGGTCATGTTTATGTCCAAAACAGATAGCGAAAACAACTAATAAACGCCTTTAGAAGCATACTTTGCGGATAAAAACCACAGCCAAGTATGCAAAACAAACATACATATCAATACAGACATTTTAGATATAAAAAAAATTAAATTTATTTATATACATACATATATATATGTATGAAATGTTCCATTAGTGTGTTTGTGTAAAATAAGCCTCTTTTTCTTACAGACGCCTTTCGAATAAATGCTACTGCCAAGTGTAAGATGTTTAATGATATTTTGGCCCTTTGGGTTAGAATCGGAACTGCCGGAATGCCGGAACGGTGGGATTAGTAAGCTTCATATATAGCGGCCTCTGCTGCTTACTGGGTCTTCAGTATAGAGGCCTAGCTTTTATCGGACTCTACACTGCAGTTCGATATGCTGGGCAGATATCTCCTTTACTATCACTCCCTATCCATTCCGGGAGCCGGAATGGAGTGCACACTCATTCTCCATTCATTCCAGCAACCGGTATGGAGTGCACACTCATTTCCCATTCATTCCAGCAGCCAGAATAGAGTGCACACTAATTTAACATTTATTCCGGCAGCTGGAATGGAGTGCAGCGTGCATGATAAAAAAAATATATATATATTTTTAGTCTAGCGCTAACATTCAACGTTATCATAAATATTGTTTTTAATTCTCTTTAGAATCACCACAACCACCATTCTAATTACTGTCGATGTGAAATGGATAATGTGACAGTTGTTGATGGTGCTTTTGCATGAAAAACCACTATGAATCAAATGAAATATATTACATTTTTTTTGGAATTACACGCATGATTTATGTGACTTTAGCCAGAGTGTAATATGAGCCCAGGAACACTTTTAACATCAACACAAGTATGGCAAGGATATTAATAATCCCTCAGAGACAAGAGCATTGGTCAGGACTTGAACTCACGCTTGCAGGCTTGCAGGGTAGAATAGCTAACTGCTACGCCAATGTACAAGTGATGAAACCAACATGTCAAGGAAATGTGATAGAACTAAAAGCTGACCACCTACTTCTATCATAAGTTGTTTTTATTTCAACATTGTTAAAAAGGACAATACTTAGAAATATACATATAAACCACATTACAAACCACTATAAAATACATCCTCATGCAGACTTTGGAAGTTGATTACATTGCTAAAGTTTCTGTGTTTTGCTGCTGGTGATTGCATTAGTGGCCTTTTATTTTTTGGGAGTTATAGGTCAAGGGAATGTGTTTAAAAGCATTTTTGTCCGTTTAAAAATCAAAAGGAAATATGCACAACATACATATATATCAATACAGACATTTGTGACAAGCTTTTTATTGTTTACAACAAAAACCAATTTATTAGTATATATATATATATTTCAAAGGTTACATTAGTATTTTTGATTAAACTAATCATTTTTTCCTTATAGACACCTTTCTAATAAATGCCATTGGCAAGTGCAAGATGTTTGCTGTTATTTTGGCCCATTGCCCTCAATCACGAACTGCTGGAATGCCGGAAGGGTGAAATTAGATAGCTCAATATAGCGCCCTCTGCTGCTGAGTGGATCTTCAGTAAAGAGATTATACTGCTACATTGTCACTTTGAACGCCAGAAGTGGCAGAAAATAGAGCTAGCTGCCTTTCACTATATAGACACTTTGGTACATCTTAATTCATAGAAACTAAGTACAAAATTACTGATTACAAGCGCACAATTGGATGGGGGAGGACTTGAACTCAGGTTTACAATGTGCAAAGGTGCATTCTCTAACCGCTACAACAATTAGCAAGTGATTCTACAAACAATGACACTTACATACATTTGACTACACACTAGCAACCTTATCTACTTTTCCTATGTTTTGTGTATATACAGATAATGGGAAATATTGAACAAAAAAGTATTACAGATGGCACTCAGTGGGATATGCACTGTGTAACGTAATAAACATTAATTGAAAAATGGGATTTGACATGTGGGTCAAACATTTCTTTATCCATTTTGCACACATTGGAGACAAAGGGGTTTGCGCCTCACGTTTGAAAATACATCACTGTCAGTAGTGGTTGAATCCTAAAAGTGGTTGCACTCAACTTATTTGTGTCAGCTGAATCGCTGTCTTGTTCATCAATACTCTGTCATGTTGCATTTATTATTATCAGCATGACGGATAACGTACTATGAAATTGATCACCCTAGACACACACACACACACACACACAGACACACACACACACAGAAAAAACTTTTTTTCTAAACCAGCAGGAGCTAGAAACACTCCAGAAAAAAACAATGAATGATCGTGAATCTTAGGCCGAGTTATGAGCATTTGCGTATTTAATTTGCCTTTTATACTTTATTCTTTTGTGTGTATGCTCAATGTAGGCTCTTAAACCACTTTGTGCTCAGAGTTGACTTGTGGCCTTGAATTTCTGCCCTTAGTATTGGTGGGTGCAATACCTAACCACTACACTATTGTCTACCAGACATAGTAAATATTTTAAATGTATACTAATTTAACAATAATATTGCAACAACACTAACAGCTAAGCTCATTTGTTACATATGTAATAATCGTTAGAAAATAGACTCACCGTACATATAAACCACTTTGCTAACATGGCAGATCACTTTTAGATAAAAAAACACACTCAGTTAATTAGAACGCACCTGTGTGCTCGTAATGACGTCTGTCCGGCGTACTCTCACGCGTACTCACGGCATTTAATTCACTAATTACAGCGGTAGTTAAAAATACTTTGCTAGAACTTCTGTGTTGTTGGGAGTTTCACAGTTCTGGGTAAGTAGACCGTAGATGGTCAAATGTTTTTTGTTCTGCTGTTTACTGCTGTACCTTGCTCCGCCCTCAGTATGTTTAAATATTTAGCAAAGCATTGGTTGGTGTTGGTGAGCTAGAAACCTCAATTGCTGCTGAAAGGGCTTAATGTACTGTGGTAGTGGTTTTTATGTAAAAGGTTAGTGGTAAAGTGTTTGGTTAGCTGCGGAGTTTGAATGTTTAGGCCACTGTGTATACTTAGAGGTGGGACTGCATACAGACCTCTAGAATGTAGTGAATTGCCTAAATCTTATATCTTTTCATGGCTTAATTTGTTACCTGTTGACCCTCGCCCACAGATATTGGATCTGTGTTGATCTGTGTTCATATTTGGAGCTGTGAGAGTGATCGGTGTAATCAGGACACCATATTTTCTGTGTGTGTGGTAAGTAGAAACGTAGATTAATGTAATAACATACACATTTGTGAAAACATTTGCAATAAGAAGGGGTATGCTGTGGTTTAGGTGGTGTTTTAGTGTGTTTTCAAACACTTGGTTTTTTTTATTTTTTGGTTTGGTAGCGAAAAAACAAAAACCTTAACACTCTGTATTTTGTGTTGCACTATCTTAAACGGATTACACCTGAACAATTGTAATGTAACTAATGTAATTTTTAAAAGGTTATATGGCTATGGTAATTATCACATTTGCATGCACTTTGGTGGTGGTTCTATATGTTTAGGTGCTGTTTGGTCAATGAATAGGTTTTGTGTGCTGGGTTTTTGTTTTTTTTAAAAAAATATATTTTTTTTAAAACATTTTTTCCCCTTCCCCATTTGTTGAAAACCTCTACTTATGGACTGTCCTTTTCAACCAAAAAGCTTTAGGATGAATAACGACTAAATTGTAAGTATTGGTTGTCTCATTTGTGTCAAAGTAAGAAAAAGCTAAGTTTAAAAGTGTCACCTAAGTGTTGGTTTGTAAACTCTGGCTTTTGCAATACATACAGGCACTCCTGGAGTTGGACCACATTCTGTTTCATGAGGGGCCTGCTCCTCGGCCCCGTCCTTACTAGCAACTACGCCAACATCGCCGTCCGAGTAAGCGCATCTTCAGGCCACGTGTCAGCCTCTTTGGGATGTCAGATGCGGAGGTTGTACGTTGCTATCGGCTTCCTCCACATGTGATCTTGGACACCCTGCCCATTGTGCAGTGTGACCTTGAGCCAAAGCGTAACATCTCTACAGCAGTACCGCCTTTGACCAAACTTGTGGCGGTACTGCACTTCTGTGCTACTGGGTCATTCCAGTGCACAGTCGGGGCCGCGGCAGGTATGTCCCAGGCGACCTTCAGCCGTGTGCTGGAGATTGTCCTGAGGGCATTTCTGTCGTGACTCTGGCAGTTTATCCATCTGCCACTTGATGAGGAGTCTCTTGTGCGGATCAAGCAGAGGTTTCCCATCATAGCTGGCTTTCAGCACGTCATAGGGGCTGAAGATGGGACGCATGTGGCACTGGTGCCGTTGAGTGGAAATGCTTCGGTTTTGATGAATCGGAAGCATTTCCACTCAATAAATGTCCAGGCCATATGTGACCCGTCTCTCCAGATTCGTAACCTGGTTGCGAAATGGGGGGGGGGGGAGTACCCATGACTCCTATGCATTTCATAACTCATGGTTGTGGCCTAGATTGCAATAGAGGCAAGTGGGTGTCCCTCCACATGGAGATGCGTGGCTTCTTGGTAATTATTTGAAAATAACTTGTTAGTAACAATGTAGGACAAAGATAGATTTCATAAATATAATATTGTACTTGAGATGTTACTGTTACACTATGTGTTATATAGTGCATGTGCCTTGTATTTATAGTTGGCGCTACTATAGAGTAGTTTAATCAATGTTTATAATAATATGATATTAAATGGTAATGTAGGCCTATTACTGAAACAGAGCTAATAGTAAAGGGTATGTGTCCTGTGAAAAGTGTACACCGGCAGGTGTGTAAGTATTAGTTAGGTGTACTGTGTAAATCTATAATCTGGAATGACCTTTGGTTTGCCAACCTTAATAGACATTGTTAGTTTGCATTAGATGGTAATTATACAGTATTAGGACTTTGTAACCTTACTATTTAGCATAGAACAAAGTTAGGACTTATATTGTAGTATGATTTTTTTTTATGCAGGTATAGTTTTACTCTTAAATCGTATTAATCTTAGTTTCTTTTGTCTTTCCTCTCATCCTACATAGGAGACAATGCGTATCCCTCCTGCCCTTGGCTCCTCACTCCTATATTGATCCCACACACAGAACGGTAGCAGGCCAATATCTCGGCTCATAGGGCCACCAGATCCGTCATTGAAAGAGCTTTTGGGGTGTTGAAGGCTCGCTTTAGATGGTCAAGGCATCGCTTTAGATGCCTTGACCGGTCTGGTGGTGCCCTCATGTATGAGCTGAGTAAGGTATGTAGGATCATCGCTCTGTGTGTGGTGTTCCATAATATTGCCATCAGGAGTGGGGTTCCAGGGGTCATGGACGAGGTTGCTGGGGTGGACAAGGCGGAGGATGAGGAGGCGGAGGAGGAAGATCTTGTAGACACTCCTCGTGAAGCAGTGCGTGACTCCAACTTCAGGAACTATGTGGTGGAGACATATTTTTGAGGTAATGTATTTTTTGCCACTTTCTATAATTTCAAATTACAAAGCTCTGTGGTGAAATAATGTCCAAGTTTAGTCAAAGTAAGATTAACTAATGTATGGTAAGTAAAATTTGGAATATAAATATACATGGCCTGGTGTGATAGTGAAATGTTTTACATGTGTAATAATAGCAAAAATCAATGACAACCTGTAATTTAGCTTTCCAATGTGTGTTGTATGTATAGGTAAATGCCTCTAAGTTTAGCCTCAATGTCTTTTCCTAAATGCACCTTTAATGTGTTCGATTTCATCTACAGGCTAATGTGGCTACATAATCGACCTTGGGTTGAAATGTTTTGTACAGTTTGCACAGTTCATACTTTTCACACTTGCTGCTTGTATTAGCTATGTCACTAAAGGGCCTAATGGTCTAGTATGTCTATGTCCCCTAGTGTCAAAATGGGCCAGCAAAATATTTTGATCGAAAATGTACCCTAATTCTGCTCATTTAGCCATGTGAGTTTTATAGCTTATTGATCAGCACTTATAGTGTGGAGAAGTGCACATTTTTCACACTTTTTGTTTATTATATCTACAGGCTGTTTATAACACTTGGCCTGTAGTGCTGGCCTGTAGTGCCATTGCACCTTCTTTTGGAGTTGGTGGATGTTGTCATAGTGATGGCTGTTGACAAATGTAAGTATCTATAGTGTTATCAGCACTAAAATGTGACTGTCAAGTGTGTGTGCTCCATACAATAATGACGTTAGTAAGCCTTGAATGTGTTGGTGTGCAAATTAAACGTATGGCCATGTGCTAGCTTTGTTAAGTATGGTTTTTGGGTTTGTAATCATGTCAAATAGTACAATCTGAAACCAAGATATAGCTCAAACACACAAGCCATTATTAGACACTATTGTGTAGATTATTCCTGATTTTTTACACATTTCAATACAGTGGTCAACTTCTTGATTAAAAAGTCATCAACTAGATACCTAAATGCAAGTTAGTTGTGAGCTATTATTGCCATAGTAAATGCTTGATTCACATTCAGGGCGCGTTGGCGTGGATTTTGGAGTTGTGCTATTCGTGTCTCACTACATGTTGAAGTATTTCTCCAGAGCTCCAAACCTGCTTATGTCTCTCTTCAGTCTGGCCAGATTGTCATCTCTTCAGCCAAGAAACTTTGCTAAACACACACCATTGACTTCTTTGCTATGTCTCAGGCCAAGTGCAGAAACAGTTCAAGCTGGTTTGCGTTTTGGATTTGTGCTATTCGTGTCTCACTACATGTTGAAGTATTTCTCCAGAGCTCCAAGCCTGCTTGTGTCTCTCTTCAGTGTGGCCAGATTGTCATCTCTTCAGCCAAGGAACTTTGCCACACACACACCATTGACTTCTTTGCTATGTCCTTGTTTTTACGTTTATATTCATATATGTAATAAATAAATCCTAGGCTGCAAATGTGTAAGCAACCTGTTGTATTGAAATTTTGTAAGATTACTATAGTGCAGTGATTCCTCTTTGAATACACATAAATCCATATGTAGTGCTTTGGTAACTATTGTGGAACATGTGTACTTTTACAATATATTGAATCAATGTGTGGTTCTTTTGTCCTTTGCCACAGACACACCATAGCCTACAAACCCACTCTCTGGTGTTTTTGTAAATTTAGAGTAATTCTGGTTAGTTTGGAGGTTTGTATGTGTGTTTGTTTGCATAGTAGTCAATTTGTAGTGCTTTGTCTCCTTTTATGGGAACATGGTATGTGCATATCAACATAGGCATTGTGCAAAAATCTATGTATTTCCTTTAAATCTTAGAGGAGTTACCTCAAACACTACAAAGCTTTGGCCCTTAGCTAAATATGGTCAATATCGGCGTCTTGTGCTATTGGCACTTTGTTTACAAGTGGCCCAACACCCACATGGCAGACACAAAACCCACACTATCAATCATTGAAAATGTTAGTGGCAGAAGCTAGTGGACTCTTTCTGCAAGGCCGTATTCACATTATGTGTAACCCACCTTTGGGACAGGATATAAACTACTCTCCACCCTTTTCTGGGTGTATTTGCAATGTAAAAGATTTGTGATATGTAATAAATCAACTAGATTGATCATTGGTCCAGGCAGCCAAGGTCCCATTTCAAGGCCACACAGATATTCCAAATTAGCACTACTTAAATTAGTCTAAATACACAGATTGATAGCCAGCACACACTGGACATATTTTGTGCATCTCACAAAGTATGGGCCAAATATTATTTGAATACATTTGTTATTGGATTGTGGTGTCTAAATGTGTCATTGCTTGTCAATACAAAGCGCATTAACATTGTCCTCTGAAAGGGCCAAGTATCCAAACCAAGCCACATTGGAGATGGGTTTCTCTTCAAATCATATATATATATGAAATATATATATATATATAATGTGTGTGTCACGGGCACTAGGAGTCTTTACCCAGGGATCACCAGGTGATAAGCTTACCAGAGCAGTATAGATGGTAATATGGTACTCTGGTAGCGGGGTGATCACGGAACAGGAGACAGCAGATGATAGAGATGCTCGGGAAAGTCTATGACTAGCAGCACTGGTAATATATATGTAGAAATACACGAGGAACTGAATGGACAAAGGACACGTGAGGGTAGTCAGCGGTCTGCGTTTAGCAAGTTGTACCGCTGTCTGGGTGAAGGAATGGAATCCAGGTGAAGGTATCCGGGGAGTCAGTGGTCTGCGTTAGCAAGTTGTACCACTGCTATGTGAGAGGACACTGGAACAGGTGACACAGGAAACAGGAATCAGAGGTCTGCCTCTAGCAAGTTGTACCACTGAATATATATGTGAGGAGGAGCACGGGGAGAGACTGCAATACAGAGGATACACGGGCACCTTGAACTTGATCCACAATGACATGCACAATATAGTAATGACGAACAGCACTGCAATAATATAAAGTCACAGAAACTATCCGGGCAAAAGATAACACAGTCAATGATGGCAAAAGTCTCAGCGGATAGTAAGCTCCAGAGGAGAACAACTCAGTCCAGCAAGATATGCAATACACCAGCACAGTCAATGAGAAGTATGCATACCGTGGTTCAGTAGCAGGCTGTCAGACAGGAGTGCAGAGATACCTGAACGGCTGGAGGCCGGCAGGATGCGAAGTCCCTGGAGGGTGAAGCGGTAATCAAGTAGGTGCAGCGCACAGGTAGGTAGACCAGCAGGGATAGCACAAATACTCAGGAAGCAGTAGTATGTAGAACTGGACTCCTGGTGCACCCTGAAGAGTAATGATGGTCTAGACGAGATGAAAGCAGCGAGGCGTAGATCCGATGCAGACTGGCGAGTAGACACCAGCAGGAACACTGAGAAGCACGGGGAGCAGATCAGCTGCTGCAGACACGAGTAGAACTGAGGAGTAGCAGCCAGCAGGACTCTGCAGGTACACGGAGGTAGCGGATAGAAATCAGCAGGTGCAGCCACGATGAAACACGGGAGAGTAGAGCTGAGCTGGAACTGTTGAGCACGGAGAGCAGCGGATAGGAATCAGCTGTTGCAGTCTCGAGGAAACACAGGAGTGTTGAGATGAGCTGAAGACTGTAGCGCACGGAGGCAGCGGATAGGAATCAGCTAAACAGTCACGATGAAACACAGGAGTGTTGAGGTGAGCTGAAGACTGTAGTGCACGGAGGCAGCAGATAGGAATCAGCTAACAGTCACGATGAAACACAGGAGGGTTGAAGTGGTCTGAAGACTGTAGTGCACGGAGGCAGCGGACAGGAATCAGCTAACAGTCACGATGAAACACAGGAGAGTTGAAGTGGTCTGAAGACTGTAGTGCACAGAGGCAGCGGATAGGAATCAGCTAAACAGTCACGATGAAACACAGGAGGGTTGAAGTGGTCTGAAGACTGTAGTGCACGGAGGCAGCGGATAGGAATCAGCTAACAGTCACGATGAAACGCAGGAGAGTTGAAGTGGTCTGGAAACCACAGGAATCAGCAGCGCTGAATACACGAGGAAACACAGAAACACCTTCAGAGGCTCATGGGGAATGAGACTCCAAGATCAGGCAACGAGGTATGGAACTCAGGTGCTATAAATAGGGAGTGTTGCCTGATCAGCCAAACCAAAGGGACAGGTACTGAAGGTTTAAAAGGGCTGCGCATGCACAGACCCTCAGGATGGTGGACGGCCACGGTTCCCAAATACACGGGAAGAAGCACTCACAGTCCGGTGAGTGACAGTACCCCCTCTTTTAAAGGTGGGCACAGAACACCTGGAACCGGGCTTGTCCGGATTTTTGGAATAAAACTTCTTAAGAAGAGCTGGGGCGTTGAGATCTTCAGCTTTGATCCATGAACGCTCCTCAGGACCAAAGCCCTTCCAATGAACGAGGAAACGGAGAACTCCTCGCGAAATTTTTGCATCCAATACATGAGTAATCTCGAAATCTTCCTCCTGATGAACTTGAAGTGGCCGTGGTGCTGAAGGAGGGACCGAGAAACGGTTGATGATGAGAGGTTTGAGCAAGGACACATGGAAGGCGTTGGAAATACGAAGGTTCTTGGGAAGTAGAAGTTTGAAACAAACTGGATTTATCACTTGAATGATCCTATATGGACCAATAAAACGGGAGCGAATTTCATAGATGGGACCTAAAACGAATATTTTTGGTAGATAACCAGACACGATCTCCAATTTTCATTGGTGGAATAGCCCGCCTCTTCTTATCTGCGAAAGACTTATATTTGGCAGATGTCTTCTTTAAACAGGTTTTGACCTGAGAGCAAATATTTTTGAAGGTCTGACAAACAGTCTCTACAGCAGGAACTTGGGTGGGCGGGAGGGCAGGAAATTCCGGAAAAGACGGATGGAGACCGTAAACCACAAAGAATGGAGTTTTGGAAGATGACTCATGGTACATGTTGTTATGAGCGAATTCAGCCCAAGGAAGCAATTCTACCCAGTTGTCTTGATTGGCTGATGAGAACATCCTTATAAAGGTCTCGAGATCTTGATTGACCCGTTCAGTTTGTCCGTTTGATTGAGGATGGTAGGAAGATGAGAGTGCTAATCGTATGCCCAAGGTTTTACAAAGGGCCCGCCAGAATCTGGAAACGAATTGTACTCCTCTATCTGACACAATCTCAGACGGACATCCATGAATACGAAAGATTTCCTTGACAAAATGTTCAGCCAGAGTAGACGAGGAAGGCAAACCAGACAAAGGGACAAAATGAGCCATCTTTGAAAATCTGTCTACCACTACCCAAATAGTATTACAATTTTTACTAGGTGGCAAATCAGTAACAAAGTCCATACTAATATGGGTCCAGGGCTTGGACGGAATGGGTAGTGGTTGCAGCAACCCCGCTGGAGTTCTGCGGGAGGATTTAAACTGAGAACACAATTCACAAGCAGCTACAAACTCTTTGACATCTCTCCTCATCGAGGGCCACCAGTAACTTCGAGAGAGAATCTCAAAGGTCTTGCGTTCACCAGCATGTCCAGAAAAACGAGAAGAATGGAACCACGAAAGGATTTTCCTCCTAAGAGTAGGAGGCACGAGGGTCTTCCCAAATGGTAGCACTTTAGTGGAAGAAGCAGCCAGCGAAATACATTTGGGGTCTAGTATAGAATGGTTGGGAACCTCTTCAATGTCAGAGGACGTCACAAAAGCTCGGGATAGAGCGTTAGCTTTCTTGTTCTTGGCAGCTGGTTTGAAGGTTATGATTAATTCGAAACGGGAAAAGAAAAGAGACCATCTTGCTTGACGAGGATTCAAGCATTGGGCAGACTTTAGGTATGACAAGTTCTTATGATCCGTGAAAATCGTCACAGGGTGACGAGCTCCTTCCAATAAGTATCTCCACTCCTCTAATGCAACTTTGATAGCCAGCAACTCCTTGTTCCCGATAGTGTAATTTTTTTCCGCAGGCAGGAGACCCCGAGAGTAAAAAGCACAAGGATGGAATTTTCGTTGCTCCGATCGTTGGGAGAGAATGGCTCCTAAGCCAACATTAGAGGCATCTACTTCTAGGAAGAAGGGAAGTGTCACATCAGGCTGTCGAAGAATGGGAGCAGAGGAGAAGGACTCTTTAAGAAATTGAAAGGCTTGGAGGGCCTCGGATGACCATTGCTTAGTATTAGCCCCTTTACGAGTCAGGGCCACAATAGGAGATGCAATGGACGAGAAGTCTTGAATGAAGCGTCTATAGTAATTGGCAAAACCTAAAAAACACTGGATAGCACGAAGAGTAGTTGGCTGGGGCCAATGTAATACAGCATTCACCTTTTCTGGATCCATTTGTAGGCCAACTCCGGAAACAATATACCCCAAAAATGGAATCTGGGGCAACTCGAATGAACATTTTTCTAGTTTGCAGAATAATGAATTTTTCCGGAGTCTGGAAAGGACCTCTGCCACATGTTGGTGATGAGAAGGCAGGTCCTGTGAAAAGATCAATATGTCGTCCAGGTAGACAACGACACATACATATAACAAGTCCCGAAAGATCTCATTAACAAAGCCCTGGAAAACAGCGGGGGCATTACACAACCCGAAAGGCATTACTAGATATTCATAATGCCCATCTCTGGTGTTGAACGCTGTCTTCCATTCGTCACCGGGCCGGATTCTAATTAAATTATAGGCACCACGAAGATCCAACTTGGTAAAGATCCGAGCTCCCTTGATACGATCAAATAACTCAGTGATCAACGGAATGGGATACCGATTTTTAATAGTAATGGCATTGAGTCCACGAAAATCTATGCAGGGGCGTAGTGATCCATCCTTCTTTTTTACGAAGAAGAACCCGGCTCCAGCGGGAGAGGTGGAAGGTCGAATAAACCCTCGCTGGAGATTCTCTTGGATGTAATCAGATGTAGCTTGAGTTTCAGGTAACGAAAGTGGATACACCCGACCCCTAGGAGGAGTCTTGCCAGGTAGAAGATCGATCGGACAATCCCATGAACGATGAGGAGGAAGACGTTCAGACTGAGCTTTATCAAAAACATCGGCAAATGAAGCATACTGAGGAGGAAGTCCAGGTGAGGAAGATGAGATGGAAGATTGCTGTATTTTAAGAGGAATGACTTGAGAAAGACAACGATGATGACATTCAGCTCCCCAAGATGTAACTTGAGGAGTGCGCCAGTCAATCTGGGGAGAATGACATTGAAGCCATGGAAGGCCTAAGTCAATCGGACTTGTCGTAACAGGAAGAATTATAAACAAAATCTCTTCATGGTGTAGCACACCAATCTGAAGCATTACTGGAGACGTACTCTGGGTGATGAGACCATTGATGAGACGTGATCCATCTATAGCAGTCACAGTAATCGGTGTTTTCAAAGTAATCACTGGTAGGGACCATTGATTCACTAGGGATTTAGAAATGAAATTTCCTGCTGCTCCAGAATCAATCAGTGCTTGAGACTCAAAGGATTTGGTAGCAAAGGAAATCATAACATCAAAAGCGCAGACTTTTAATTTCGTAGAAGATGGAGAGGACTCCAGGGACCCTAACTACAACTCTCCAGAACTAGTTAGGGCCTGGCATTTCCCGATTTCTTAGGGCAAAAACTGAGCATATGTGTGGAATCAGCACAATAGATACAAAGTCTATTCTTTACTCTTCGGTTCCTCTCCTCAGAAGTTAATTTGGAACGTCCTATCTCCATGGGGATCACAGAAGATGAAGCTGGACGAAATTGAGGGGTTGAGCGAAGAGGTGCTTTAACTGAAGTTGTTTTCTCAGATTTCCTTTCACGAAACCTCATGTCTACACGATGGCAAAGAGAAATCAAATCTTCTAATGACGTAGGAAGCTCTTGGGTAGTCAGTGCATCTTTAATTTTATCGGAGAGCCCCTGCCAGAAGGCGGCAATTAATGCTTCAGTGTTCCACTGAAGTTCAGAGGCTAATATCCTAAATTGAATGACGTACTGGCCTACTGTACGAGAACCCTGACGTAAACGAAGAATGCTGGAAGCAGCGGAGGTCACACGACCTGGTTCATCAAACACACTTCGGAACATAGAAATGAATTTGGCACTATCTTGTAATACAGGATCGTTTCTTTCCCACAGAGGGGAAGCCCAAGCCAGAGCTTGTCCAGAAAACAATGAGATAAGATAGGCCACTCTGGAACGATGGGTAGAAAAATTTTGAGGTTGGAGCTCAAAATGAACTGAGCATTGGTTGAGAAAACCCCTACAAGTTTTGGGGTCTCCATCGTATTTTGACGGAGTAGGCAGGTGAAGCGTGGAAGCCGTAGACACCTGGGATGGCACTGGGGAAACGGAGAAAAGCACAGGAGCTTCAACATTAGCTGTAACAGTCTGTCCAGATGTTCCTTGGGAGGCTAACGACTGGTAACATTGAAGTAACAGCTGTTGGCGAGCATCCTGTTGCTCCACACGGGTGACCAGATGCTGCAGCATCTCTTTGGCTGTAGGTTCCGTATCTGGGTCTGTCATGGCCTGATCTTACTGTCACGGGCACTAGGAGTCTTTACCCAGGGATCACCAGGTGATAAGCTTACCAGAGCAGTATAGATGGTAATATGGTACTCTGGTAGTGGGGTGATCATGGAACAGGAGACAGCAGATGATAGAGATGCTCGGGAAAGTCTATGACTAGCAGCACTGGTAATATATATGTAGAAATACACGAGGAACTGAATGGACAAATGACACGTGAGGGTAGTCAGTGGTGTGCGGTAGCAAGTTGTACCACTGCTATAGTGAGGAGGAATGTCCAACAGAAACGAGGAGGGGATGAGAGTCAGCGGTCTGCGTTTAGCAAGTTGTACCGCTGTCTGGGTGAAGGAATGGAATCCAGGTAAAGGTATCCGGGGAGTCAGTGGTCTGCATTAGCAAGTTGTACCACTGCTATGTGAGAGGACACTGGAACAGGTGACACAGGAAACAGGAATCAGTGGTCTGCCTCTAGCAAGTTGTACCACTGAATATATATGTGAGGAGGAGCACGGGGAGAGACTGCAATACAGAGGATACACGGGCACCTTGAACTTGATCCACAATGACATGCACAATATAGTAATGACGAACAGCACTGCAATAATATAAAGTCACAGAAACTATCTGGGCAAAATATAACACGGTCAATGATGGCAAAAGACTCAGCGGATAGTAAGCTCCAGAGGAGAACAACTCAGTCCAGCAAGATATGCAATACACCAGCACAGTCAATGAGAAGTATGCATACCGTGGTTCAGGAGCAGGCTGTCAGACAGGAGTGCAGAGATACCTGAACGGCTGGAGGCCGGCAGGATGCGAAGTCCCTGGAGGGTGAAGCGGTAATCAAGTAGGTGCAGCGCACAGGTAGGTAGACCAGCAGGGATAGCACAAATACTCAGGAAGCAGTAGTATGTAGAACTGGACTCCTGGAGCACCCTGAAGAGTAGTGATGGTCTAGACGAGATGAAAGCAGCGAGGCGTAGATCCGATGCAGACTGGCGAGTAGACACCAGCAGGAACACTGAGAAGCACGGGGAGCGGATCAGCTCCTGCAGACACGAGTTGAACTGAGGAGTAGCAGCCAGCAGGACTCTGCAGGTACACGGAGGTAGCGGATAGAAATCAGCAGGTGCAGCCACGATGAAACACGGGAGAGTAGAGCTGAGCTGGAACTGTTGAGCACGGAGAGCAGCGGATAGGAATCAGCTGTTGCAGTCTCGAGGAAACACAGGAGAGTTGAGATGAGCTGAAGACTGTAGTGCACAGAGGCAGCGGATAGGAATCAGCTAACAGTCACGATGAAACACAGGAGGGTTGAAGTGGTCTGAAGACTGTAGTGCACGGAGGCAGCGGATAGGAATCAGCTAACAGTCACGATGAAACGCAGGAGAGTTGAAGTGGTCTGGAAACCACAGGAATCAGCAGCGCTGAATACACGAG
The DNA here is from genome assembly GCF_038048845.1 of Mixophyes fleayi. Classification (NCBI taxonomy): domain Eukaryota; kingdom Metazoa; phylum Chordata; class Amphibia; order Anura; family Limnodynastidae; genus Mixophyes; species Mixophyes fleayi. The sequence continues at coordinate 4,262,827 of NC_134403.1, forward strand.
GAAACACAGGAACACCTTCAGAGGCTCATGGGGAATGAGACTCCAAGATCAGGCAACGAGGTATGGAACTCAGGTGCTATAAATAGGGAGTGTTGCCTGATCAGCCAATTAACCAAAGGGACAGGTACTGAAGGTTTGAAAGGGCTGCGCATGCGCAGACCCTCAGGATGGTGGACGGCCACGGTTCCCAAATACACGGGAAGAAGCACTCACAGTCCGGTGAGTGACAGTATGTGTGTATAAATAGTCTTTAGGGATACTTAGTTCCATTACAATAATTCCTGTTTCAACATGATATCAAATGTGCTGAAATATTCAGTACTTCGAAAGTGTTAAACATCACATTAATCGTGACTATCTTACATACTGACTTGTATTTAATGAGGCACACAGATACTTGATACTTTATTTATACACTGATACAAATGACTCATTTGCACCTCTTGCATTTGGACATGGTTTGGGCAAGGGTGCTTATTTGCCTGAGTTTTTAATGTTAGTGGCTTTAAGTTTAAGGGCCCATGTTACATTTTGATTTACATTACCATCTTATCCAAGACTGTCTTCCGTAGCACACATAAGTCCTTTGAGTGTTTAATGTCTGGTTGATATTGTAGATAATGTATCAATGGTTATGTGTGGCTTCCTAGTTGTTAGTTTTATATTTGAGTATTTTGCCACATGGGTAACTGGCTCGATGATATCAAGCAATCTAAACATACAAAAATACCATTTGCATTATGTTGCCCGTTATGCCAATTACCTTGGGCTTGCTTAAATTTAAGCAACTACTGTAAGGGAGCTTCAACCGAATGACCTGGCCAGTATAAAAATGTATGAATGCCAGTGTTCTGAAGCAAACAAAACTAATGGTCAGTTTGGGAAATAAAGCCATACAGGCTTCCATATTGTATATATTTTTCCTTGATTGGGGGATCAGACCATAGTGATTTATAAAAGCATTACTGGATAGTTACTGAACGAGCTCTTGGACATCCATCACTAGTTGATGTAGATAATGTGTTGTCTACTTGGATAACAGGGTGTGGTTCTTTGGCAGAGGTAATATTTTTCAAAGCGCCATTTTTTAATCTTTTTTCAAACATTATTAGCCAGACACACTGCAAACAGCTCACACAACACTACAGCCTTAGATTGTTTCTAACAATATGTGCCTAGTGCAATAAGGACAGGATTGATCCAAGTGTTATGCTGAAGCACTGCCCGTGTGCCAGACACTGTGCATTAGCACTATTCTAAAAGCCTAATGCCTTCGTAGATATTTGACATTTGCCCATAATCATAACGGAACATATTTGCAGTTACCATTAAGTACCTTGTGGCATCCCTAGAATGATTTTATCAAGTCATTTCGTGCCATTAGCACCTGTGATTTGTGGCTCCTTTGTGTCAGGTTACATATAAAAAATGCAATTTATCCTTTACTGGAGGAATTTGCCAACCTAGAAAGGGACACTGTAGTAGTTATATGCTTGGTTTGAAACCATTTACTCACACAAACCAAGAAACACTGCAACTGGGGTCAAATATGTCAGTTTTTGGTAGCCATTACCTAGTATTAGTTTCGTGTTAATTGCATCCACATGACGATAGTTAAAATGTTATAGATTTCATTCCTGGCTTTGTGATGTACATGTGTGCAAACATTTAGAGCTTTACTCCAGATCCAAAAAATGTGTACATTAAATATTAAACATAGTGTGGACTATAGAGACATTTAGTTCTGGCATGGATGCTTTGTCAGCTACGACACCACTAAATAGTTAGTGGGTACAAAGGGATAATTAAACATAGACATAAGGGCCCCAAAGTCATTGTGGGTCTTAACTTGAGACACTTCTTATTTCAGTCTCCTGTCCAAAAACATTATACAATGCAAGGGCTCCTAATTAGTTTTTGGTTTGCAACCTAAGTAAAAAACTGACTGTTAGTTCATATACCACATAAACAATTGCTTGTTTATTTGTACACTGAATAATCACGTCGAAATTGGTCAGCTGCATGAAAAAACAGTCAGTATTTAAATTGTGTGCCTCAGCAAACACTATTTTGCTGCCCTAACATTGTAACATGGTTTCGGATAGGAGACTGAAATAAGAAGGGTCTCAGGTTTGGATTCTTCATGATTCTCGCGGTCGTTCTAGATATAAGCTTCACATTTGACAAAGAAATGCATTGTCAGACACATTATAAAATACAGTCCAGAAAAGCAGACATTGCCACTTATGTTTTCAAATTGTGCTAAAAGCCCTACATATTTAGACATTTTTTTCTTCAGTGTGTACATTTCATTGCCTACAATGTGATAGGCTATGGCATTGCACAATTAAAGTATTTGCTTCAGACACATCGTGAGAGTTGACACATTTGCTCAGACAGACATAAACCTTTGCAAACATTAACAAAGCAAACTCACCATGTACCTAGTGGAGCGGCCTCTCCTGTTCGAGGTGGGCTATAGCCAGTGTCTATGTTACCCACCCCAACAATCTCCACTATTGCTATTGCGGCCCTTGCACGCTCCTCTAGGGGGTTCAATGTAATGTCCAGGGGTGGACCACCCCCAATCCCTTTTGCATATCGGTGTTGGCGAGCTAGCTTGCTCTTAAGTCTGCTTTTATAGTCTGTCCATCTGTGGAATAGACAAACATTATGGGATCAAATACCAGCTTACAAATCAGAATTGTAAAATAAAACAGTGTAAGTTTGCCATTCACAACAATTATTATTGAAAAACGTTAAAAAAATGTGTGGGCCTTTTCAAGCGTGGATAATGTGCAAAACTGATTGTGTAAATGTGAGCAAGGCCCATGCTGCTTTTAAAATGCAACTAAGGGCCTGATAGAGAAATACTTTATAGACACAAGGCTGGTTTAAGCTCACAGTTGCCGAACTAATACTAATTCACAATCTACATACATATCTATATCTATTTCTATATATATAAATAAACTACTATACACAGTCATTAAACTTATCTAGGGCTTTATGAAAAACATTTGCTTATTACCGCTTCTGGACCTCATGCAATTGTCGCACATAGGGCGATATTGCATTAATTGCAGCTGTAATTTGCTCCCAGTGGCGGTGACGCTCGTGTCCACTTATCTGCCGGTCTTTTGAATGGAACCGACTTAAAACCTCAGTGACCAACACCTCCAGTTCCTCGTTCGTAAAGTTATATTTTTGCTTGCTTGGCCGACCTGGTGCCTGTTCGGCACTGGGGCCTGGCTCAGACATATTCCTATTTGAAAGATAAGGAGTGTATTTATTGGCAATGCAAACAGTCAGGTGCAAATACAGATTGTAAGCTCATCCACCCCCCTTAAAAGGTAGCATTTAGCAAACTTCTACCTATGTATCAAGCACATGCCCCTTATTCTAAAAATCTTTGTTGCTTCAATATTTAACCATCATTTACTTAGTCCACTGTATTTTTACCCGATTGCCCTACAATAACTACTTCAACATTCTGCTACTACTACCACTCTTCACTTTTAAAAGCATAACATTGGTTATCACGTTATCAACACACAAAAGTCATTTATATCACATTCAGATTTTTGGAGTGCCAAACCCTAGATTGTGATTACAAATTTATTATTATTGTACTAATCTGCCACCACCACCACCACACTTAATAGTGTGTACTACAAATGTAAATTGTTAGAGAATCTTATAAATAAGTTGATACATTTGGAGCCATGTGTACCTCAATGCTATAATCCAATTATTAGTGAGTTTGTTAGGGATAAGGTAATTAGCATAGTGTAGCCTAAAATTGTATACTTTCCCTGTAAAATGTGAGGGCAAGGCCACTTTTTGTAACAGTGTCATTACAGCAATGACACACATATTTCTTCCTAAACAGATACCTTCATTATGAGATTCAAAAAAGTGGTATATATTACAATATGTTAGATAATTTTGCACTTAATGTTTGTTGGTTTGTTATTAGGCAAAGCAAACAAAACCTCACAAATCTTTAAATTGGGCTGCCCTGCCAAAAAGCAAATGAACAGGAAGGAAAGCAAAGTGCAGGTGGGTTTAAATGGAGGTTGGTATTAATATACCAGGTGTAAACTCTTCTTCCTAATTGCAGAGCACAGAGTACTTGTCTCATCGGCGACGCGCGCCATGTTCTTGGTTGGAGAGGCAACCATAACACACAGGTGTTTGAAAGATCCGCGTGTGTCGTGAACACGCCCATTCATGCTAAGAGAACCAACCGGAGTGCACTCCATTTATAGTGAGAGATAGCATTCAAAAATGAGGGCTACTATATTCAGCAGAATGGAAAACGTACCCTCTGGCCTTTCAAAGGAAGTCAAGCTGCGGGCGTATGAAAGGGTCCGCAGACACCTCCGCCTGCGGTGTCATGTATATAGGACCATCGTTCACCTCCAGCAGCGCTGGAGCGATCTCCGCCGGCGTCAGCCCCAGCTCCTGGAGGAACTCCGCCAGGAGATAATAAGAAGTGAGTTCTCTATTATTCTAAAAAAAAACGTGTACACACATATATATTTCCTATATGTTTGAACATATGTTTACCCTAAAAACCTAACATGGCTTACATAACAATGTGCAAGCACACTATAAAGGTCATTCCCTTCCAGTGCACCCAAAATGCTTTGGCTCCTGTTGCCTACATTTTTCTGCTGACAATGAACTGACCTAAAAGTATTTGTCAGAAACTTCAGAATATTAAGGGTGTTTTTTGGATTCAGGCTTTCCAACTATTTACCCGAGTGCCGACACTTCCTGACCTAACCTTAAAATCAGATTGGAGTGGCAGATGTGTGGTTATTATTGCCCACACCTTTAAAATGTAGGTTTGAACGGGCAAACACCTTATGGTTTTTACAAAATATTTGAAGGACCCATAAGGTGCAAACAGATTACATACTGTACTCGATGTAGCTAATGATTCTTTAATTAACTGGCTAGTTACAATGTGAGATAGTCCCAATAAAGGCTGATTTCCAAACAATATTCATCATCCAAAGTATTTGAGAACCCTCCACTAACTCAGTGGTCCGGTACAGAGAGAACTAATTGACATCATTACCAGGCCCATGGGAGTTTGCAGACTTAATTTCCCTAACATTTCAAAGCAGACTACTGGCAATTTGTCCAAAATCCAATTGATCCGCCCAGTAGTATGTTTGGGGAGAGTGGTAGTCGACACATGCAAGGTTGGAGGAAACCGGCAAACTCCACACAAATGATTCTATAAGCAGAACTTGAACTCCTGACCCCAGTGCTGTGAGAGCAAAGTGCTCTCCACTAGGCCACTGAGAGATTCAACATCTGTATAAAAAGATCCCAAATTTGTGACATGTCATGTGAAATGCTTTGGGTTCATCATGTTTAGCTACTTGCTTTGGTAGTAGCTAATATTTGTGTCTGCTGGCAATGCTACGTGAATTATCACCTGATTGTCATAATACTATTGGTTTATTGAGCTGGTGAATGTGTTAACAATACCTGTTTTTTTTGTCTTGTTTCCAACAGACAGGGCACGTTTGGAAAGGCGGCGACTGCTGGTGGAGGACGAGGATCCTGAGAGTCCTGCTAAGCAGGTGGCTGCTTAGGCCGAGTCGGAGGCGGAAGCCTCCCCAGAGGTGGAGGAGCAGTGCGAGGGCCAGGCCGAGGCAGAGGAGGAGGAGTCCCAGGCTGCGGTCCAAACCTCCCCCTCCACCTCTTGGGTGGGTGAGTGCTCTTTGGACGAGCTTGACCGGGAGGAAGAGGCAGAGGTCCTGCAGGACCAGAAGGCCGAGAGCCAGCTGGTGGTGGCTCTAGATGTTGAGGCATTAGGAGATAGTAAGTGTTTTCAAGAAATGTTTTTTTGAATTTGATACCACTTCAATGTAGATCAATGTCACATTCTGCCTGCAGCATACTGCTTTGCCTGGCAGCTCCTAACCTGGACTATCAGACGTTGCTATTTTTGTTAATTCTATGTGTTAACAGCAGTACCTCCATTCACCAGAGGTGCTGCTATTGTGCTTTATTCTTGTGCTTGAGGAGTTAACCTTTCTGTTCACTAATTGTCTCATGCACCTGGGTGGATCTCATTCCCCTTATATATACCTGTCACTCCCAGCACACAGGGCTGGTTACACCCTGTGATTCTTTCTCCTGCCTTGTTCCTGTGATTATACTGCATTAGGATCTCAACATTCATTCTGCTGACCTGTTGCCCCATCCTGTTGTTCCTTTGCTCTGCTGTGCTTATGGTTTCATGCTGCCTGGATCTCTCCATATTACCACTTACCTTCATCAGTCATCTACCCGGTATTTATTCCTGCATGTTCTTGTATATTCAGCAATAAACTTCATGTGCTTTCACTTCATTCCTGTGCTGTCTACCCTGAGGCTTCTCACAGTGCTGTCTACCCTGAGGCTTCTCACAGTGCTGTCTACCCTGAGGCTTCTCACAGTGCTGTCTACCTTGAGGCTTCTCACAGTGCTGTCCACCCTGAGGCTTCTCACAGTGCAGTGCTGTACCTTCCGAGGCTTCTCACAGCACTGTCTCCTTCAAGTCTGCCGCCCACTCCGGGCCTGTTACAAAGTCTGCCGCCCAGTTCGGGGCTGCCTCCAAGTCTACCACCCAGTCCAGGCCTGCTGCCAAGTCTACCGCCCAGTCCAGGCCGGCTGCCAAGTCTGCCGCCTAGTCCGGGCTTTCTGCCAAGCCTGTCGCCCAGTCCGGGTCTCCTGTCAAGTCTGTTGCCAAGTCCGAGTCATCCTGTGCTGAGGGTGGCAAGTCTGAGCCGTTGCCTTTCTTTGAGGGGCACATTTCCCAACTTTGTGCCCTTCTGAAATTTGCTGCCTCTTATATTCCCTCCATACCAGAGCTTGTTAACAACCCTAAGGAACGGGTACTGTTCCTTATTTCGTATTTTAAAGGAGAAGCTTTGGAATGGGCAAATCCATTTATTGAAACCCAAGATCCCATCCCGTCTGACTTATAACTGTTAGTTGAGGAAGTAATCAAAAAGTTTTCTCCAACCCCTGCAGTGCCATCCTGTGGGTCAGCTGTGCTTTCATCAACACTATCCGACACTACAGTCCGAGAACTATCTTTGTGCTCCACCCAGTTGGCTCAGGCTCCAATTCCGAAGAAGTCCCGTAAGAGAGGAGAACGTAAGAAGAGAGGTGGTTCTGCAGTGCTTGAACTGGCAGCTGGCATGGCCTCACTTTGCTCTTTTGCCCATGGACGAGGACTTTTCTGCCTGGCCCCCTATTGTGGACTATGATTCCAATGAATTTAGACATTTTTGGTAATTGGGCATCTGGAATCCGCCCTTTAAAGGGGGGGGGGGGTACTGTCACGATCTGCCTGCAGCATACTGCTTTGCCTGGCAGCTCCTAACCTGGTGCTGCTATTGTGCTTTATTCTTGTGCTTGAGGAGTTAACCTTTCTGTTCACTAATTGTCTCATGCACCTGGGTGTATCTCATTCCCCTTATATATACCTGTCACTCCCATTACACAGGGCTGGTTATTGTTGTTACACCGTGTGTGTGTGTGTGTGTGTGTGTGTGTGTGTGTGTGTATGTGTGTGTGTGTGTGTGTGTGTGTGTGTGTCTATCTAACTTCTATGTTGGCCCTATTTTGTGTAGAGTAATACCAATGCCTGCTTCAACATGTGTCTACATGTAAGGTAGCTCAAATACTTTCAAAGTGTGACATATAATTGCACTTTGAGGCCACAATTACATTCTCCTAATGCAGCAGAGTGACCATACTCCAGATTGGCAAGCAGTAAGTACTGAACACTGACACACAATCTGTAGTGAGATTCAAAACCCCCCCCAAACATAGTGGTTGACACAAAGGTGTGTTTGGATATAAATCTAATCAGTAAGCAGAGTTTGGTGTGGCTACCTAGCTCATAGGCTTGGAATATGCCATGTCTGCATGGCCATCCTCTGACCAACTGGCACTGTGTTTTTTTTTTAAAGGGAACCACTACCAAGAGGGCAAATGGTAACTGTGCACAACCATGAAACAACTTGATGTAGAGTCCAAAAATTGCATGCACCAAATCAAAGACAGATATTTCAATCCAAATGACAGGTAGGCAAAGCACTCCCCAAACATTTGTACTGTTCTACTTTGAAAAGCCATTACCCTACTACAAATCCTCCAGTTCAAACACCTTTTGATGACAGCATCAAAACCAAGTTACCGCAAGGGGAAAACTGACACTATATGGTGTAAGATTTAATTACTATCCCATGTCCCCTTAGAGTGTCTGTCTGCCGTAGCCTAGCACACATTAACACCAGTAATTAATTCTGTTAGTACTCATTCCCATAGCATCTCTGAGCTCAGTTCCACACTGGAGTTGCATTTGATGCTTACAATTGGTCAGATACACTGTATGTTATTTATTTATGTTAGTATCATGCTTCCTATTGTTTACTTATGCCTAATGGGTAATTGTATGTGTATTCTCAATAAAACACAGCAGTAACATGTATTTTCAGGTAGGCCCATTTTGCATTACCAATGTTTACACATGTTTGGCAAATCTCTGCCCCAAAAAACTCAGTCCACAGTATGCCAGAGCCTGCTCAGTGATTTCTTAAATTTGCAAGGAAAGAAGAAAAAGGACAAGTGGTATTAAATAAATGATTTACCGTATTTGCCGGCGTATAAGACGACTGGGCGTATAAGACGACCCCCAACATTTCCACTCAAAATATAGAGTTTGATATATACTCGCCGTATAAGACTACCCCCTCTTCCGCACACCTTCCACACACCAAATAAAACGTAAAAAAACATCAGATTTGATTTCAACATGTTAATTTATATTCGAATGCTTATGACATGCAGGAAAACTGTCACAAGACTGTATGTTATCAAACATGTACAGTAAACATAAAACAAATGGAACAATAAACCTATGGGAGCTACCATGCTGTTTGTTTTCTAAGCTGTTAACCAAACTGGAACTGTCAATGATAGAAGGAAGATAACAAATAGAGGGAGAGAGCAAGTGCCGGGCAGGTCCCTAGCAAGTTTGCTGGCATGACAGTTTCCCTTTAAAAGCCTTCAAACTCCTGTTCGTCATCTGATATTAAAAGTTCATCAATGACATCTTGTGATACAGTTGCAAGGCAGTCATCGTATGGATCTACCGGTAATTCCGTGTCAGATGATGTGGCCTCAGCTTCAGCTTCCTCTTCATCTTGCCACAAGTACTCATCCTCCATACCATCTAATGAATTTGATATGCCACACTTCTTGAAAGACTTGATTACTGTTTGTGCATCAATATCATTCCAGGCTTTTATGACAAATTGGCACAAAACATCCAACTGTGGAGCACGCATGTTTCCTCCTTTTGTGTATGACTTTTCGCCGCTAACCATTCATTCATTCCACTTTTCTCTAATGTGATCTTTAAACGGCTTGTTTAGGCACACATCCAGGGGCTGTACCAATGATGTCAATCCTGCAGGAATAACTGCTACATCTGTTTTTATTCTCGCAAGCCTTTCCTTGGTGGTGGGAGTTAAATGAGCCCTGAACATATCCCACACAAGTAGACTACGTTTTTGAAGTAGACCACCTGGTCGTCTGCTCCATACATTATCCAGCCAAAGTTTCACACCCTCCTCATCCATCCAGCCTTTTTCATGCACGTGCACAAAACAACCAGCAGGGAACTTGAGTTTTGGCATTGTTTTCCTTTTAAAAATAATCATAGGTTTCAGTTTGTTGCCATCAGCTGTGCATGCTAGTACCACTGTAAAACTTGACTTCTCATGTTCTGTTGTTTTTATCAAAACAGTTTTTTCACCTTTTTGATGGACAGTTTTATTTCCAATCATATCAAAGTTCATTGGAGTTTCATCCATATTTCCAATATTACTTAACGCATAGCCATGTTTAGTGCGCTGTTGTATTACGTATCGATGGAAACTATCCACTTTGTTATCCAGATCTGCAGGTAATTTTTGGGCAATTTTTGTCTTTTGCCTTAGTACCAGATCATGCCTTGCCATGAATCTACTACACCAGGATATAGTGGCCTTAAAATTGTTGCTGTGATCTGGGTTAGATTTGGCCCACTGAAGTGCAAACAAGCGTATTGTATTTCGTGTCACCACATAACCGTTTTGGCGATGCTGAGCCACCATGTCTGCTACATGTTTTTCGAGTTCTGGCCAGTGTGGGGTGCCTCTTCTTAATGCACACTTACCCCTTGGCATACTCTTTAATGCTTTTTCATTTGATTTCCAGTCCCGAACCATCTTTTCTGTTACTCCATATTGTCTTGCAGCAGCACAATTATTATGTTCCATGGCAAAGTTTACAACTTTAAGTTTAAAACTTGCATCATATTTCTTTCTTTTTTGTGCCATGATAGGGTTGATAGGGGTTTGACTGCTGGACATTTTCTATGCTGTATTGTACTGTACAATGGTGCAGTACTGTGGTTGGCTGCTGGCTGTATACAAAGCCTGATTGGATTGGTCCCTGCTCCCTGTCTGCCCTCCTGTCTCTATGGCACTAGCAGCAGTCTGGTCCGCCCTTGAATCCATATTATGGATAGTAAACAAAACAGAGATCTCCCAGCGCAATGAGAGACAGGTAGGATAGATTTGAATAAACAAAGCAGAAAATAATGCATACAGAATTGCCCCTACATGTATCATGACCCTGTATATAATGGTAGTACATGAGGTAACCTGATAGTGCCAAAAACAGTGTGGTAATCCGGAGAGTCTGTCCCAGATGTAGCTGGGTAAACAACACTGAACAAAGTGTAAATGGTCTATTGTACCTAAAAAAACACTGGAATGATAGTCGCTGGAACAGACCAGGGGGAACAGATAATCCAAACAGAGTCCATTCACAAATCTGGGAAGAGTGGGTAGTGGGTAGTGGGTAGTGCACTTACCTTCCTCCCCAGGTTGGATGGTCTGGATGCCTCAGTCTGACTCTCGAATACCCAGGTCCTGTTCCTCTGTTGGGATGTAAAAGTGCTGCGAGCTGCACGTCCGTGCAGAGATCACATCATGGCCGGAGATGGTAAGCGGATCCCGCTGGCGTGCTCGCGCATGCGCATATAGGCTGGTCAGCGCTTCAGTCTCCGTTGATATGCTGTCCCAAGTGCACCCGGCGTATAAGACGACCCCCCAACTAGGAGGCATGTTTTTAGGGCAAAAAAGTTGTCTTATACGCCGGCAAATACGGTAATTGAGAAGCCAGGTGTACATTGATGTTTCCTCACTGCAAAGCATAGAGTACTCTTTTCGTCCGCAATGGACGCCATATTTTTGGAGGGAGAAGGCAACCATTAAACACAAAGGTGTCTGAAAGATCCGCGTGTGACGTGATCGCGCCCATACGTGCTGAGAGAACCAATCACAGAGCAGAATACTACCATTTTGATTGCTTCCAAATTCCAAAATGAGGGCAGCAATCTTTAGCCACAGAGAACTCTGCGTGTTAACAGTGGGCATGGATAATGTGCCCTCTGGGCGCTATGTCTCGAACAAGATCAAGTTATAGGCATACAGGAGGGTGCGCAGACACCTCCGGCTGCACTATCATAAATTTCGCACAGTGGTCCAGCTCCAGCGCCGCTGGAGCGATCTCCGCCGGAGTCAGCCCCAGCTCCTTCAGGAACTGCGACAGAAGATTATAAACAGTGAGTTCTCTATTAATCGCCCAAAACAGATGTTCACATTAGCTTTTCTATATGTTTGAAAATATGTTCAACCTAATCGCCTGACATGGCCTACCAGTACATAGCAATGTTCCAGCACACTATAAAGGTCAATCCCCTTCAAATGCACCCAACCTGCTTTGGCTCCTGTCTCCTACATTTGTCTGCTGAGCATTTACTTTCCTAAATGTTTTGGGGAGAAACTTCTAAACAATAAGGGAGGTTTGTTGAATCAGCCTTTCCAACTCTCTTGACCCCAGTGCTGTAAATTGCTGACCTAACCTTCTAAACAGATTGAAGTGGCAGATGTTTTTTTTATTATTGTGCAAACATTTAAATGGCATGTTTTAAAAATCAAACACCTTAGGGGTTTTTGCAAATATTTGTAGGTCCCATAAGGTGCAAAAAGATTACCTACTGTACTATATATAGCGAACCAATCACTAATTAACTGGCTAGTTACAATGTGAGGAAGTCCCAACAAAGGCTGATTTCAAAAATATACTCATCATCCAAAGTATTTGATATCTTTCCAGTAATTCAGTGGTCCGGTACAGAGAGAACTAATTGACATCATTACCAGCCCCATGGCAGTTTGCAGACTTAAATTCCCTAACATTTCAACACAGACTACTGGTAATTTGTTGTTGAGCAAACATGCAAACTACACACAGATGAAGCTATAATCAGGACTCAAACTCCTGACCCCAGTGCTATGAGAGCAAAGTGCTAACCACTAGGCCACTAAGATATTCCACATCCCTATACCAAAAACAAGCATTTGTGACAGGTCATGTGAAATGCTTTGTCTTCATCATGTTTAGCTCCTTGCTTTGGTAGTAGCTAATATTTGTGTCTGCTGGCAATGCTAAGTTAAACATGTATGATCAGCTGATTGTCATAATACTATTGGTTTATTAAGCTGGTGATTGTGTTAACAATAGCCTGGTTTTTTTTGTCTTGTTTCCAACAGTCTGGGCACGTTAAGAACGGCGGCAACGCCGTCGAGTTGTGAGGGAGGCGGAGGAGGAGGCGGTAGAGGACCAGCTGCAGCAGGTGGCAGTTCAGGCAGAGGACGAGGCCGAAGCCTCCCTAGAGATGGAGGGGGAGGAGCAGGGTGAAGGGCAGGATAAAGCACAGGAGGACTCCCAGCCTGCCACCAAATCCTCCCCCTCCGCCTCTGGGGCGGCTGAGTGGTCTTCTGAGGAGCCGGAGCCAGACCCAGGAGGGTGAAAGACAGCTGGAGAAAGTAAGTCTTTACAAGACAGGGTTTTTGGATTTTGATACCACTGCAATGTGCATAAAATTTGTGACTAATCCGTGCTGGAACACATGTTGATTTAAAGGTGACAATTATGACACAGGTTGCAATGATAATGGACATCCAAATGTGAGTTTGTGTAAAGAAGAAAAGAACAGCCACAGCCATCTTAACACATGGTCACACAGGGCAGGGGCAAGACGTACAGACGGTCCCAATTGACTTGTTAACTTCTCAGTATATAGTGATATAGATTTGCCATGAAATTATCTAAAAAATCTCTTGCAATAAAGCAAGTTAACGTTTGGGTTGAACACTGGATTATTCCTTACATTTTGGAACTAACTTAGTACTGTACCACCTCTGTCTGTATGATTAAACAAATGATTTTGCATTTAGATCGAATATATTTGCTTTGCAAAATAAAGGGACATGTTAGATTTACCAAACGTTTATAGATTAATGTCTGCTATTCAGCAGACGTTAGATTTGACAAACACTGAATTTGTGGGAGTTTGCAATAAGTATGAGCTCAATTTTAAGACTAATTTTCAACTATTAGCTGTGAGTTATTGTGTAGGTAGGGCCTCAATGTAGTGTTTTTTCCTTGGGACTATAATGCTGTTAAGACCACCCTGCCCACGGCCCACTCCCGGGGCACAACAGAATGTAGTACATCTCTAAAAATGCGACACCAAAGTCTTATCAACGTGTAATGTCCGTCCAAATCAGGGCCGGATTTCCCGCTAGGCACCCTAGGCGACTGCCTAGGGCCCAGCGGTACCTAGAGGGCCCTGTCAGAGCCGACGGTGAGCGGGGCAGGCAAGGCAGAGGGGCGCTCCCCTCCGCCTGCCATCCCCCTCTGTCCGCCGGCATAATGCCGAAAAGAAAGAAGTGAAAAAAAAAAAAAAAAAAGAAGTCAGCTGACCGCTCGTCGGGAGTCTCCTCTCCTACCTTACTGAAAATGACGTCGGGCGTGATGACGTCACTCCCGACGTGATTTTCAGTAAGAAGTGGCGAGGAGCACTGACTGAGCAGAGAGGAGGAGTAGCGGCAGCGCGCCATCGAACGGAGAAGTAAACAAGCAGAATAGAAGGTAAGTTAACTAAAGGAGGGGCAATGTCAGAGGTATTAAGGGAGTATATGAGGGGCATGATGGCAATAATATGTATATGGGGGGCATGATGGCAATAATATGTATATGGGGGCATGATGGCAATAATATGTATATGGGGGGCATGATGGCAATGATATGTATATGAGGGGCATGATGTCAATAATCTGTATATGGGGGGCATGATGGCAATAATATGTATATGGGGGCATGATGGCAATAATATGTATATGGGGGGCATGATGGCAATAATATGTATATGGGGGGCATGATGGCAATAATAATAAGTAGCAGAGGGGCATGATGGCAATAATAATAAGTATCAGAGGGGCATGAGGGGGCATGATGGTAATAATAATTATCAGAGGGGCATGATGGCAATAATAAGTATCAGAAGGGCATGAGGGGGCATGATGGCAATAATAAGTATCAGAAGGGCATGAGGGGGCATGATGGCAATAATAAGTATCAGAGGGGCATGAGGGGGCATGATGGCAATAATAAGTATCAGAGGGGCATGAGGGGGTATGATGGCAATAATAAGTATCAGAGGGGCATGAGGGGGCATGATGGCAATAATAAGTATCAGAGGGGCATAATGGCAATAATAAGTATCAGAGGGGCATGAGGGGGCATAATGGCAAAAATATGTAGCAGAGGGGCATGATGACACAAATGTGGAAATAAACAAGGGGAGCAAAAATATGGAGGGCACAGTGTGATGATGAAGGGAGTACAGTGTACTAAAGGGGAAGTGTGAAGGAGGAGCAAAAGTGATCAAAGTGATGAAGTAGGGGACATTTTTTTCTCTTCTGTACTTCAACTTATTTGGCCAAATACATTTTTTGTAGGAGGAAGCTGTGAGAGCTTACACAGGCCCAGTGTGCTTGGACTGGGCGTGCAGGGACTGAAGTGACATCATACAGAGGATCAAGGTACAGTGCGCAGAGTTGGACCAATAATATCAACTGTCTGGGACTGAAATAACCTTTCTTTTCATCAGCAAACGTGAGTAATGAAAAGTAATCATTTTAACAGATTATTGAAAAAACTCCTATTATTTAAATGTAATTAATTAAAGCTATGTATAACATTATTTGTGCTCTGTTTTATGTAAGGATTCAATTAAAAGTTAATATTTATTGGTATATCATTGTCTGCACTATCTTCTCTAGTAGGTATTAACAGTTAATATAATCTATGCTTTAAAAAAAAAATGAAAAAATGCATTCCTATGGATTGTATCTTGCCAGTATCTTGCCTAGGACCCTATGAGGTCTAAATCCGGCTCTGGTCCAAATGGTATTGTAGGCCTAACATTTTAAAGTAATGTAACAGTACACATCTCTAATTCCTGTTTTTCTGTCAAAATAGGTTTACATGTATTTAATGTTTTTTTTCTGGTTTCTTTCAGCACACATGGAGGAAGCTGAAAGTTGGCCTCCCCCCCCTCCCACCAACATTGTCTCAGATCAGGGCTGAAATTGCTGGATCTTGGGCCAAAATAAAAAACCTGCAAAAAGAGCAGGATAAATGCTTTGAAGAGCTGGAGCCCAAAATGGACTAATGGTCTACATTATATGACTAGTTTTTTTTTTTTGTTTTTTTTTCATGTAAATAGTTTTTCACATTATTGTACATATGTTTATTTTTGTTTATATTTCTCAATTTATATAAGTTTTTCAAAAAGCAGCCTTGGTGTGTGTGTCTTTATTAATCTATTACAAAAACTATTTACAATTAAAAATAAAAAACACTGACAAGTTTGCCTGACTCTCGGGCCCATTTGTGTTTCCCTTGCCCTGCGTGCCTATGTGTTAAGATGACTGTGGCTGTTCTTTTCTGGTTTACACAAACTCACATTTGGATGTCCATTATCATTGCAACCTGTGTCATAAATATCAACTTTTAATCAACATGTGTTCCAGCAGGGATTAGTTCCAAATTTGATTGTCACGGTTCAAATACAAGTACAGCTCAGGAGCCAGGAATGAAGTGAAAGCACATGAAGTTTATTGCTGAATATACAGGAACATGCAGGAATAAATACCGGGTAGATGGCTGATGAAGGTAAGAGGTAATATGGAGAGATCCAGGCAGCATGAAACCATAAGCACATCAGAGCAAAGGTACAACAGGATGGGACAACAGGTCAGCAGAATGAAAGTTGAGATCCTAATACAGTATAATCACAGGAACAAGGCAGGAGGAAGAATCACAGGGTGTAACAACAATAACCAGCCCTGTGTGCTGGGAGTGACAGGTATATATAAGGGGAATGAGACACACCCAGGTGCATGAGACAATTAGTGAACAGAAAGGTTAACTCCTCAATCACAAGAATAAAGCACAATAGCAGCACCTCTGGTGAATGGAGGTACTGCTGTTAACACATAGAATTAACAAAAATAGCAAAGTCTGATAGTCCAGATTAGGAGCTGCCAGGCAAAGCAGTATGCTGCAGGCAGATCGTGACAGTACCCCCCCCCCCCCCCTTTAAAGGGCGGATTCCAGACGCCCAATTACCAAAAATGTCTAAATTCGTTGGAATCATAGTCCACAATAGGGGGCCCGGCAGAAAAGTCCTCGTCCATGGGCAAAAGAGCAAAGGAGGCCATGCCAGCTGCCAGTTCAAGCACTGCAGAACCACCTCTCTTCGTACGTCCTCCTCTCTTACGGGACTTCTTCGGAATTGGAGCCTGAGCCAACTGGGTGGAGCACAAAGATAGTTCTCGGACTGTAGTGCTGGGTAGTGTTGCTGAAAGCACAGGTGACCCACAGGATGGCACTGCAGGGGTTGGAGAAAACTTTTTGATTACTTCCTCAACTAACAGTTGTAAGTCAGACAGGATGGGATCTTGGGTTTCAATAAATGGATTTGCCCATTCCAAAGCTTCTCCTTTAAAATACGAAATAAGGAACAGTACCCGTTCCTTAGGGTTGTTAACAAGCTCTGGTATGGAGGGAATATAAGAGGCAGCAAATTTCAGAAGGGCACAAAGTTGGGAAATGTGCCCCTCAAAGAAAGCCAACGGCTCAGACTTGGCACCCTCAGCACAGGATGACTCGGTCTTGGCAACAGACTTGACAGGAGACCCTGACTGGGCGGCAGACTTGGCAGCAGGCCTGGACTGGGCGGTAAACTTG
This sequence comes from Mixophyes fleayi, assembly GCF_038048845.1. NCBI lineage: Eukaryota > Metazoa > Chordata > Amphibia > Anura > Limnodynastidae > Mixophyes > Mixophyes fleayi. The sequence goes on from NC_134403.1 coordinate 4,280,062, forward strand.
GCAGCAGGCCCGGACTGGGCGGCAGACTTGGCAGCAGGTCTGGACTGGGCGGCAGACTTGGCAGCAGGCCCGGAGTGGCTGGCAGACTTGGCAGCAGGCCCGGAGTGGGCGGCAGACTTGGAGGGGACAGTGCTGTGAGAAGCCTCGGAAGGGACAACACTGTGAGAAGCCTCAAGGTGGACAGCACTGTGAGAAGCCTCAGGGTGGACAGCACTGTGAGAAGCCTCAGGGTAGACAATACTGTGAGAAGCCTCAGGGTAGACAGCACTGTGAGAAGCCTAAGGGTGGACAGCACTGTGAGAAGCCTCAGGGTGGACAGCACTGTGAGAAGCCTCAGGGTGGACAGCACTGTGAGAAGCCTCAGGGTAGACAATACTGTGAGAAGCCTCAGGGTAGACAGCACTGTGAGAAGCCTAAGGGTGGACAGCACTGTGAGAAGCCTCATGGTAGACAGCACATGAATGAAGTGAAAGCACATGAAGTTTATTGCTGAATATACAAGAACATGCAGGAATAAATACCGGGTAGATGGCTGATGAAGATAAGTGGTAATATGGAGAGATCCAGGCAGCATGAAACCATAAGCACAGCAGAGCAAAGGAACAACAGGATGGGACAACAGGCCAGCAGAATGAATGTTGAGATCCTAATGCAGTATAATCACAGGAACAAGGCAGGAGGAAGAATCACAGGGTGTAACCAGCCATGTGTGCTGGGAGTGACAGGTATATATAAGGGGACTGAAACCCACCCAGGTGCATGAGACAATTAGTGAACAGAAAGGTTAACTCCTCAAGCACAAGAATAAAGCACAATAGCAGCACCTCTGGTGAATGGAGGTACTGCTGTTAACACATAGAATTAACAAAAATAGCAAAGTCTGATAGTCCAGGTTAGGAGCTGCCAGGCAAAGCAGTATGCTGCAGGCAGATCGTGACATTTTTCTACATTGAAGTGGTATCAAATTCAAAAAAACATTTCTTTAAAACACTTACTATCTCCTAATGCCTCAACATCTAGAGCCACCACCAGCTGGCTCTCGGCCTCCTGGTCCTGCAGGACCTCTGCCTCTTCCTCCCGGTCAAGCTCGTCCAAAGAGCATGCACCCTCCCAAGAGGTGGAGGGGAAGCTGGGAAGGAATTGAGCTGATTGCTTGTCGAGGGAGATGATACCATTCCAAGTCTGATCTTATCAATCTTGTACTTGAAGTAAGAAGTAGCGCTATATAAATAACTGATGATGATGATGATGATGATGATACTAGGCACAGATAGTAGTCGGAGGGAGTGGGCTGGGAGGGTTCAGAAGAAAATATGTTTAAAAAACGTTTGGGGGTTAAAAGCATGAGCAGAAATGTACGATTTCAAGTATGTTAGTTTTGACTTGTCCAGAGCATGTGGATAAGTGTAATAGTTAGAAGTATATGTGAGGAATTCACTAAAGGTAGGAGATTTACAACAGGGACGTTCTGCTTACGGGAACATCTTTGAAGACTTAGTGTTACTTTAGTGTGCCACGGCTGACTTCCAGCACCACGTGGAGGAGACTCGCTAGAGACACGTGATCTAGGACTGCTGCTAGGGTTTGGTGAGAATGAGATACTGCTGTATCAGGGGAGAAGAATATAGAGATTGGGGAGAGAAGGTGTTGGAGAGAGGTGGAAAACTGTTGAAAATGAATATTGTTAAGATTTCTGCGGGTATGAGGAGGTTTAGTAGAGTTTGACAGCAGAGTGGATAAAGTAGTGGGGGTGAACATACAGCTGATAAGAATCAGAAAATTAACATAGGCTAGAGAAAACAAGATCAAGGCAGTGGCCATCGCAATAAGTACAGGATTCAACCAACTGGGAGAGGCCAAGGGAGGAGCTTAAACACAGTAATTTGGAAGCGGCATTGGAAAGTGGATTAACAATGGGTAAATTAAAATCATCCAGGATGATGCTGGGCATGTAGGAATATAAAAAGTAAGGGAGCCATGAAGAGAAATCTTCAAAAAATTGGTGCCACCAGGGGGGATCGTTAGTCACAGCAAAACACATAAAGAATTATTACTATTATTTTTATTATTGTAGATTTTCTAAAGTGCCGCAGCTCTGTACAGTAATAAAAACAGGACATACATAAAACAGTTACATACAAGGTAGACAAAATAAACGCAGAAATGAAAACAACAGCATGAAGGACCCTGCCCATTACAGAGCTTACATTCTAAGTAGAAGCGGGCACAGCTGAAATAGGAGGAGCCAATGTGATGGAGAATGGAGATTGGGACAGTTGCAAGGGTGTATTAGTGTAAATAGTGTTATCGGGGATGAGGTCACCCTTTAAATGAGAGATTGGTTTTCAAAGAGCATCTAAAGATTTGAAGGCTGTGGAAAAGTCTGATTGAGCGTGGTATTGAATGAACATAATTATTCTTAAAAAGAAAGTTGCAGGGGGCGTGATTGGCGGCCATTCGAGCTGGACGTGTTAGGAGTGAGCTCCTGCTCCTGCATATAATTTACCCCCTGATATCTTGTGTTGGGGTGGGCTCATCAACTATATTCGGGCAGAACCACATCACGGAACACCTAAGCTGCTTTTTGAGCCCTCAAACACCCGTGGCCCTGTTATATACCCGAGAGTCGGGAGTGCGGCCTAGATATCCTCGTGGCTACTACTACGGAACTTCTGCCTCATCCCCACCCCAAGATTGAACACCACCAGTAGGTCTACACACACACATACCGGCCTGAGACTTACCTGTCTGGCGGGCATCTAACTGCGCACATCTACCGGGGTGCTGGGCGGTGTCCCCCCCAGCGGGATAGTCCTGCGGGCGCGACAGCCTGCCATTTACAAGCAGACGGAGGGGCCCTTCTGCATGCAGGCCTGAGTCTGGAGACATGGAGGAGGGGCTGTGGGTAGGTGCAGTGGCTCCGACAGGAGCCCCGGTGTCTATTAGCGGTCCGGATGCAATGAAACAACACCAGGCTCCTGCATCCTGGCATTCAATCGCCTCTTGCAGCATAAAACAGACCCCGCAGCTGCTGTCACTTTGGTCTCGCTGACACCGTGAGGTACCAAATAAGGTATAAGTTATCTGTATGTGTGGGATGCCTGGCCAGGGGAGGTTGGTCCCCTACAGATAGCAGGGCTGTAATACAGAACTCTTACAGTAAGAAATAATTACCTGCTAAATAACAGGCCTCATCCAGTGGAAGTTTTTCTACTCAGATTTAACGTGCAACAGATCTGGATTGAGTCTTCCTGGTGTAGCAACACTGACATCTAGTGGCAGACTCTCGTTACTACATTATCCTACCTAAGTTTACAAAGTCCACAAATATATAAATTCCTCAAGTTTGCCCTAGGGAAGTTGGCTCTCTGGCCAGATAGGGCCGCACTGGACACATTGTAATATTCCTGTAAACAGACCACGGGCCGCGTTCTGCGGGATGGCTGCCTAGACCAATCATGAGGAGGGGTGAATAGCGGCAGTCTTACCTCAACATTATGTACTACCTGCAATGATTATTATACCTTGAACAAGTTGCTGAACACACTTAGGATCGTCTTGATGGGCAAAGACCGTAAAAGCTCAGCTAAGAAAAATCAAAGAAAACCCCAAGAGACCCCTCAACGTTCTGATCTTCGCTCATACTTAAAAACCCCTGTGGCCACGGAAGAACCAGAAATGGCATCTCCCTCCATTGCTTCTGGAATAAACATCACCTGACCCACGATAGGATGAAACACGCCACCAGAAGGGGACTGGGATAACAGAGCAACCCTGTGACAGACTCGGGCCTTATATTGAGAATATCCTGCCAACCCGGTCTGTCCTCAGTGGGCCAACTGAACAACCATGGCCCACTCTGTTATTAAATGCCGCCCGGTGGCCAGATCTGTTATTGTTGTGGTGTCCAGAGAGGGAGGGGAGAGGCAGCTCACAGGAAGTGTGAATCAGCTGTGGACCCTGTGACATCAAAAAGTAGTGGAACGGGTTAAAAAGAGGAGGGTCAGGACCTTATCTAAAATCAGGAGGGGGTCTCTCCCTGTTTGCTAACTATTGTTCTAGCAAGTCTGCAACACAGTCCGAATGGCACCATCACCGCAGGGGGGGAGACCACTGATGTCATGCACTATTTCCACCCCTGTTACCACCCAAACTCTTCACACCACCAATCACAAGAGGACAATGAGTGGGGGCTTGTGGAAGGGACAAAAGGGGAGTTGTTGGAGAATCTTGAGACAGTAAGGACTTGGACTGTTGGAGAGTAACCGTATTCTCGCAGGGCCTTAAAGGAATGCTTAAGGCAGGAGCTTCTTGACAGAGATCGGACAGTGTACCTCTAGGACTGATTCTGTTACCACTCCATCGGGAGACACTCGCAGATTCTGGGGAATTGGTGAGCCTACATCGGTAGGGAGACTATACCCAGGGTCCCACCAAGCTGGTGGAGAGTTGGCCGAGCGGCTGGGATCAGCAAGACACAAAGACCCAACTTAAGGATCAGAAACCGTGGCCCACTTGGATTGTCAGCTGTGGATGTTATTACCAGGAGTTTGGGCCTGCTAGGACTCTGTGCTTGGAGGTAACCTGCTGGGGACTTGGTTGGGGAGTTTTTACTTGCACTGGTGATTTTCTGACACTTGATATATTTGGTGGGGGAACAAGTTTCTCCTTGGGGAGCACTTTTGTATTTTACTAAGTGTGTACACTTTGTTTAATAAAAGGGATTATTATTTCTTTCCTGTCTCCTTACCTGTGTGACCTGTGAACCTAGAGGACAGGGTATCTAGTGAGCTTTGGTTCTAACCCCGGTGTCCTCACAAACCCGATTTGTCACAAGTCTTACGAATGCTTAAGTCTCTCCCAACTAAGCAAGAGCTACCCTCCAAAAAAGATTTTGAAGTGCTAGAAGCAAAATTACAGGAGATTGTCCACCACGAAGTGGTCACACTGCAAGCAGATATCGCTCACCTTGGCCATCGATTGGTAGCCCTTGAGGAACATAAAGAAAAAGGTGTTGAACGTGTTACAGCCCTGGAAAAGACAGAGGCGAAGGCTCTGCATGGATTCCAGCAAAAAATGGATGATCTAGATAATCGGGGTCGCCGTAAGAATCTGCGGATACAGGGTTTGCCGGAAGATGTCCCCCCACAGGGCCTGATTGATGCTTTGACAAAAGTGTTTAATGAGGTCCTAGAATTACCATCAGACAATATAATCGTATTTGACAGGGCGCATAGAGCGTTGCGCCCAAGGGGGGCCCCAACGGAAAGGCCTAGAGATGTTATATGCCGTCTCCACTATTACACGCAGAAGGACGAAATCGTATGAAAGCTAAGGGGTCTCCAAGGATTGGAGTTCAACGGTCAGGAAATCCACATATTCCAAGATCTATCCTGGCAAACTCTACAATTTCGGAGGCAGCTTAAACCCCTTACGGAGGAACTCCGGAAAAAATCGATTAAATACAGGTGGGACTTCCCGCTCCAACTGCAAGTTACACATGAGGGGAAATCGACGGTTCTCAGGATTCCGCCAGACTTGCCAGACTTCTGTACCACTTTGAACATTCCTCTAATAACTCTAGTTGAATGGCAGGAGTCCCATCAACGTTTGTATCCGGTAACGGAGGCTCAACACGATGATAGGTTCCAATTTCCAATCAGGGATTTGCTACCGTGAACAGCTTCCCTTGGGCGAGATTATTCTTATCTTACCTTTGCTTACTTTATCTTCTTCAACTCCGATGTGCTATTTACAATCGCTAGTGTCCATTATGGATTTGTTTAGCCCATCACTATTTTTCTAAAGTTTTCTAAAGTTTTCTATAGATTTCTAAGGTTATAGTGTTATAATGTTTTCTAATATTATAATGTTCAAGTATTTCCGATTAGCTGTGTGTTCATGCATAGTTGTTTGTTGTTCTTTTTACAAAAATTGAATAGGTTAGTACATATAAGTAACAGAGGTCCTGAGCCTCTCTGGAGGATAGGGGCCTGGGTTGAGATTACCCGGGACTCTGCTGAAGGCGAGGTGCGGACCATTTACCCATGTTTGTTTGATTGTCACTGTTTATTGCCCTCCTCAGGGCTCCAAGACCGAGTGCTATATTCCGGACCATATCTGGACCACGGTCCTATATGGTTGGCCGGAACGGTCGTATAAAATTGCCAATGATTCATAGCTCTTTATTGATACTGATATTTCAGTTTAAGTAGTTATGGCTCCCTGACCCTCTTCCCTTCCCCCTCATCCCTACTTTCTTCGATTCTCCCCAACTACAATCCACTTATGGGTTCATACACCTTTTCCTCATATGGTGGTACACATGTAAATACTTAGAACTGCTTGGTAATGGTGGGTAGACTCAAATGCGTTAACCTTAATGTTAAGGGTCTAAATGTCCCAGAAAAGCGGTCCCGTTTATTACGCGACCTTATGGCCAAGAAAATTGACGTAGCCTTCATACAGGAAACTCATTTCAAACAAGGTTTTGCTCCTAGGTTGAACAGCCGCCAATTCCCGCATGTCTTTACGAGTAATAATGCGGAAAATAAGTCCTTGGGAGTGGCAATTCTTATGTCCAATAGCTTGCCTGTTCAGGATATAGACACACACACATTACAGGAAGGCAGAGGTTTGGCAGTGACATGTATGATATCCACCCAAATGTATACCTTTGTTAATATTTATGGTCCGAACTCTAATCAACCTGTATTTCTAGAAAAGCTTCTGGACAAAGTGGAATCGATAAAGAAGGGCATCACCATAATGGGCGGAGATTTCAACTGGGTTCTGCACCCCACGACGGACTCTTCTTCGGGATCCGCTAGACTGGCCGGTAAGCTGTATCGAAGGGTGAGACGTACTTTGCACGAACACCAGCTGGTTGACGCGTGGCGTCTCAAACACCCCACAGACCGTGACTATACTTTATTCTCGCACCCACATAATACATATTCGAGAATGGACTATTTCTTTCTTACTCATAACCATCTGCCCCTGATCTCAGAGGTAGCTATAGGCCAGATAACATGGTCAGATCATGTGCCGGTGTGCCTGACGCTCTCTATTTCTATGACAGTTAATAGACCTTTCACCTGGAGGCTAAACGAGCTTCTAATTCAAGAAGCGCATAACAAGACAGTGATAGAAGAGGCCATTGCGGACTATATCCAGACCAACGACACCCCCGATATTTCGAAGATATCTCTATGGGAAGCTCATAAATGCGTTATACGGGGTAAGCTTATTCAAATGGGTGCGGTTAGAAAGCGAGAAAAAATAGCCCATAGGGATTCGCTCCTAGAAAAAATAAAGACACTTGAAACGCAACACAAATCAGCCCTGGATCCTTCTGTTATGACAGAATTGACAGAAACCAGAAAGGCCTTAAATCAACTAATGTCAGATAAAATTAAATATGACCTCCATAGATGTCAGAACCAGTTCTATCAGTGGGGAGACAAGCCAGGGAAGCTTCTGGCCCGTGCTCTGCGCAAACAGAGAGCTCAACTATATGTTCCTCAGATTAAGACAGACGCAGGGTCCACACTAGTTCATACTTCTGATATCGCTGGGGCGTTCCGGGACTATTACACCAAGCTTTATAATCTGTTTGACACACCTAACACAGCTAGCCACCAGACCAAGCAGGCCAGCATAGCAGAATACCTTAAGTGTATTGATTTTCCCACGCTAGATGACGATTCTGTACAACTGTTAGAAGAACCCTTTATGATTGAGGAACTGGAAGAGGCGATCAAGACGACGACATCAGGGAAAAGCCCGGGACCGGACAGTTTTACCACTCTTTACTACAAAACTTTCAAAACACAGTTAGCCCCTCCCTTGCTACAGGCCTTTAACTCTGTCTCTGCCCAGAAACACTTTTCCCCTCAAACACTAACCACCCAGATTACTGTATTGCCAAAAGAAGGGAAAGACCCAGCTTCATGTGCTAGTTATAGGCCCATCTCCCTACTTAATGGGGACATTAAGCTTTACGCTAAACTGATTGCAAATAGATTAAAACCATATTTGACCAAAATTATGCACTCCGATCAGGTGGGGTTTGTCCCGGGGAGGGAGGCGAGGGACAATACCACTAAGATAATCAATTTGGTACAATATGCACACACCGCCAATATTCCTATGGTTTTATTATCCACAGATGCCGAAAAGGCATTTGATAGAGTGGACTGGGAATTTATGAGGAGGGTCCTCAGTCATCTGGGTTTAGGCCCTTTGAGTATGGCCAGAATTGAGGCCTTGTATACGAAGCCAACGGCAAGAGTCAGGGTTAACGGGGAACTATCAGAACCCATTGTAATATCCAACGGCACCAGATAGGGATGCCCCCTGTCTCCGTTGATCTTTATCTTGTGCATGGAAGCACTGGCTCGATCCATCCGGGCAAACCCTGATATCTCTGGTCTGCGGTTGGAAGACAAAAACATTAAATTGGCACTTTTCGCGGATGACCTCCTGGCAATCCTCACTAACCCTGTGGTTTCGATTCCTAACTTATTGACAGAATTTCAGCAATTTGGTGAGCTGTCTGGCTTTAAAATTAACTACTCAAAATCGGTAGCACTCAACATCTCTGCGCCCAAGGCAGTGGTTGAAGGCCTGAAGCCAGCATTCTCATTCATGTGGCATCCCTCACGACTTAAATATCTGGGTGTGTTTATCAACAAGGACAACACAAAGATTTTTGAGGACAATTTTATTCCCATCACCAATACAGTTTATAGGGATCTGAGAAACTGGTGTCCAAAGGGCTTTTCCCTGATAGGCAGAGTCAATGTGGTCAAGATGAATGTATTACCACGGGTCCTCTACTTGCTCCAAACACTCCCCATACACCTTCCCACTTCTTGGTTCAAGACACTGCATAAAGCAATTAGGGACTTTGTATGGAAGGGGAGGCGCCCCCGTTTTAAACATGACATTTTATATATGCGGAAGCCCGCTGGGGGATTACAACTCCCCAACTTTGCATTATATTACGATGCGGCCATGCTGAATAGGGTGGTGGACTGGACAAGACAGAGACTGGACAGGCAATGGGTCTGGATAGAGAGTTACGTTGTAGGCAAGGCACTTAAGTTCTCACCACGGCTACACTCACTTCCTAAAGTCATTCACCCGACCGTTTCACCAACCCTGGCTAGATGGGCCAAATTACGCACGACTCCTCACATTTCCTCACGACATTCGCCTTTGACCCGATATTTGACAACCCAGAGTTTCCCCCAGGACTTACTAGACAGACGTTTAGATGTTGGATTGGGGCAGGGCTCCGCAGGGCCGGCCAGCTGGTGGACGCGTCTGGGGTCTTACCCTTCACCATTCTCCAAGCTAAATGGGAACTACCAAATGTGGAGATTTGGCGATATATACAGCTCCGCCATTTTCTGGGATCCTTGGAGGTTCGGGAGTCGGTGGGGCGGCCACTTACTCAGTTTGAATCTCTATGTACGACTGCATTATACCCTAGCCATACTTTGTCTCTCATTTACAGTATCCTCATTGAACATGCTTATAATAAACAACCCACCTTCATTCGAGAATGGGAAAGGGAGCTGGCTTGCTCGATATCTGAGCAAGATTGGAAAAATATCCTCTTACGCACTCAGTCAAGCTCGTCAGTGTACGGGTGGTGGAGACACAATATAAGATTTTGACTAGGTGGTACAGATGTCCCAACCAGTTGGCTAAGATGGTTTCTGGGGTGTCAAACATGTGTTGGCGATGTATGTCGGCGCCAGGTACTCCGTTGCATATATGGTGGGAATGCATAGCTCTTAGAGCTTTCTGGGATGCAGTCTTTTCAATTTCTGAAGAAATAATGGGTGTTGAACCACCTAATTGCCCCAAATACTGGTTATTGAATAATAATAAATTGTCCATCTCTAAATATAAAAAATCAACAATTAAAAACCTTAACAACGCGGCAAAGGCCGTGATCCCGATGCATTGGAGATCACAGAATATTCCTACCATCAAAGAGTGGTTTGCCCACTTAGAATCCTATAGAATGATGGACGACATACTCTACTCAAGAGACAAATATAGGGAGTATTACCATATATGGTTCAAGTGGCTCGAATTTAAGGATTCACCATTATATTCTCAGTGGAATAGGTGAACCCCCCCTCCTACCCTCCCACTACCCTCTTTCTCCCCTCTGATCTATCCCTCCTTCCCTGTCTTTCTCCCTCTTGGTCTTTCCCCCATCCCTACATGATGTATTATAGTATACTAAACGGTACTTTGTTTTCTATACTGATGCACTGTCACATCTAATTCATGTAATTGTATCTTTATATGCAATATTTATAAATGTCCTTAATGCATCGTTCAATGCAAAATAGATATGTTTGTAAAAGCTGTTTAATTTTTTCAATAAAAAAAAGAATTAATAAAAAAAAAAAAAAAAAAGAAAGTTGCAGAGATGAAAACACTAGTTAATGAGATGTCAGATTAATAACTTAATCCTAACTTGTAACAATATCAAAGTAATATTATACCCATCTTTGTTTCCATTAAATATATGTTTATTAGATCAATAACAGAACTTACCTTACTTTATAAGAGTTATTGTAATTAAACTACAAATGCATGTACAATGTAAGACTCATTTCAACACACCGACTGAAAATAAGATTGTTCTACATAAATACTATTGTTCTACATTTAGGGATGAATTAAATTATCCGCAATATGCCGCCGGACATCATACCAATGTGCGTCTGTACACATTGCCAGAAAATGCAGTAACACGTTTCCAGTCCTTTTCTCCCCACAACTCTATGAAATGATAGGGGGAATGAGCAGAGATTTGAGAAAAAACATTGAGACAATATATTTCCATAGACTCGTTATAGCTAATTCAATTCCCCCTTAGACTTCTTAGCCTAACTCCTTTGTATTGCATTGTAGCATTTAGTAGTAGGTTGATACCTTTGTTGACTTCAATAATCCTGCTGAAAATATCTTCAGGTTCACTGGCATCTGTATCTGCTGTAAATACAAATGTACATATAATGTGGTATCAATGTATACTACATCTATATGGATAGTCTCCTGAGCAGGGACAAAACATTGCCTGGCTCCATAGCAAATACAATTTGGGCAGGACCTAGAGTTGTCTCTATAGCATTCTGCCCCCCTCCTCACCCCCACTCTGTGGCTCTGAAAAGAGCAGATTGAGGACCTCTTTTTAGTATCCTCACAAGTGGCCTCTGCTTGATCCTTTGAGACCTACAATGTGATAACCATGTATAATACATTTATCTGAATAGTCTCCTGAGTGCAGTTGCTGCAGTTTACTAAACAAATTCCTAAAAATGTAATCTACATTTTATGTTTATGTTAATTTTACTTTTGATTTCCATAAGACCAGATAAATATGTTATATGACCAGACTCTCATATGTTACAGTGTGTCCAGATATAAATGTCTAGAATATGGTTTAAAGAATTTATTAGCAAAAGGTTCCTACCTCTGTTTTGTATCTTTAAATTCAGAAGTAAGTGTGAGTGAGGTTGATGAGACTGCTAAAAAGACAGCATTGTCCCCAAGACAAACACATTCATACATATCACATAAAAAAATAAAATATAATCAACTTTTATGCCCCTCTACATATTTAAAAATTACTTTTTTTTCACTAACTGAACCACAGAAGGCTCACTCATTTCAAATTATATTTTAAAAATATGAAAAATCCAAATAGACATTGACAATGTCAGTATAATCACATACAGAGTAAAGGGGAATAATAAAACAATCTTTAGCAAACAGTTTTTATTGTGCTGTAGTAAATTTCCAAAATGTAAATGTTTTACTTACCCAAAAGTATGTAAAATATCCCAGTGTTGGTCATTAATGCACAATATTTAATGGTAAACATATCTACATTCTTGGAAGTGTGTAGCTAAACTAGGGCAGTATGGGCTATGTCTATTCTTAACGGTTATACCTGGATGAGATGTTGCGATCTCCTTTTCCATGTTCATTGTTTGTGTACCGGGTTTTGACAAAGAGAAACATATAGTTGGTGAAAAATTGATATCAGTAGAAGAGTTAGATGGTTTAAAGCATGAAAAGAAAGAGACAGAGAAAGAGAGACAGAGAGAGAGATAGAGAGAGACAGAAAGAGAGAGAGAGAAAAAGAGAGAGACAGAGAGAGAGAAAAACAGAGAGACAAAGAAAGAGAAAGAAGGGTGTTTAATGAACTATTGTGCTGTGGGGTGTAAAATAAGCTTTAATTATAAGTGACCACAATAAGAGCATACATAGTAATATAATAATGCTGAATAATACTTCACTGGGGTCTGGTGATCACCCTGTTTCAGTGAGTACCCTGACATCTGTAACAGGTCATTGATTCTCTTCATGTTTCACACTGGCAGAAGTGTTGTTGATGCCCCAATCCCATTAGCTGCTTGTTGAAACATTTTTGGTTGGATCAGCATTGCTGGCCTGCTACAGTCATCATGGTACCTACTGAATCAGAGGGAACTCCGGAACCAAGGTAAGAAATATTCAGTATTATTGTGTTACTTATTGAACTTGAATCTAGTACTTCTGGGTATAACCACTGGAAAGCATTTGTGACTTCCAGGTGCTGTTATCAGGATCTCATTGAACATAGCGCAGACATTGCAGATGTGAATCTCTAGTCCTCAGGGGCTGAGTAACAGCTGAATCCCGTTACCTCTCCACATACATGCTTCTCTTCCTCCACGTACTAAGTAAGTGGGTGTTACCTGTATTTAATTGTTTAATAAATGTGATAATGACCCCAATACATTTTAATTTCTCTTTAAGATTTACTTAATTGTTGAATATTGTGAAATCGTGTATTGCTACAGCTGCATGATGGTCTAAATCAGGCCTGTCAAACCTGCGGCCCTCCAGTTGTTGTAAAACTACAATCCCCAGCATGCTTTGCCAGTAGACAACCTGTTGATAGCTGGAAGGGCATGCTGGGACTTGTAGTTTTTACAACATCTGGAGGGCCGCAGGTTGGACAGGCCTGGTCTAAATGCTTGCCGGCATGGATCTATAGGATACCACAATTCTTGAAAATATAAGTGAAACACAAAATGTATATACATGATCACTAGTACAAAAGATGCATTAGCAGATGTTGCAACATCCATAAAACATCTGAACTAGCAATGATACTAAACCATATTTAGGCAAATAGAAACAGAAAGCATTTAGGAGAAAAGAACTTAATGTAAGTGAATAAATAAAAGATAATAAAAGCAAATGGACCAGAGATTAAGGAGATCATTGAACATGCAGCAGAGGAGAGTGTGAGGAGTAAATAACAATATAGAAGCAAATAGATGAAATGGTAAAAATAAACAAAACAAAAAAGATGTAGAAAGGGACAAGACAGGGAAAAATTTAGATATTCAAATGAGAGTTAAAAATTGCAGCTTACCAAAGCCATTAGTTTCATTGTGGGAAAGCTGAAAGATAAATAAGTTTTGGTTTATACTCACATTTTTATTAATGTTACTCACTGGTCTCACTTGGAGTTTTTATACTTTTGAGGACGTCACATGAAGTGGCAGAATTCTTGAGGAAGAAGAGGTGAAGCTCTCACCCCCTGTCCCTAGACTCTTTACCATAAGTCACCTAAATACAGTCAATTCCTGTGCTCATCAATTTGCGATTGAAAGTGCATTGAGACAAATGTCACTCTGCAGTAATTGAGGTCCATGGTGAGGGAAGAGAGTGAAAGAGAAGTAGATTACCTTCTCTTCCTCTCGATCTTCTCTAATCCTACTGGCACACAGTCCACTCCTTACATAGTGAATGCAAGAGGACGTGACAAGTAATATATGTCAGCCTATACATTATAATGCATAAAATTACTGGTGAAGGGTAGAAAGCCTTATATTTATACAATTATTAGATATTCTAAACTAAAAAAAGAAACTAAATATAATTTTCAAATATAAAAACTGAACATTAGAACCCCATACAGTACCCTACATTCACCTCAAACCTTCCTCAGCATCAGGTAACATTGTGCTATTCATACTCCTCAGTATCTCACCTGTAATGATCGTTTCAAAGGTAGACATGTCACTGAGTCCATAACACCAAGCAGAAGAAAAAAAGAGAACATTCCATCCATCTTGTTGATATATTGCTCTCTTTGTTCTTCTATATATTATCCCCTGTAATGTATTATGTAGAATCTCTCTAGCTGTATGATAACCTCAGTCCCAAGATCACCTTTTATACAGGTACTAGAGAAAATCTAACCAACCACAAGGCAGATTAGCTGATCTCATGATTGACCAGAAGAGACGCCGTGGGTCAGTGCCTGGCTGCTACAGGTGTGTAATCATATGTATGTGTGACTACATGGTGATAATCATGATGAGATTTTGTACATGGTTTATCATCACGTGAAGGTTTAAACATTCTGCAACTAATAGTCTTGATAAAATTCAGTGGTTTCTCACTACAATGCTTAACCTTTGAGAGCTGATTTCTTTTTGGCAAACAGTGAAATTTGTAGAAACTTCAACGTTAGTGAAATATTTTGTTGATATTTAGTTGTGTATTGTGGTTCAGTACTGGGGCGTCCTATATAAACAATACATCACAATATCTTCACCGAAGTGTGACTATCATCTATGACAACTTTAAACAAGAGAATAGTAATTAAGAGATCATGGTAACTGGATTATTAATTTCATAGTACGACACATGAACAACTACATTGTGATTTGGGTTATTTTGGTTGTAGCAAATAATAATTAAATATAAATATTTACTATCCTACATTTTACTGTATTAAATTTTTAAAAGAGCATCACTGGGAAACATCATGTTTGTATAATTACTGTTATTGTTATTAGTGTTATAATTACTTAAAGATCACAAACAGAGAGCTTGCCTAAAATATTACTATTATAACATTGCATAGAAATGAATTTGTAGTATTCTCATTTATATGCCTTTAAAAGTCATTCATATTATACAATCACATGGTGAGGTCATGTATCAAAAATCCAAAATTTGTAACCGACTTCAGCACATTTTGCACTGTGATGTAACTGCTCTATTACATACCATTTATTATACCTTTAGCAGAACATTTAGAAACTCAAAACCCAAAATTCTGATGTGAGTGCAGCTGTGAGTAAAGCCCCCTCTGGCGGTGAAGCATGATGGTGGGTCAAGGAGCAAAGAGGTGTCCAGCAGTCATATAAAAAGGGCAAATTGCAAACAAGGGACAAACAATCAAAGGATCTGATATCTCTCTACTGTGTAATTTATTTTCCAATCCACTAAGCTAAGGTCTTGTCATATTTCAAAATGATGTTGTCCAAATGTAATTGCCCAATAAATAATAAATAAAGACCCCAGACAACATCCATAGAGCAAAAATATGTGAAATGGGGCACTCAAGAGACATCATTAGCCCCTAGTACTTATAATTTCTGTTTCTGAGTGAAGACTTTATCTTGGGATGTTTATATTAAAATGTGTTTCTGCGTCACACACATCTGCATTCTTTTAGCATTTGTTACATTACTGTCACCTGTTTACACTTTCGGGAGTGTTGCAAAGCATCTAAAATGAATTTCACCCTGGCCATTCTCTTGATTTTCCACACCAGCACTTCTAATTTTCCACTTCGACCACTGACAGTGCATAACATAGATCCACCTAAACTATCACTCACAAGACAAACATGCAAATAAATTCTGGAGAGGTGACAACTTTACATCTAAAACATAAAAAGTCTAGATGAATCTATACAATGCAAATACTTACTCCCCAGTGATTTCAATCTAGACTCTAAAACAAAATCATGTAAAAACATTTATTTCTTATGTTCCCTTTTCTTCTTTCTCCTCTTTTACTTCTCCATTTCTTTCTCCAACTTCAAACACACAAATGACTATAACCTTATTCTTTAAATTATTAAACAAATGTGAATTATTACTATGTATAGTCTCATCTCACAAATTTACAGTTGCAAACACTGCAAATTTATCTTTTAATCTTAACCACTTATGTGTGTGTTAGGAACCCCTCCAGCCGGCACAGCACAACCAATAGTCTGCTCTGCCAGTCTGGTGTTCACTGGAGCCCCTAATGGTGGGGACAGATTTGGTCGCAGACTAACAGAGGGTCGTGAAGTGCGTACCGGCTGGGGAGAACCCAGGAAAGCATAGTGAAGTCCAGGCAAGGGTCGAGGGCCAGCAGCAGACAGCGAATCCAATAAACAAGCCGAGGTCAAGGGTCACGAGCAAACAGGAAAGTCGGTAAACACGCCAGAGGTCGGGGTCACAAGAAACACAGGCAGGTTCCAAATCTAGACATGGGGTCATACACGGGCAATCCAACAGAATATCCAAAGGACAGGAACAAGGAGCAGAGCAGGTCAGCAGAACTGGTAATAGAAGCTATAACCGGCAATGAGGCTGCAGACCTCACTGCCTTAAATACTGGTGGCCACCAATCAGAGTCTAGCTCTGAAAACATCCCCAGGAGCTTACTAATTAATAAATCAAGCTCTAATGGACTGCAGATTGTTGCCTGCTTTTGCGCACATGCCCGGCTGTCCTCAGTTGCCGAGACGAGGCGCTACAGAGAGAAGCATCCGACCATAGCCTTGGCAACAGTCGGGACACCGGTGGAAATGACGTCCTGGTCGTCAAGGTGACGGCCGGGATGCCAGAGGGCACCAGAAGCGAGCCACGTCGGCTGTGAGTACCGCCTTGGCTCATGACAATGTTTTTGTATTATATACAAACAAATATTATGTCCTGTTAGGTAATCAATAATCAACACTATATATAGAATACATATACCGTTAATGATTGTCTGCACAATTTCAGAATGGAATTATCAGTAATTGCAAGCAGGATTTGTTGAAAATGTCATCACTCATCATTATTCTCATCAATGATGTCAAAATTATCGTCACACAATAATAGTTCATCTGCACTTTAATATAACATTACAGATCCTGGGCCCGATTCATCAAGGTACGCAAACTCAAATGTATGAGGATAATCTGCTAGTCGTCTCTGCGCATGCACGAAAATGGGAATTGAGCCGCGTTAAAACACCACATACGCTGCTCAAACAGAGCAGATACGGCACTCAAAGGCAATTCAATCGCAAATTCCAATGCAAATATATTTGAGATGGCGGCTGACCACTTGAGAAGAAATTGGTGGGAATGGGAGGAGAGTAGGCGCGGACTGGGCGGAGATGAGACATCATTTGAGTCAAGTAGGCGTTATGCTTTGTAACTTGAGAACAGTAGGCGTTCCCTCTGTGCAGTTAAGGGAAACTGACGTCTCTCATGCCTCAAATCCTTGACAAAAGTTAAGGAAGCTCCTGGTCATGTTTATGTCCAAAACAGCTAGAGAAAACAACTAATAAACGCCTTTAGAAGCATACTTTGCGGATAAAAACCACAACCAAGTATGCAAAACAAACATACATATCAATGCAGACATTTTAGATTTAAAAAAAAAAAAATTACATATATTTGTATACATACATATATATATATATGTATGAAATGTTCCATTCATGTGTTTGTGTAAAAGAAGCCTCTTTACCTTTCCTTTCGAATAAATGCTACTGCCAAGTGTAAGATGTTTAATGATATTTTGGCCCTTTGGGTTAGAATCGGAACTGCCAGAATGCCGGAACGGTGGGATTAGTTAGCTTCATATAGCGCCCTCTGCTGCTTACTGGGTCTTCAGTATAGAGGCCTGGCTTTTATCAGACTCTACACTGCAGTTCGGTATGCTAGGCAGATATCTCCTGTACTATCACTCCCCATTCATTCCAGCAGCCGGAATGGAGTGCACACTCATTTAACATTTATTCCGGCAGCTGGAATGGAGTGCAGCCTGCATGATAAAAAAATATATATTTTTAGTCTACCACTAGCATTCAACGTTGGCATAAATATTGTTTTTAATTCTCTTTAGAATCACCACAACCACCATTCTAATTACTGTCAATGTGAAATGGATAATGTGACAGTTGTTGATGGAGCTTTTGCATGAAAAACCACTATGAATCGTAAGAAAAATATTACATTTTTTTGGAATTACACGCATGATTTATGTGACTTTAGCCAGAGCCCAGGAACACATTTAACGTCAACACAAGTATGGCAAGGATGTTAATAATCCCTCAGAGACAAGAGCATTGGTCAGGACTTGAACTCACGCTTGCAGGCTTGCAGGGTAGAATAGCTAACTGCTACGCCAATGTAGAAGTGATGAAAACACCATGTCAAGGAAATGTAATAGAACTAAAATCTGACCACCTAATTCTATCATAAGTTGTTTTTATTTTAACGTTGTTAAAAAGGACAATACATTGAAATATTAAACACATATAAACCACATTACAAACCACTATAAAATACATCCTCATGCAGACTTTGGAAGTTGATTACATTGCTAAAGTTTCTGTGTTTTGCTGCTGGTGATTGCATTAGTGGCCTTTTATTTTTTGGGAGTTATAGGTCAAGGGAATGTGTTTAAAAGCATTTTTGGCTGTTTAAAAATCAAAAGGAAATATGCACAACATACATATATATCAATACAGACATTTGTGACAAGCTTTTTATTGTTTACAACAAAAAACATTTATTAGTATATATATATATTTCAAAGGTTACATTAGTATTTTTGATTAAACTAATCATTTTTTCCTTACAGACACCTTTCTAATAAATGCCATTGGCAAGTGCAAGATGTTTGCTGTTATTTTGGCCCATTGCCCTCAATCACGAACTGCTGGAATGCCGGAAGGGTGAAATTAGATAGCTCAATATAGCGCCCTCTGCTTCTGAGTGGGTCTTCAGTAAACAGATTATACTGCTACATTGTCACTTTGATCGCCAGAAGTGGCAGAAAATAGAGCTAGCTGACTTTCACTATATAGACACTTTGGTACATCTTAATTCATAGACACTAAGTACAAAATTACTCATTACAAGCGCACAATTGGATTGGGGAGGACTTGAACTCAGGTTTACAATGTGCAAAGGTGCATTCTCTAACCGCTACAACAATTAGCAAGTGATTCTACAAACAATGACACTTACATACATTTAACTACACACTAGCAACCTTATCTACTTTTCCTATGTTTTGTGTGTATACAGATAATGGGAAATATTGAACAAAAAAGTATTACAGATGGCACTCAGTGGGATATGCACTGTGTAACGTAATAAACATTAATTGAAAAATGGGATTTGACATGTGGGTCAAACATTTCTTTATCCATTTTGCACACATTGGAGACATAGGGGTTTGCGCCTCATGTTTGAAAATACATCACTGTCAGTAGTGGTTGAATCCTAAAAGTGGTTGCACTCAACTTATTTGGGTCAGCTGAATCGCTGTCTTGTTCATCAATACTCTGTCATGTTGCATTTATTATTATCAGCATGACGGATAACGTGCTATGAAATTGATCACCCTAGACACACACACACACACACATACATACACACACACACACACACACACACACACACACACATACATACACACACACACACACATACACACACACACACACACACACACACACACATACACACACACACACACACACACACACACACAGAAAAAACTTTTTTTCTAAACCAGCAGGAGCTGTTAACACTCCAGAAAAAAACAATAAATGATTGTGAATCTTAGGCCGAGTTATGAGCATTTGCGTATTTAATTTGCCTTTTATACTTTATTCTTTTGTGTGTATGCTCAATGTAGGCTCTTAAAATACTTTGTGCTCAGGGTTGACTTGTGGCCTTGAATTTCTGCCCTTAGTATTGGTGGGTGCAATACCTAACCACTACACCATCGTCTACCAGACATAGTAAATATTTTCTCCGGCATATATTTTAAATGTATACTAATTAAACAATAATATTGCAACAACACTAACAGCTAAGCTCATTTGTTACATATGTAATAATCGTTAGAAAATAGACTTACCGTACATTCAAACCACTTTGCTAACATGGCTGATCACTTTTAGATAAAAACACACTCAGTTAATTAGAACGCACCTGTGTGCTCGTAATGACGTCTGTCCAGCGTACTCTCACGCGTACTCACCGGCATTTAATTCACTAAATACAGCAGTAGTTAAAAATACTTTGCTAGAACTTCTGTGTTGTTGGGAGTTTCACAGTTCTGGGTAAGTAGACCGTAGATGGTCAAATGTTTTTTGTTCTGCTGTTTACTGCTGTACCTTGCTCCGCCCTCAGTATGTTTAAATATTTAGCAAAGCATTGGTTGGTGTTGGTGAGCTAGAAACCTCAATTGCTGCTGAAAGGGTGGTAGTGGTTTTTATGTAGAAGGTTAGTGGTAAAGTGTTTGGTTAGCTGCAGAGTTTGAATGTTTAGGCCACTGTGTATACTTAGAGGTGGGACTGCATACAGACCTCTAGAATGTAGTGAATTGCCTAAATCTTATACCTTTTCATGGCTTAATTTGTTACCTGTTGACCCTCCCCCACAGATATTGGATCTGTGTTGATCTGTGTTCATATTTGGAGCTGTGAGAGTGATCGGTGTAATCAGGACACCATATTTTCTGTGTGTGTGGTAAGTAGAAACGTGATTAATGTAATAACATACACATTTGTGAAAACATTTGCAGTAAGAAGGGGCATGCTGTGGTTTAGGTGGTGTTTTAGTGTGTTTTCAAACACTTGGTTTTTTTTATTTTTTGGTTTGGTAGCGAAAAAACAAAAACCTTAACACTCTGTATTTTGTGTTGCACTATCTTAAACGGATTACACCTGAACAATTCTAATGTAACTAATGTGATTTTTAAAAGGTTATATGGCTATGGTAATTATCACATTTGCATGCACTTTGGTGGTGGTTCTATATGATTAGGTGCTGTTTGGTCAATGAATAGGTTTTGTGTGCTGGTTTTTTTTTTAAAAAAAATTATTTTTTTTTAAAACATTTTTTCCCCTTCCCCATTTGTTGAAAACCTCTACTTATGGACTGTCCTTTTCAACCAAAAAGCTTTAGGATGACTAACGACTACATTGTAAGTATTGGTTGTCTCATTTGTGTCAAAGTAAGAAAAAGCAAAGTTTAAAAGTGTCACCTAAGTGTTGGTTTGTAAACTCTGGCTTTTGCAATACATACAGGCACTCCTGGAGTTGGACCACATTCTGTTTCATGAGGGGCCTGCTCCTCGGCCCCGTCCTTACTAGCAACTACGCCAACGTCGCCGTCCGAGTGAGCGCATCTTCAGGCCACGTGTCAGCCTCTTTGGGATGTCAGATGCGGAGGTTGTGCATCGCTATCAGTTTTCTCCACATGTGATCTTGTACACCTTGCGCATTGTGCAGTGTGACCTTGAGCCAATGCGTAACATCTCTACAGCAGTACCGCCTTTGACCAAACTTGTGGCGGTACTTCACTTCTGTGCTATTGGGTCATTCCAGTGCACAGTCGGGGTCGCGGCAGGTATATCCTAGGCGACCTTCAGCCGTGTGCTGGAGATGTTCCTGAGGGCGTTTCTGTCGCGACTCTGGCAGTTTATCCATCTGCCACTTGATGAGGAGTCTCTTGTGCGGATCAAGCAGCAGTTTCCCACCATAGCTGGCTTTCAGCACGTCATAGGGGCTGAAGATGGGACGCATGTGGCACTGGTGCCGTTGAGTGGAAATGCTTCGGTTTTGATGAACCGGAAGCATTTCCACTCAATAAATGTCCAGGCCATATGTGAACCGTCTCTCCAGATTCGTAACCTGGTTGCAAAATGGGGGGGTTAGTACCCATGACTCCTATGCATTTCATAACTCATGGTTGTGGCCTAGATTGCAATAGAGGCAAGTGGGTGTCAGACCACACGGAGATGCGTGGCTTCTTGGTAGGGATGTGCACCGGCGACTTTTAAAGGTCTTGTGTTTTGTGTTTTGGATCCGGATTTTCATTATTTTTGGGGTTCGGATTTGTCTCGCAAAACACTTGACGAAAGGTCTCGGTTCGGATTTAAGGTTTTGGATTCGGATTTTTTTGGGAAAAAACATAAAAAGTTTAAAAATCAAGTTTTTGGGCTTATTTTCACTCCTATGCTATTAGTAACCTCAATAACATTCAATAACAAGCATTTCCACTAATTTACAGTGTATTCTGAACACCTCACAATATAGTTATTAGTCCAAAACGTTGCAACGAGGTATCTTTCTGGACTGCGTAGAGGAGTGGGTCACCACAATATATATAATAAGAAAACCATCAACTTGTATGATTCGCACCAATAAATGTACCTGGACTGCGTAGAGGAGTGGGTCACCACAATATATATTAAAAACCCTGAACTTGTATGATTCGCACCAATAAATGTACCTGGACTGCGTAGAGGAGTGGGACACCACAATATATATTAAAAACCCTGAACTCGTATGATTCGCACCAATAAATGTACCTGGACTGCGTAGAGGAGTGGGTCACCACAATATATATTAAAAGCCCTGAACTTTTATGATTCGCACCAATAAATGTATCTGGACTGCGTAGAGGAGTGGGTCACCACAATATATATAATAAGAAAACCATCAACTTGTATGATTCGCACCAATAAATGTACCTGGACTGCGTAGAGGAGTGGGTCACCACAATATATATAATAAGAAAACCATCAACTTGTATGATTCG
The DNA here is from genome assembly GCF_038048845.1 of Mixophyes fleayi. NCBI lineage: Eukaryota > Metazoa > Chordata > Amphibia > Anura > Limnodynastidae > Mixophyes > Mixophyes fleayi. Next base: position 4,302,785 of record NC_134403.1, read on the forward strand.
CACCAATAAATGTACCTGGACTGCGTAGAGGAGTGGGTCACCACAATATATATTAAAAACCCTGAACTTTTATGATTCGCACCAATAAATGTACCTGGACTGCGTAGAGGAGTGGGTCACCACAATATATATAATAAGAAAACCATCAACTTGTATGATTCGCACCAATAAATGTACCTGGACTGCGTAGAGGAGTGGGTCACCACAATATATATTAAAAACCCTGAACTTTTATGATTCGCACCAATAAATGTACCTGGACTGCGTAGAGGAGTGGGTCACCACAATATATATTAAAAACCCTGAACTTGTATGATTCGCACCAATAAATGTACCTGGACTGCGTAGAGGAGTGGGCCACCACAATATATATTAAAAACCCTGAACTTTTATGATTCGCACCAATAAATGTATCGGGACTGCGTAGAGGAGTGGGCACTGGGCACCACAATAAAATATATAAAAAACCTTCAACAGGTCTGCATTACACTGCACATACGGCTGCTCCTCCATCCTCTCCATCATATACATGTTGGAGTTTTAGCGTGTGACAACCTCTTGTTTTTGATAATGTCAGTGCATTTTGAATATTTTTCAATTTGCCCCACACCACTGAATGTACTTTATCTATGATACGCATCTATCTATCTTGACTGCGTAGTGTGGTGGCCCCGGTACACAATTTGGTACCGAGGCCACAATATAATTAAAAAATTGGGCATCAACTGTCACCGTTGTTTAATATCTGATACACCTAAATATGGACTGCACAGTGGAGTGGCACCGGTAGTAAATTTGGTGCCGGGGCCACAATACCTCCTCCAGCTTCCAAGTGTAGTGTTTATAAAGACAGACAGCGTCGAAGTGTTATTAGTTGACTTTCTTAACCCTAAAATTGTCCCTGTTGCAAATATTCGTGCAATGGACAGTTACTTTTTTATTAAAAGACTCAAGCTTTCAAGTGTAGTGTTTATAAAATATAAACAACAATACAGTAGTTTTAGAGCACGTCAATACCTCTTGTTTTAAATTATGACAGGGCATTTTACTTTTGGTTTAATTTCTTGAATTTGTTTAAATTTGGTTTTACTTTTTGAACATGGCAAATGACTGTTGATTGGTCATATAATGCAAAAAAAAAAGTTCCAAGATGGAATTGTCCTTGGGCCCTCACACCCACCCTTATGTTGTTGAAATAGGACATGCACACTTTAACAAACCAATCATTTCAGCGACAGGGCCTACCAAACAACTTTGGCTGAAATGATTGGTTTGTTTGGGCCCCCACACCAAAAAAGCTATTCATCTCTCCCTGTACAGACTAAACAGGCTCTACTGAGGCAAGATGTCGTCCTCATCCTCAACCTCTGATTCCTCTCCCCCTACAGTGTGTACTTCCTCCTCATCACACATTATCAATTCGTCCCCGCTGGACTCCACAACCACAGGTCCCTCTGTAGTATCTGGAGGGCAGTGCTGTACTTCATTGAGGAATTGATTATTCATTTTTATAAACATCATTTTTTCAATGTTATGAGGAAGCAACCTCCTTCGCCGCTCACTGACCAGGTTCCCCGCTGCACTAAAAACTCTTTCCGAGTACACACTGGAGGGGGGACAACTCAGGTAAAATAGAGCCAGTTTGTACAGGGGCTTCCAAACTGCCTTTTTTTCCTGCCAGTAACAATATGGACTGTCTGACATGTCTACTTGGATGGTGTCAGCAAAGTAATCATCCACAATTTTTTCTATTGTGACAGCATCCAATGCAGCGAGAGTAGACATGTCTGCAATGGTTGGCAGGTCCTTCAGTCCGGACCAGATGTTATCAGCATCCCCGCCAGTGCCTCTTTTTGGGAAAACTGAGCTTTTTCCTCGCAGCCATAAATGTGGAAGAAAATGAGGGTGGAGCTGTTGGCATGTCACGGTCCTCTTCAGAGGACAATCTTCTGACCAGCAGGTCTTTGCACCGCTGTAGACTTGTGTCCGCCGGAAACAGAGACACAACATACGCTTTAAACCGAGGATCGAGCACGGTGGCCAGAATGTATTCCTCTGACTTTAAAAGAGTGACCACCCTCGGATCCTGGCAAAGCGTACGAAGGGCTACATCCACAAGAGCTACATGCTTGGTGTAATCGCAATGGCTTACCAGCTCCTCCCTCACTTTCTCCAGCTGCTTCTGCAACAGCCTGATCAGGGGAATGACCTGACTCAAGCTGGCAGTGTCGGAACTGACTTCTCGTGTGGCAAGTTCAAATGGCTGCAGAACCTTGCACAACACGGAAATCAGTCTCCACTGCGCTTGACTGAGGCGCATCCCCACTCCTTTGCCTATGTCGTAGGTGGCTGTGTAGGCCTGAATGGCCTTTTGCTGCTCCTCCATCCTCTGCAGCATATAGAGGGTGGAGTTCCAGCGCGTCACAACCTCTTGTTTGAGGTGATGGTAGGGCACGTTCATGCTTTTTTGATGTGCCTCTAGTCTGCGGTAGGCACTGGCTGAATGCCGAAAGTGTCCAGCAATTTTGCGCACCACCGCAAGCATCTCCTGCACACCCCTGTCACTCTTGAGGTAATGCTGCACCACCAAATTAATGGTGTGGGCAAAACATGGGACGTGCTGGAAATTGCCCATATTTAATGCCCGCACAATGTTACTGGCATTGTCTGACACCACAAATCCCCATGAGAGTCTAAGTGGGGTAAGCCACTGGGAGATAATTTCCCTCATTTTCTCTAATATGTTGTCAGCGTTGTGCCTCTTATTAAAGCCTGTAATACACAATGTTGCCTGCCTTTGCACGAGCAGCCATTTTGTAGTTGCTGCTACTGATGCAGCTGTTGCTGTTGCTGCAGAAGGGGATGCATCTACCCAGTGGGCTGTCACAGTCATATAGTCCTTCGTTTGCCCAGAACCACTTGTCCACATGTCCGTGGTTAAGTGGACAGTGGGTACAACCGCATTTTTTAGAGCACTGAGGACACTTGATCGTACTTCTCTGTACATTTTTGGTATCGCCTGCCTAGTGAAGTGGAATCTCGACGGGATTTGGTACCGGGGACACAATACCTCCATCAACCCTCTAAATCCCACTCCACTGATGGCGGACACCGGGCGCACGTCTAACACCAACATTGCAGTTACAGCCGCAGTTATATGCTTTGCAATAGGGTGACTACTATCGTATTTTGTGGTCATGGCAAACGACTGTTGGACGGTCAATTGTTTTGTGAAAGACTTAGCGGTCTTACGACTTCCCCTCTGGGAAGATGACCGACTAACAGCAGCAACAGCAGCAGTGGCAGTAGTAGGCGTACCGCTGCAGGATTCCTCGGATGAATCCCGTACTGAGTAGGACTCAGTCTGGCTGCTGACTTGGGCTGCAGGACTGAATCTGATGGAGATTGTGGAGGAAGTTGACGAGGAGGGTGTTGCTGGTGTGTATCCAACTGGACCACGGGATTTAGGTGTCCCTGTACCGATGAGGGTCCTAGCCCCAGTTCCTCAACTAACCACTGAACTATGAAGGTTATTCAGGTGATGTATAAGGGAGGATGTTCCTAGGTGGGCAAGATCCTTACCCCTGCTTATTTGAGCTTTACATAAGCTACATATGGCCATACATTGGTTGTCTGGATTTGGATAAAAATAACTCCAGACCGAAGAGGTGCATTTTTTGGTCTTCTGACCAGGCATGACGATGGGCTTTTTCATCCCATGGACATCAGCTGTTTCCCCCCCTGGTGCCTCATTTACAATAACCACATCACCATCCTCATCATCAAGTTCCTCCACAGCGCCAGCTACATCATCAATAGCCTCCTCCCGAGCCACCTCTTCCCGTACAGTGATGGGAAGGTCAGGCTTGACAACCACCAACATCCTTGGACTCGCCTTGTGGATTTGTGATAATTTCTCTTTAGAAGGCAGAGTTGTTTGCTGTTTTGTTGCTGACAGCATAACTCTCTTCAATTTTTTGTAGGGGGGGGGAGGAGGAGGAGGGCTAAGATCCGTGGGTGAAGCTGAACCACTAGTCATGAACACGGGCCAGGGCCTAAGCCGTTCCTTGCCACTCCGTGTCGTAAATGGCATATTGGCAACTTTACGTTTCTCCTCAGATGATTTTAAGTTTCTCTTTTTGCTACTTTTTCTTAACTTGGGCTTTTTGGATTTTACATGCCCGGTACTACGAGATTGGGCATCGGGCTTGGAAGACGACGTTGATGGCATTTCATCGTCTATGTCATGACTAGTGGCAGCAGCTTCAGCATTAGGAGGAAGTGGGTCTTGATCTTTCCCTACTTTATCCTCCAAATTTTTGGTCTCCATTATATGTAGCACAACATACTGCAAAATGTGTGAACTTGGTAATATTGCAGTACCAATGGACTTATACTGCTGGATTGGTTTTGCAAATTTGGTTATAATTATATATTTTTTTTTTAATTTTTAATTTTTAATTTTTTTTTACTTTTTTTTATTTTTTAAAAACATGGGAATAATGGGGAAATAACTATGCCCTTAGAAGCACAGAGCACAGGACACAGCACCACTGGACTGAACAATAAACGGCACAGGACCCAGCAGCACTACGGAACTCAGCAGGACAGAGCACAGGACACAGCACCACTGGACTGATACTGCAGAATGTGTGAACTTTGTATTATTGCAGTACCAATGGACTTATACTGCTGGATTGGTTTTGCAAATTTGGTTATAATTAGAGATGAGTGCACCCGAACGTTGCCGATCCGAGTCGGATCCGAGACAGATCCGGGTATTGGCGCCAAATTCAAATCTGAAACTGAGGCTCTGACTCATAATCCCGTTGTCGGATCTCGCGATACTCGGATCCTATAAATTCCCCGCTAGTCGCCGCCATCTTCACTCGGGCATTGATCAGGGTAGAGGGAGGGTGTGTTAGGTGGTCCTCTGTCCTGGTAGATCTCGTGCTGTGCTGTTTAGTTCTGTGCTGTGCTGTTTAGTTCTGTGCTGTGCTGTGTTCTGCAGTATCAGTCCAGTGGTGCTGTGTGCTGTGCTCTGTCCTTCTGAGGTCAGTGGTGCTGCTGGGTCCTGTGCTGTGTCCTGTTCAGTCCAGTGGTGCTGTGTCCTGTGCTCTGTGCTTCTAAGGGCATAGTTATTTCCCCAATATTCCCCTGTGTTTAAAAAAATAAAAAAAAGTTATTTAAAAAAATATCAAAAACTAATTTAATTTTTTTTAATTACCACAAAATTTGCACAACCAATCCTGCAGTATAAGCCCATTGGTACTGCAATATTACCAAGTTCACACATTCAGCAGTAAAAGTCCAGTGGTACTGCAATATTACAAAGTTCACACATTCTGCAGTATCAGTCCAGTGGTGCTGTGTCCTGTGCTCTGTCCTGCTGAGTTCCGTAGTGCTGCTGGGTCCTGTGCCGTGTCCTGTTCAGTCCAGTGGTGCTGTGTCCTGTGCTCTGTGCTTCTAAGGGCATAGTTATTTCCCCATTATTCCCAAGTTTTTAAAAAATAAAAAAAAAGTAAAAAAAAATTAAAAATTAAAAATTAAAAAAAATATATATAATTATAACTAGGGATGTGCACCGGCGACTTTTGAGGTCTCGTGTTTTGTGTTTTGGATCCGGATTTTCATTATTTTTGGGGTTCGGATTTGTCTCGCAAAACACTTGACGAAAGGTCTCGGTTCGGATTTAAGGTTTTGGATTCGGATTTTTTTTGGAAAAAACATAAAAAGTTTAAAAATCAAGTTTTTGGGCTTATTTTCACTCCTATGCTATTAGTAACCTCAATAACATTCAATAACAAGCATTTCCACTAATTTACAGTGTATTCTGAACACCTCACAATATAGTTATTAGTCCAAAACGTTGCAACGAGGTATCTTTCTGGACTGCGTAGAGGAGTGGGTCACCACAATATATATAATAAGAAAACCATCAACTTGTATGATTCGCACCAATAAATGTACCTGGACTGCGTAGAGGAGTGGGTCACCACAATATATATTAAAAACCCTGAACTTGTATGATTCGCACCAATAAATGTACCTGGACTGCGTAGAGGAGTGGGTCACCACAATATATATTAAAAACCCTGAACTTGTATGATTCGCACCAATAAATGTACCTGGACTACGTAGAGGAGTGGGTCACCACAATATATATTAAAAACCCTGAACTTTTATGATTCGCACCAATAAATGTATCTGGACTGCGTAGAGGAGTGGGTCACCACAATATATATAATAAGAAAACCATCAACTTGTATGATTCGCACCAATAAATGTACCTGGACTGCGTAGAGGAGTGGGTCACCAAAATATATATTAAAAACCCTGAACTTTTATGATTCGCACCAATAAATGTATCTGGACTGCGTAGAGGAGTGGGTCACCACAATATATATAATAAGAAAACCATCAACTTGTATGATTCGCACCAATAAATGTACCTGGACTGCGTAGAGGAGTGGGTCACCACAATATATATAATAAGAAAACCATCAACTTGTATGATTCGCACCAATAAATGTACCTGGACTGCGTAGAGGAGTGAGTCACCACAATATATATTAAAAACCCTGAACTTGTATGATTCGCACCAATAAATGTACCTGGACTGCGTAGAGGAGTGGGTCACCACAATATATATTAAAAACCCTGAACTTGTATGATTCGCACCAATAAATGTACCTGGACAGCGTAGAGGAGTGGGTCACCACAATATATATTAAAAACCCTGAACTTTTATGATTCGCACCAATAAATGTATCTGGACTGCGTAGAGGAGTGGGCACTGGGCACCACAATAAAATATATAAAAAACCTTCAACAGGTCTGCATTACACTGCACATATGGCTGCTCCTCCATCATCTCCATCATATACATGTTGGAGTTTTAGCGTGTGACAACCTCTTGTTTTTGATAATGTCAGTGCATTTTGAATATTTTTCAATTTGCCCCACACCACTGAATGTACTTTATCTATGATACGCATCTATCTATCTTGACTGCGTAGTGTGGTGGCCCCGGAACACAATTTGGTACCGAGACCACAATATAATTAAAAAACCCTCCACAGGTCAGAATTCCACCAAAAAAGGGTATGGACTGCGTAGTGTGGTGGCCCCGGTACACAATTTGGTACCGAGGCCACAATATAATTAAAAAATTGGGCATCAACTGTCACCGTTGTTTAATATCTGATACACCTAAATATGGACTGCACAGTGGAGTGGCCCCGGTAGTAAATTTGGTGCCGGGGCCACAATACCTCCTCCAACTTCCAAGTGTAGTGTTTATAAAGACAGACAGCGTCGAAGTGTTATTAGTTGACTTTCTTAACCCTAAAATTGTCCCTGTTGCAAATATTCGTGCAATGGACAGTTACTATTTTATTGAAAGACTCAAGCTTTCAAGTGTAGTGTTTATAAAATATAAACAACAGTACAGTAGTTTTAGAGCACGTCAATACCTCTTGTTTTAAATTATGACAGGGCATTTTACTTTTGGTTTAATTTCTTGAATTTGTTTAAATTTGGTTTTACTTTTTGAACATGGCAAACGACTGTTGATTGGTCATATAATGCAAAAAAAAAAGTTCCAAGATGGAATTGTCCTTGGGCCCTCACACCCACCCTTATGTTGTTGAAATAGGACATGCACACTTTAACAAACCAATCATTTCAGCGACAGGGCCTACCAAACAACTTTGGCTGAAATGATTGGTTTGTTTGGGCCCCCACACCAAAAAAGCTATTCATCTCTCCCTGTACAGACTAAACAGGCTCTACTGAGGCAAGATGTCGTCCTCATCCTCAACCTCTGATTCCTCTCCCCCTACAGTGTGTACTTCCTCCTCATCACACATTATCAATTCGTCCCCGCTGGACTCCACAACCACAGGTCCCTCTGTAGTATCTGGAGGGCAGTGCTGTACTTCATTGAGGAATTGATTATTCATTTTTATAAACATCATTTTTTCAACGTTATGAGGAAGCAACCTCCTTCGCCGCTCACTGACCAGGTTCCCCGCTGCACTAAAAACTCTTTCCGAGTACACACTGGAGGGGGGACAACTCAGGTAAAATAGAGCCAGTTTGTACAGGGGCTTCCAAACTGCCTTTTTTTCCTGCCAGTAACAATATGGACTGTCTGACATGTCTACTTGGATGGTGTCAGCAAAGTAATCATCCACAATTTTTTCTATTGTGACAGCATCCAATGCAGCGTGAGTAGACATGTCTGCAATGGTTGGCAGGTCCTTCAGTCCGGACCAGATGTTATCAGCATCCCCGCCAGTGCCTCTTTTGGGAAAACTGAGCTTTTTCCTCGCAGCCATAGATGTGGAAGAAAATGAGGGTGGAGCTGTTGGCATGTCACGGTCCTCTTCAGAGGACAATCTCCTGACCAGCAGGTCTTTGCACCGCTGTAGACTTGTGTCCGCCGGAAACAGAGACACAACATGCGCTTTAAACCGAGGATCGAGCACGGTGGCCAGAATGTATTCCTCTGACTTTAAAAGAGTGACCACCCTCGGATCCTGGCAAAGTGTACGAAGGGCTACATCCACAAGAGCTACATGCTTGGTGTAATCGCAATGGCTTACCAGCTCCTCCCTCACTTTCTCCAGCTGCTTCTCCAACAGCCTGATCAGGGGAATGACCTGACTCAAGCTGGCAGTGTCGGAACTGACTTCTTGTGTGGCAAGTTCAAATGGCTGCAGAACCTTGCACAACACGGAAATCAGTCTCCACTGCGCTTGACTGAGGCGCATCCCCACTCCTTTGCCTATGTCGTAGGTGGCTGTGTAGGCCTGAATGGCCTTTTGCTGCTCCTCCATCCTCTGCAGCATATAGAGGGTGGAGTTCCAGCGCGTCACAACCTCTTGTTTGAGGTGATGGCAGTGCACGTTCATGCTTTTTTGATGTGCCTCTAGTCTGCGGTAGGCACTGGCTGAATGCCGAAAGTGTCCAGCAATTTTGCGCACCACCGCAAGCATCTCCTGCACACCCCTGTCACTCTTGAGGTAATGCTGCACCACCAAATTAATGGTGTGGGCAAAACATGGGACGTGCTGGAAATTGCCCATATTTAATGCCCGCACAATGTTACTGGCATTGTCTGACACCACAAATCCCCATGAGAGTCTAAGTGGGGTAAGCCACTGGGAGATAATTTCCCTCATTTTCTCTAATATGTTGTCAGCGTTGTGCCTCTTATTAAAGCCTGTAATACACAATGTTGCCTGCCTTTGCACGAGCAGCCATTTTGTAGTTGCTGCTACTGATGCAGCTGTTGCTGTTGCTGCGGAAGGGGATGCATCTACCCAGTGGGCTGTCACAGTCATATAGTCCTTCGTTTGCCCAGAACCACTTGTCCACATGTCCGTGGTTAAGTGGACAGTGGGTACAACCGCATTTTTTAGAGCACTGAGGACACTTGATCGTACTTCTCTGTACATTTTTGGTATCGCCTGCCTAGTGAAGTGGAATCTCGACGGGATTTGGTACCGGGGACACAATACCTCCATCAACCCTCTAAATCCCACTCCACTGATGGCGGACACCGGGCGCACGTCTAACACCAACATTGCAGTTACAGCCGCAGTTATACGCTTTGCAATAGGGTGACTACTATCGTATTTTGTGGTCATGGCAAACGACTGTTGGACGGTCAATTGTTTTGTGAAAGACTTAGCGGTCTTACGACTTCCCCTCTGTGAAGATGACCGACTAACAGCAGCAACAGCAGCAGTGGCAGTAGTAGGCGTACCGCTGCAGGATTCCTCGGATGAATCCCGTATTGAGGAGGACTCAGTCTGGCTGCTGACTTGGGCTGCAGGAATGAATCTGATGGAGATTGTGGAGGAAGTTGACGAGGAGGGTGTTGCTGGTGTGTATCCAACTGGACCACGGGATTTAGGTGTCCCTGTACCGATGAGGGTCCTAGCCCCAGTTCCTGAACTAACCACTGAACTATGAAGGTTATTCAGGTGACGTATAAGGGAGGATGTTCCTAGGTGGGCAAGATCCTTACCCCTGCTTATTTGAGCTTTACATAAGCTACATATGGCCATACATTGGTTGTCTGGATTTGGATAAAAATAACTCCAGACCGAAGAGGTGCATTTTTTGGTCTTCTGACCAGGCATGACGATGGGCTTTTTCATCCCATGGACATCAGCTGTTTCCCCCCCTGGTGCCTCATTTACAATAACCACATCACCATCCTCATCATCAAGTTCCTCCACAGCGCCAGCTACATCATCAATAGCCTCCTCCCGAGCCACCTCTTCCCGTACAGTGATGGGAAGGTCAGGCTTGACAACCACCAACATCCTTGGACTCGCCTTGTGGATTTGTGATAATTTCTCTTTAGAAGGCAGAGTTGTTTGCTGTTTTGTTGCTGACAGCATAACTCTCTTCAATTTTTTGTAGGGGGGGGGGAGGAGGAGGAGGGCTAAGATCCGTGGGTGAAGCTGAACCACTAGTCATGAACACGGGCCAGGGCCTAAGCCGTTCCTTGCCACTCCGTGTCGTAAATGGCATATTGGCAACTTTACGTTTCTCCTCAGATGATTTTAAGTTTCTCTTTTTGCTACTTTTTCTTAACTTGGGCTTTTTGGATTTTACATGCCCGGTACTACGAGATTGGGCATCGGGCTTGGAAGACGACGTTGATGGCATTTCATCATCTATGTCATGACTAGTGGCAGCAGCTTCAGCATTAGGAGGAAGTGGGTCTTGATCTTTCCCTACTTTATCCTCCAAATTTTTGGTCTCCATTATATGTAGCACAAGATGCTGCAGAATGTGTGAACTTGGTAATATTGCAGTACCAATAGACTTATACTGCTGGATTGGTTTTGCAAATTTGGTTATAATTACCGTATATACTCGTGTATATGCCGAGTTTTTCAGCATACTTTTGTATGCTGAAAAAGGGCACTCGGCTTATACACGGGTGAACTTACCTGGTGTCCGGTCCCTCGGCTTCAACTTCTGCATATGCGTTCCAACACAGGAAGTTCGGCATTTGGAACGCAAACTTGCGTTCCAAATGCCGAACTTCCTGTTGTTGGAACGCATATGCGTTCCACTGCTGGGTAAGTGAAAAAATCTATCTCTCTCTCTCTCTCTCTCTCTCCCCTTTTTTTTTAAATTTACAGTGCAATTACATCATGAACAAACAATACAGCCACCATGTTTATACATTTATATCCCTACCCCTTTATTTAGGTTAGGTTGTACCCAATGCCAATGATTTTATAATCATTTATGAATGTTCCTTGTCATCTACTGTTATTTATGGTTTAGCTAAAAATGATTTCATAGATTAAACCTATCATTTTTATTTAGGTTTTTAAATTAGCGCTCTTTTCCACCCTAGGCTTATACTCGAGTCAATAAGTTTTCCCAGTTTTATGTAGTAAAATTAGGTGCCTCGGCTTATATTCGGGTCGACTTATACTCGAGTATATACGGTATATTTTATTTTTTTTTTTTTTAATTTTTTTTTTTTTTTTACTTTTTTTTTATTTTTTAAAAACTTGGGAATAATGGGGAAATAACTATGCCCTTAGAAGCACAGAGCACAGGACACAGCACCACTGGACTGAACAGGACACGGCACAGGACCCAGCAGCACTACGGAACTCAGCAGGACAGAGCACAGGACACAGCACCACTGGACTGATACTGCAGAATGTGTGAACTTTGTAATATTGCAGTACCACTGGACTTTTACTGCTGAATGTGTGAACTTGGTAATATTGCAGTACCAATGGGCTTATACTGCAGGATTGGTTGTGCAAATTTTGTGGTAATTAAAAAAAATTAAATTAGTTTTTTATATTTTTTTAAATAATTTTTTTTTTTTTTTTAAACACAGGGGAATATTGGGGAAATAACTATGCCCTTAGAAGCACAGAGCACAGGACACAGCACCACTGGACTGAACAGGACACAGCACAGGACCCAGCAGAACCACTGACCTCAGAAGGACAGAGCACAGCACACAGCACCTCTGGACTGATACTGCAGAACACAGCACAGCACAGCACAGAACTAAACAGCACAGCACAGAACTAAACAGCACAGCACGAGATCTACCAGGACAGAGGACCACCTAACACACCCTCCCTCTATCCTGATCAATGCCCGAGTGAAGATGGCGGCGACTAGCGGGGAATTTATAGGATCCGAGTATCGCGAGATCCGACAACGGGATTATGAGTCAGAGCCTCAGTTTCAGATTTGAATTTGGCGCCAATACCAGGATCTGTCTCGGATCCGACTCGGATCGGCAACGTTCGGGTGGGCTCGGATTTCAGAAATCCGAGTGCGCTCATCTCTACTTCTTGGTAATTATTTGAAAATAACTTGTTAGCAACAATGTAGGACAAAGATAGATTTCATAAATATAATATTGTACTTGAGATGTTACTGTTACACAATGTGTTATATAGCGCATGTGCCTTGTATTTGTAGTTGGCGCTACTATAGAGTAGTTTAATCAATGTTTATAATAATATGATATTTAATGGTAATGTAGGTCTATTACTGAAACAGATGTAATAGTAAAGGGTATGTGTCCTGTGAAAAGTGTACACTGGCAGGTGTGTAAGTATTAGTTCGGTGTACAGTGTAAATCTATAATCTGGAATGACCTTTGGTTTGCCAACCTTAATAGACATTGTTAGTTTGCATTAGATGGTAATTATACAGTATTAGTACTTTGTAACCTTACTATTTAGTATAGAACGAAGTTAGGACTCATATTGTAGTATGTTTTTTTTTATGCAGGTATAGTTTTACTCTTAAATCGTATTAATATTAGTTTATTTTGTCTTTCCTCTCATCCTACATAGGAGACAATGCGTATCCCTCCGGCCCTTGGCTCCTCACTCCTATATTGAACCCACACACAGAACGGTAGCAGGCCAATAATTCGGCTCATAGGGCCACCAGATCGGTCATTGAAAGAGCTTTAGGGGTGTTGAAGGCTCGCTTTAGATGGTCAAAGCATCGCTTTAGATGCCTTGACCTGTCTGGTGGCGCCCTCATGTATGAGCCGAGTAAGGTGTGTAGGATCATCACTCTGTGTGTGGTGTTCCATAATATTGCCATCAGGAGTGGGGCTCCAGGGGTCATGGACGAGGTTGCTGGGGTGGACGAGGCGGAGGAGGAGGAGGCGGAGGAGGAAGATCGTGTAGACCCTCCTCGTGAAGCAGTGCGTGGCTCCAACTTCAGGAACTATGTGGTGGAGACATATTTTTGAGGTAATGTATTTTTTGCCCCTTACTATAATTTCCAATTACAAAGCTCTGTGGTGAAATAATGTCCAAGTTTAGTCAAAGTAAGATTAACTAATGTATGGTAAGTAAAATTTAGAATATAAATATACATGGCCTGGTGTCATAGTGAAATGTTTTACATGTGTAATAATAGCAAAAATCAATGACAACCTGTAATTTAGCTTTCCAATGTGTGTTGTGCGTATAGGTAAATGCCTCTAAGTTTAGCCTCAATGTCTTTTGCTAAATGCACCTTTAATGTGTTTGATTTCATCTACAGGCTAATGTGGCTACATAATCGACCTTGGGTTGAAATGTTTTGTACAGCTTGCACAGTCCATACTTTTCACACTTGCTGCTTGTATTAGCTTTGTCACTAAAGGGCCTAATGGTCTAGTATGTCTATGTCCCCTAGTGTCAAAATGGGCCAGCAAAATATTTTGATTGAAAATGTACCCTAACTCTGCTCATTTAGCCATGTGAGGTGTATAGCTTATTGATCAGCACTTATAGTGTGGAGAAGTGCACATTTCTCACACTTTGTATTTATTATATCTACAGGCTGTTTATAACACTTGGCCTGTAGTGCTGGCCTGTAGTGCCATTGCACTTTCCTTTAGAGTTGGTGGATGTTGTCATAGTGATGGCTGTTGACAAATGTAAGTATCTATAGTGTTATCAGCACTAAAATGTGACTGTCAAGTGTGTGTGCTCCATACAATAATGACGTTAGTAAGCCTTGAATGTGTGGGTGTGCAAATTAAACGTATGGCCATGTGCTAGCTTTGTTAAGTATGGTTTTTGGGTTTGTAATCATGTCAAATAGTACAATCTGAAACCAAGATATAGCTCAAACACACAAGCCATTATTAGACACTATTGTGTAGATTATTACCTGATTTTTTATACATTTCAATACAGTGGTCAACTTCTTGATTAACAAGTCATCAACTAGATACCTAAATGCAAGTTAGTTGTGAGCTAATATTGCCATAGTAAATGCTTGATTCACATTCAGGGCGCGTTGGCGTGGATTTTGGAGTTGTGCTATTCGTGTCTCACTACATGTTGAAGTATTTCTCCAGAGCTCCAAGCCTGCTTATGTCTCTCTTCAGTGTGGCCAGATTGTCATCTCTTCAGCCAAGGAACTTTGCCACACACACACCATTGACTTCTTTGCTATGTCCTTGTTTTTACGTTTGTATTCATATATGTAATAAATAAATCCTAGGCTGCAAATGTGTAAGCAACCTGTCATATTGAAATTTTGTAAGATTAATATAGTGCAGTGATTCCTCTTTGAATACACATAAATCCATATGTAGTGCTTTGGTAACTATTGTGGAACATGTGTACTTTTACAATATATTGAATCAATGTATGGTTCTTTTGTCCTTTGCTACAGACACACCATAGCCTACAAACACACTCTCTGGTGTTTTTGTAAATTTAGAGTAATTCTGGTTAGTTTGGAGGTTTGTATGTGTGTTTGTTTGCATAGTAGTCAATTTGGAGTGCTTTGTCTCCTTTTATGGGAACATGGTATGAGCATATCAACATAGGCATTGTGCCAAAATCCATGTATTTCCTTTAAATCTTAGAGGAGTTACCTAAAACACTACAAAGCATTGGCCCTTAGGCAAATATGGTCAATATCGGCGTCTTGTGCTATTGGCACTTTGTTTACAAGTGGCCCAACACCCACATGGCAGACACAAAACCCACACTATCAATCATTGAAAATGTTAGTGGCAGAAGCTAGTAGACTCTTTCTGCAAGGCCGTATTCACATTATGTGTAACCCACCTTTGGGACAGGATATAAACTACTCTCCACCCTTTTCTGGGTGTATTTGCAATGTAAAAGATTTGTGATATGTAATAAATCAACTAGATTGATCATTGGTCCAGGCAGCCAAGGTCCAATTTCAAGGCCACACAGATATTCCAAATTAGCACTACTTAAATTAGTCTAAATACACAGATTGATAGCCAGCACACACTGGACATATTTTGTGCATCTCACAAAGTATGGGCCAAATATTATTTGAACACATTTGTTATTGGATTGTGGTGTCTAAATGTGTCATTGCTTGTCAATACAAAGCGCATTAAAATTGTCCTCTGAAAGGGCCACGTATCCAAACCAAGCCACATTGAAGATGGGTTTCTCTTCAAATCATATATATATATATATATATATATATATATATATATATATATGTGTGTGTATAAATAGTCTTTAGGGATACTTAGTTCCATAACAATAATTCCTGTTTCATCATGATATCAAATGGGCTGAAATATTCAGTACTTTGAAAGTGTTAAACATCACATTAATCTTGACTATCTTACATACTGACTTGTATTTAATGAGGCACACAGATACTTGATACTTTATTTATACACTGATACAAATGACTCATTTGCACCTCTTGCATTTGGACATGGTTTGGGCAAGGGTGCTTATTTGCTTGAGTTTTTAATGTTAGTGGCTTTAAGTTTAAGGGCCCATGTTATATTTTAATTTACATTACCATCTTATCCAAGACTGTCTTCCGTAGCACACATAAGTCCTTTGAGTGTTTAATGTCTCGTTGATATTGTAGATAATGTATCAATGGTAATGTGTGGCTTCCTAGTTGTTAGTTTTATATTTGAGTATTTTGCCACATGGGTAACTGGCTCGATGATATCAAGCAATCTAAACATACAAAAATACCATTTGCATTATGTTGCCCGTTAAGTCAATTACCTTGGGCTTGCTTAAATTTAAGCAACTACTGTAAGGGAGTTTTAACCGAATGACCTGGCCAGTATAAAAATGTATAGATGCCAGTGTTCTGAAGCAAACAAAACCAATGGTCAGTTTGGGAATTAAAGCCATACAGGCTTCCATATTGTATATGTTTTTCCTTGATTGGGGGATCAGACCATAGTGATTTATAAAAGCATTACTGGATAGTGTAATTTTTTAGACAAATGAGCTCTTGGACATCCATCACTAGTTGATGTAAATAATGTGTTGTCTACTTGGATAACAGGGTGTGGTTCTTTGGCAGAGGTAATATTTTTCAAAGCGCCATTTTTTAATCTTTTTTCAAACATTATTAGCCAGACACACTGCAAACAGCTCACACAACACTACATCCTTAGATTGTTTCTAACAATATGTGCCTAGTGCAATAAGGACAGGATTGAACATTGATCCAAGTGTTATGCTGAAGCCCTGCCCGTGTGCCAGACACTGTGCATTAACACTATTCTAAAAGCCTAATGCCTTCGTAGATATTTGATATTTGCCCATAATCATAAAGGAACATATTTGCAGTTACCATTAAGTACCTTGTGGCATCCCTAGAATGATTTTATCAAGTCATTTCGTGCCATTAGCACCTGTGATTTGTGGCTCCTTTGTGTCAGGTTAC
This sequence comes from Mixophyes fleayi, assembly GCF_038048845.1. Taxonomy (NCBI): domain Eukaryota; kingdom Metazoa; phylum Chordata; class Amphibia; order Anura; family Limnodynastidae; genus Mixophyes; species Mixophyes fleayi. The sequence goes on from NC_134403.1 coordinate 4,319,510, forward strand.
ATATAAAAAATGCAATTTATCCTTTACTGGAAGAATTTGCCAACCTAGAAAGGGACACTGTAGTAGTTATATGCTTGGTTTGAAACCATTTACTCACACAAACTAAGAGACACTGCAACTGGGGTCAAATATGTCAGTTTATAAAGACACAGAAGGATTTATGATAGACTATCTCTCTATTTACACTGTCTTTTTGCTTGAATATACTACACCGTGATAAGCATTATATATTCTAGGTTCTTAATTTAGTAACCAATCATATGGAAACTGATTACATCAATGCATGTTCGGTTGAAGCATTATCCAGTGAGCAAAAAGGAAGTGCTCCATGTATGTATTATTATTCTTTTATGTACAATCCCCATTACTCTCATGCAGTCCTGCTTGCTTTTATTGTTAATTCCATTCTGAAATTGTGCATGCAATCATTAACGGTATATATACTCTATATATTGTGGTGATTATTGATTACCTAACAGGGCATAATATGTGTTTAAATTTAATATAATCGTACATAAGTTGTTATGATTAAAAAATAAAAATTCAGAGTTTACAACTGTATATTTGCAAGAGAGAGACTATACATAGTGATAATTCCACATTTGTTCAATAATTTAGAGAATAAGGTTATAGTCATTTGTGTGTTTGAAGTGGGAGGAAGAAATGGAGAAGTAAAAGAGGAGAAAGAAGAAAAGGGAACATAGGAAATAAATGTTTTTAAATGATTTTGTTTTAGAGTCTAAATTGAAATCCCTGGGGAGTAAGTATTTGCATTGTATAGATTCATCTAGACTTTTTATGTTTTAGATGTAAAGTAGTCACCTCTCCAGAATTTACATGTTTGTCTTGTGAGTAATAGTTTAGGTGGATCTATGTTATGCATTGTCATTGTCATGTGCTGGTGTGGAAAATCAAGAGAATGGCCAGGGTGAAATTCATTTTAGATGCTTTGCAACACTCCCAAAAATTGTAAACAGGTGACAGTAATGTAACAAATGCTAAAAGAATGCAGATGTGTGTGACGCAGAAACACATTTTAATATAAACATCCCAAGATACAGTCTTCACTCAGAAACAGAAATTATAAGTACTAGGGGCTAATGAATTCTCTTGAGTGCCCCATTTCACATATTTTTGCTCTATGGATGTTGTCTGGGGTCTTTATTTATTATTTATTGGGCAATAACATTTAGACAACATCATTTTGAAATATGACAAGACCTTAGTTTAGTGGATTGGAAAATAAATTACACAGTAGAGAGATATCAGATCCTTTGATTGTTTGTCCCTTGTTTGCAATTTGCCCTTTTTATATGACTGCTGGACACCTCTTTGCTCCTTGACCCACCATCATCCTTCACCGCCAGAGGGGGCTTTACTCACAGCTGCACTCACATCAGAATTTTGGGTTTTGAGTTTCTAAATGTTCTGCTAAAGGTATAATAAATGGTATGTAATAGAGCAGTTACATCACAGTGCAAAATGTGCTGAAGTCGGTTACAAATTTTGGATTTTTGATACATGAACTCAACATGTGATTGTATAAAATGAATGACTTTTAAAGGCATGTAAATGAGAATACTACAAATCCATTTCTATGCAATGTTATAATAATACTATTTTAGGCAAGCTGTCTGTTTGTGATCTTTAAGTAATTATAACACTAATAACAATAACAGTAATTATACAAACATGATGTTTCCCAGTGATGCTCTATTAAAATTTCAATACAGTAAAATGTAGGATAGTAAATCTTTGTATTTAATTATTAGCAGCTACAACCAAAATAACCCAAATCACAATGTTCATGTGTCGTGCTATGAAATTAAGAATCCAATTATCATGATCTCTTAATTACTATTCTCTAGTTTAAAGTTGTCATAGATGATAGTCACTCTTTAGTGAAGATATCGAGATGTATTGTATATATAGGACGCCCCAATACTAATCCACAATACACAACTAAATATACACAAAATATTTCACTAACGTTGAAGTTTCTACAAATTTCACTGTTTGCCAAAAAGAAATCAGCTCTCAAAGGTTAAGCATTATAGTGAGAAACCACTGAATTTTATCAAGACTATTAATTGCAGAATTTATAAACCTTCACGTGATGATAAACGATGTACAGAATCTCATCATGATAATCACCATGTGGTCACACATACATATGATTACACACCTGTAACAGCCATGCACTGACCCCAGGCGTCTCTTCTGGTCATTCCTGAGATCAGCTAATCTGCCTTGTGGTTGGTTAGATATTGTCCAGTACCTGTATAAAAGGTGATCCCGGGACTGAGGTTACCATACAGCTAGAGAGATTCTACATAATACATTACAGAGAATAATACAAAGAAGAACAAAGAGAGCAATATATCAACAAGATGGATGGAATGTTCTTTTTTTTTCTTCTGCTTGGTGTTATGGACTCAGTGACAAGTCTACCTTTGGACCGATCATTACAGGTGAGATACTGAGGAGTATGAATAGCACAATGTTACCTGATGCTGAGGGAGGTTTAGGGTGACTGCATGGTACTGTATGGTACTGTATAGGGATGAGCGCACTCGGATTTATGAAATCCGAGCCCACCCGAACGTTGCGGATCCGAGTCGGATCCGAGACAGATCCGGGTATTGGCGCCAAATTCAAATGTGAAACTGAGGCTCTGACTCATAATCCCGTTGTCAGATCTCGCGATACTCGTATCCTATAAATTCCCCGCTAGTCGCCGCCATCTTCACTCGGGCATTGATCAGGGTAGAGGGAGGGTGTGTTAGGTGGTCCTCTGTCCTGGTAGATCTCGTGCTGTGCTGTTTAGTTCTGTGCTGTGCTGTGCTGTGCTGTGCTGTGCTGTGCTGTGCTGTGTTCTGCAGTATCAGTCCAGTGGTGCTGTGTGCTGTGCTCTGTCCTTCTGAGGTCAGTGGTGCTGCTGGGTCCTGTGCTGTGTCCTGTTCAGTCCAGTGGTGCTGTGTCCTGTGCTCTGTGCTTCTAAGGGCATTGTTATTTCCCCAATATTCCCCTGTGTTTAAAAAAATAAAAAAAAGTTTTTTTAAAAAATACCAAAAACTACTTTAATTTTTTTTAATTACCACAAAATTTGCACAACCAATCCTGCAGTATAAGCCCATTGGTACTGCAATATTACCAAGTTCACACATTCAGCAGTAAAAGTCCAGTGGTACTGCAATATTACAAAGTTTACACATTCTGCAGTATCAGTCCAGTGGTGCTGTGTCCTGTGCTCTGTCCTGCTGAGTTCCGTAGTGCTGCTGGGTCCTGTGCCGTGTCCTGTTCAGTCCAGTGGTGCTGTGTCCTGTGCTCTGTGCTTCTAAGGGCATAGTTATTTCCCCATTATTCCCAAGTTTTTAAAAAAAAAAAAAAAAAAATTAAAAAAAAAAATATATAATAATTATAACCAAATTTGCAAAACCAATCCAGCAGTATAAGTCCATTGGTACTGCAATATTACAAAGTTCACACATTCTGCAGTATCAGTCCAGTGGTGCTGTGTCCTGTGCTCTGTCCTGCTGAGGTCCGTAGTGCTGCTGGGTCCTGTGCTGTGTCCTGTTCAGTCCAGTGGTGCTGTGTCCTGTGCTCTGTGCTTCTAAGGGCATAGTTATTTCCCCATTATTCCCAAGTTTTTAAAAAATAAAAAAAAGTAAAAAAAAATAAAAAAGTAAAAAATAAATAAATATAATAATTATAACCAAATTTGCAAAACCAATCCAGCAGTATAAGTCCATTGGTACTGCAATATTACAAAGTTCACACATTCTGCAGTATCAGTCCAGTGGTGCTGTGTCCTGTGCTCTGTCCTGCTGAGGTCCGTAGTGCTGCTGGGTCCTGTGCCGTGTCCTGTTCAGTCCAGTGGTGCTGTGTCCTGTGCTCTGTGCTTCTAAGGGCATAGTTATTTCCCCATTATTCCCAAGTTTTTAAAAAATAAAAAAAAGTAAAAAAAAATAAAAAAGTAAAAAATAAATAAATAAATATAATAATTATAACCAAATTTGCAAAACCAATCCAGCAGTATAAGTCCATTGGTACTGCAATATTACAAAGTTCACACATTCTGCAGTATCAGTCCAGTGGTGCTGTGTCCTGTGCTCTGTCCTGCTGAGTTCCGTAGTGCTGCTGGGTCCTGTGCCGTGTCCTGTTCAGTCCAGTGGTGCTGTGTCCTGTGCTCTGTGCTTCTAAGGGCATAGTTATTTCCCCACTATTACCAAGTTTTTTAAAAATAAAAAAAAAGTTAAAAAAAATAAAAAATTTAAAAAAAAAAAAATATATAATAATTATAACCAAATTTGCAAAACCAATCCAGCAGTATAAGTCCATTGGTACTGCAATATTACCAAGTTCACACATTCTGCAGTATGTTGTGCTACATATAATGGAGACCAAAAATTTGGAGGATAAAGTAGGGAAAGATCAAGACCCACTTCCTCCTAATGCTGAAGCTGCTGCCACTAGTCATGACATAGACGATGAAATGCCATCAACGTCGTCTTCCAAGCCCGATGCCCAATCTCGTAGTACCGGGCATGTAAAATCCAAAAAGCCCAAGTTAAGAAAAAGTAGCAAAAAGAGAAACTTAAAATCATCTGAGGAGAAACGTAAAGTTGCCAATATGCCATTTACGACACGGAGTGGCAAGGAACGGCTTAGGCCCTGGCCCGTGTTCATGACTAGTGGTTCAGCTTCACCCACGGATCTTAGCCCTCCTCCTCCTCCCCCCCCTACAAAAAATTGAAGAGAGTTATGCTGTCAGCAACAAAACAGCAAACAACTCTGCCTTCTAAAGAGAAATTATCACAAATCCACAAGGCGAGTCCAAGGATGTTGGTGGTTGTCAAGCCTGACCTTCCCATCACTGTACGGGAAGAGGTGGCTCGGGAGGAGGCTATTGATGATGTAGCTGGCGCTGTGGAGGAACTTGATGATGAGGATGGTGATGTGGTTATTGTAAATGAGGCACCAGGGGGGGAAACAGCTGATGTCCATGGGATGAAAAAGCCCATCGTCATGCCTGGTCAGAAGACCAAAAAATGCACCTCTTCGGTCTGGAGTTATTTTTATCCAAATCCAGACAACCAATGTATGGCCATATGTAGCTTATGTAAAGCTCAAATAAGCAGGGGTAAGGATCTTGCCCACCTAGGAACATCCTCCCTTATACGTCACCTGAATAACCTTCATAGTTCAGTGGTTAGTTCAGGAACTGGGGCTAGGACCCTCATCGGTACAGGGACACCTAAATCCCGTGGTCCAGTTGGATACACACCAGCAACACCCTCCTCGTCAACTTCCTCCACAATCTCCATCAGATTCAGTCCTGCAGCCCAAGTCAGCAGCCAGACTGAGTCCTCCTCAATACGGGATTCATCCGAGGAATCCTGCAGCGGTACGCCTACTACTGCCACTGCTGCTGTTGCTGCTGTTAGTCGGTCATCTTCCCAGAGGGGAAGTCGTAAGACCGCTAAGTCTTTCACAAAACAATTAACCGTCCAACAGTCGTTTGCCATGACCACAAAATACGATAGTAGTCACCCTATTGCAAAGCGTATAACTGCGGCTGTAACTGCAATGTTGGTGTTAGACGTGCGCCCGGTGTCCGCCATCAGTGGAGTGGGATTTAGAGGGTTGATGGAGGTATTGTGTCCCCGGTACCAAATCCCCTCGAGATTCCACTTCACTAGGCAGGCGATACCAAAAATGTACAGAGAAGTACGATCAAGTGTCCTCAGTGCTCTTAAAAATGCGGTTGTACCCACTGTCCACTTAACCACGGACATGTGGACAAGTGGTTCTGGGCAAACGAAGGACTATATGACTGTGACAGCCCACTGGGTAGATGCATCCCCTTCCGCAGCAACAGCAACAGCTGCATCAGTAGCAGCATCTACAAAATGGCTGCTCATGCAAAGGCAGGCAACATTGTGTATTACAGGCTTTAATAAGAGGCACAACGCTGACAACATATTAGAGAAAATGAGGGAAATTATCTCCCAGTGGCTTACCCCACTTAGACTCTCATGGGGATTTGTGGTGTCAGACAATGCCAGTAACATTGTGCGGGCATTAAATATGGGCAATTTCCAGCACGTCCCATGTTTTGCCCACACCATTAATTTGGTGGTGCAGCATTACCTCAAGAGTGACAGGGGTGTGCAGGAGATGCTTGCGGTGGCGCGCAAAATTGCTGGACACTTTCGGCATTCAGCCAGTGCCTACCGCAGACTAGAGGCACATCAAAAAAGCATGAACGTGCCCTGCCATCACCTCAAACAAGAGGTTGTGACGCGCTGGAACTCCACCCTCTATATGCTGCAGAGGATGGAGGAGCAGCAAAAGGCCATTCAGGCCTACACAGCCACCTACGACATAGGCAAAGGAGTGGGGATGCGCCTCAGTCAAGCGCAGTGGAGACTGATTTCCGTGTTGTGCAAGGTTCTGCAGCCATTTGAACTTGCCACACGAGAAGTCAGTTCCAACACTGCCAGCTTGAGTCAGGTCATTCCCCTGATCAGGCTGTTGCAGAAGCAGCTGGAGAAAGTGAGGGAGGAGCTGGTAAGCCATTGCGATTACACCAAGCATGTAGCTCTTGTGGATGTAGCCCTTCGTACGCTTTGCCAGGATCCGAGGGTGGTCACTCTTTTAAAGTCAGAGGAATACATTCTGGCCACCGTGCTCGATCCTCGGTTTAAAGCGTATGTTGTGTCTCTGTTTCCAGCGGACACAAGTCTACAGCGGTGCAAAGACCTGCTGGTCAGGAGATTGTCCTCTGAAGAGGACCGTGACATGCCAACAGCTCCACCCTCATTTTCTTCCACATCTATGGCTGCGAGGAAAAAGCTCAGTTTTCCCAAAAGAGGCACTGGCGGGGATGCTGATAACATCTGGTCCGGACTGAAGGACCTGCCAACCATTGCAGACATGTCTACTCTCGCTGCATTGGATGCTGTCACAATAGAAAAAATTGTGGATGATTACTTTGCTGACACCATCCAAGTAGACATGTCAGCCAGTCCATATTGTTACTGGCAGGAAAAAAAGGCAGTTTGGAAGCCCCTGTACAAACTCGCTCTATTTTACCTGAGTTGTCCCCCCTCCAGTGTGTACTCGGAAAGAGTTTTTAGTGCAGCGGGGAACCTGGTCAGTGAGCGGCGAAGGAGGTTGCTTCCTCACAACGTTGAAAAAATGATGTTTATAAAAATGAATAATCAATTCCTCAATGAAGTACAGCACTGCCCTCCAGATACTACAGAGGGACCTGTGGTTGTGGAGTCCAGCGGGGACGAATTGATAATGTGTGATGAGGAGGAAGTACACACTGTAGGGGGAGAGGAATCAGAGGTTGAGGATGAGGATGACATCTTGCCTCAGTAGAGCCTGTTTAGTCTGTACAGGGAGAGATGAATAGCTTTTTTGGTGTGGGGGCCCAAACAAACCAATCATTTCAGCCAAAGTTGTTTGGTAGGCCCTGTCGCTGAAATGATTGGTTTGTTAAAGTGTGCATGTCCTATTTCAACAACATAAGGGTGGGTGTGAGGGCCCAAGGACAATTCCATCTTGGAACTTTTTTTTTGCATTATATGACCAATCAACAGTCGTTTGCCATGTTCAAAAAGTAAAACCAAATTTTAAAAAATTCAAGAAATTAAACCAAAAGTAAAATGCCGTGTCATAATTTAAAACAAGAGTTTTTGACGTGCTCTAAAACTACTGTATTGTTGTTTATATTTTATAAACACTACACTTGAAAGCTTGAGTCTTTCAATAAAAAAGTAACTGTCCATTGCACGAATATTTGCAACAGGGACAATTTTAGGGTTAAGAAAGCCAACTGATAACACTTCGACGCTGTCTGTCTTTATAAACATTACACTTGGAAGTTGGAGGAGGTATTGTGGCCCCGGCACCAAATTTACTACCGGGGCCACTCCACTGTGCAGTCCATATTTAGGTGTATCAGATATTAAACAACGGTGACAGTTGATGCCCAATTTTTTTATTATATTGTGGCCTCGGTACCAAATTGTGTACCGGGGCCACCACACTACGCAGTCCAGATACTTGTTTGGTGGAATTCAGACCAGTTGAGGGTTTTATTATTATATTGTGGGGACCACTCTATCTATACCACACTACAACTCTATACCACTCTATTTCATACTTTAATTCTATTTAATACTTTAATTCTATTTCATACTTTAATTCTATTTAATACTTTAATTCTATTTCATACTTTAATTCTATTTAATACTTTAATTCTATTACTAATTACCATAAAGAGGAACAAAATAAACCAATTTTACCAAAAGTATAATATGACTTAGACTTACAAACACTACACTTGAAAGATGGTGCCTTTAAATGAAAAAGTCAGTCTTCATTGCACGACTATGTGCAACAGGGACAGTTTTTTGGTTTACAAAGTCAACCAATAACACTTGGACCCTGTCTGTCTTTAACATACTTGATGGGATCTCAATGACGAATTGTCTGTACCATGTTTGGAGGAGATATTGTGGCCCCGGTATCAAATTGGGTACCGGGGCCACCCCACTACGCAGTCCAGATACTTGTTTGGTGGAATTCTGACACGTGGAGGGTTTTTTAATTATATTGTGGCCTCGGTACCAAATTGTGTACCGGGGCCACCACACTACGCAGTCAAGATAGATAGATGCGTATCATAGATAAAGTACATTCAGTGGTGTGGGGCAAATTGAAAAATATTCAAAATGCACTGACATTATCAAAAACAAGAGGTTGTCACACGCTAAAACTCCAACATGTATATGATGGAGAGGATGGAGGAGCAGCCGTATGTGTAGTGTAATGCAGACCTGTTGAAGGTTTTTTATATATTTTATTGTGGTGCCCAGTGCCCACTCCTCTACGCAGTCCAGATACATTTATTGGTGCGATTCATAAAAGTTCAGGGTTTTTAATATATATTGTGGTGACCCACTCCTCTACGCAGTCCAGGTACATTTATTGGTGCGATTCATAAAAGTTCAGGGTTTTTAATATATTGTGGTGACCCACTCCTCTACGCAGTCCAGGTACATTTATTGGTGCGAATCAAACAAGTTGATGGTTTTCTTATTATATATATTGTGGTGACCCACTCCTCTATGCAGTCCAGGTACATTTATTGGTGCGATTCATAAAAGTTCAGGGTTTTTAATATATATTGTGGTGACCCACTCCTCTACGCAGTCCAGGTACATTTATTGGTGCAAATCAAACAAGTTGATGGTTTTCTTATTATATATATTGTGGTGACCCACTCCTCTACGCAGTCCAGGTACATTTATTGGTGCGATTCATAAAAGTTCAGGGTTTTTAATATATATTGTGGTGACCCACTCCTCTACGCAGTCCAGGTACATTTATTGGTGCGATTCATAAAAGTTCAGGGTTTTTAATATATATTGTGGTGACCCACTCCTCTACGCAGTCCAGGTACATTTATTGGTGCGATTCATAAAAGTTCAGGGTTTTTAATATATATTGTGGTGACCCACTCCTCTACGCAGTCCAGGTACATTTATTGGTGCGATTCATAAAAGTTCAGGGTTTTTAATATATATTGTGGTGACCCACTCCTCTACGCAGTCCAGGTACATTTATTGGTGCGATTCATAAAAGTTCAGGGTTTTTAATATATATTGTGGTGACCCACTCCTCTACGCAGTCCAGGTACATTTATTGGTGCGATTCATAAAAGTTCAGGGTTTTTAATATATATTGTGGTGACCCACTCCTCTACGCAGTCCAGGTACATTTATTGGTGCGATTCATAAAAGTTCAGGGTTTTTAATATATTGTGGTGACCCACTCCTCTACGCAGTCCAGGTACATTTATTGGTGCGATTCATAAAAGTTGATGGTTTTCTTATTATATATATTGTGGTGACCCACTCCTCTACGCAGTCCAGGTACATTTATTGGTGCGATTCATAAAAGTTCAGGGTTTTTAATATATTGTGGTGACCCACTCCTCTACGCAGTCCAGGTACATTTATTGGTGCGAATCAAACAAGTTGATGGTTTTCTTATTATATATATTGTGGTGACCCACTCCTCTATGCAGTCCAGGTACATTTATTGGTGCGATTCATAAAAGTTCAGGGTTTTTAATATATATTGTGGTGACCCACTCCTCTACGCAGTCCAGGTACATTTATTGGTGCGAATCAAACAAGTTGATAGTTTTCTTATTATATATATTGTGGTGACCCACTCCTCTACGCATTCCAGGTACATTTATTGGTGCGATTCATAAAAGTTCAGGGTTTTTAATATATATTGTGGTGACCCACTCCTCTACGCAGTCCAGGTACATTTATTGGTGCGATTCATAAAAGTTCAGGGTTTTTAATATATATTGTGGTGACCCACTCCTCTACGCAGTCCAGGTACATTTATTGGTGCGATTCATAAAAGTTCAGGGTTTTTAATATATATTGTGGTGACCCACTCCTCTACGCAGTCCAGGTACATTTATTGGTGCGATTCATAAAAGTTCAGGGTTTTTAATATATATTGTGGTGACCCACTCCTCTACGCAGTCCAGGTACATTTATTGGTGCGATTCATAAAAGTTCAGGGTTTTTAATATATATTGTGGTGACCCACTCCTCTACGCATTCCAGGTACATTTATAGGTGCGATTCATAAAAGTTCAGGGTTTTTAATATATTGTGGTGACCCACTCCTCTACGCAGTCCAGGTACATTTATTGGTGCGATTCATAAAAGTTGATGGTTTTCTTATTATATATATTGTGGTGACCCACTCCTCTACGCAGTCCAGGTACATTTATTGGTGCGATTCATAAAAGTTGATGGTTTTCTTATTATAAATATTGTGGTGACCCACTCCTCTACGCAGTCCAGGTACATTTATTGGTGCGAATCATAAAAGTTCAGGGTTTTTAATATATTGTGGTGACCCACTCCTCTACGCAGTCCAGGTACATTTATTGGTGCGATTCATAAAAGTTCAGGGTTTTTAATATATTGTGGTGACCCACTCCTCTACGCAGTCCAGGTACATTTATTGGTGCGAATCAAACAAGTTGATGGTTTTCTTATTATATATATTGTGGTGACCCACTCCTCTATGCAGTCCAGGTACATTTATTGGTGCGATTCATAAAAGTTCAGGGTTTTTAATATATATTGTGGTGACCCACTCCTCTACGCAGTCCAGGTACATTTATTGGTGCGAATCAAACAAGTTGATGGTTTTCTTATTATATATATTGTGGTGACCCACTCCTCTACGCAGTCCAGGTACATTTTTTGGTTGCGATTCATAAAAGTTCAGGGTTTTTAATATATATTGTGGTGACCCACTCCTCTACGCAGTCCAGGTACATTTATTGGTGCGATTCATAAAAGTTCAGGGTTTTTAATATATATTGTGGTGACCCACTCCTCTACGCAGTCCAGGTACATTTATTGGTGCGATTCATAAAAGTTCAGGGTTTTTAATATATATTGTGGTGACCCACTCCTCTACGCAGTCCAGGTACATTTATTGGTGCGATTCATAAAAGTTCAGGGTTTTTAATATATATTGTGGTGACCCACTCCTCTACGCAGTCCAGGTACATTTATTGGTGCGATTCATAAAAGTTCAGGGTTTTTAATATATATTGTGGTGACCCACTCCTCTACGCAGTCCAGGTACATTTATTGGTGCGATTCATAAAAGTTCAGGGTTTTTAATATATATTGTGGTGACCCACTCCTCTACGCAGTCCAGGTACATTTATTGGTGCGATTCATAAAAGTTCAGGGTTTTTAATATATTGTGGTGACCCACTCCTCTACGCAGTCCAGGTACATTTATTGGTGCGATTCATAAAAGTTGATGGTTTTCTTATTATATATATTGTGGTGACCCACTCCTCTACGCAGTCCAGGTACATTTATTGGTGCGATTCATAAAAGTTCAGGGTTTTTAATATATTGTGGTGACCCACTCCTCTACGCAGTCCAGGTACATTTATTGGTGCGAATCAAACAAGTTGATGGTTTTCTTATTATATATATTGTGGTGACCCACTCCTCTACGCAGTCCAGGTACATTTATTGGTGCGATTCATAAAAGTTCAGGGTTTTTAATATATATTGTGGTGACCCACTCCTCTACGCAGTCCAGGTACATTTATTGGTGCGATTCATAAAAGTTCAGGGTTTTTAATATATATTGTGGTGACCCACTCCTCTACGCAGTCCAGGTACATTTATTGGTGCGATTCATAAAAGTTCAGGGTTTTTAATATATATTGTGGTGACCCACTCCTCTACGCAGTCCAGGTACATTTATTGGTGCGATTCATAAAAGTTCAGGGTTTTTAATATATATTGTGGTGACCCACTCCTCTACGCATTCCAGGTACATTTATAGGTGCGATTCATAAAAGTTCAGGGTTTTTAATATATTGTGGTGACCCACTCCTCTACGCAGTCCAGGTACATTTATTGGTGCGATTCATAAAAGTTGATGGTTTTCTTATTATATATATTGTGGTGACCCACTCCTCTACGCAGTCCAGGTACATTTATTGGTGCGATTCATAAAAGTTGATGGTTTTCTTATTATAAATATTGTGGTGACCCACTCCTCTACGCAGTCCAGGTACATTTATTGGTGCGAATCATAAAAGTTCAGGGTTTTTAATATATTGTGGTGACCCACTCCTCTACGCAGTCCAGGTACATTTATTGGTGCGATTCATAAAAGTTCAGGGTTTTTAATATATTGTGGTGACCCACTCCTCTACGCAGTCCAGGTACATTTATTGGTGCGAATCAAACAAGTTGATGGTTTTCTTATTATATATATTGTGGTGACCCACTCCTCTATGCAGTCCAGGTACATTTATTGGTGCGATTCATAAAAGTTCAGGGTTTTTAATATATATTGTGGTGACCCACTCCTCTACGCAGTCCAGGTACATTTATTGGTGCGAATCAAACAAGTTGATGGTTTTCTTATTATATATATTGTGGTGACCCACTCCTCTACGCAGTCCAGGTACATTTTTTGGTTGCGATTCATAAAAGTTCAGGGTTTTTTAATATATATTGTGGTGACCCACTCCTCTACGCAGTCCAGGTACATTTATTGGTGCGATTCATAAAAGTTCAGGGTTTTTAATATATATTGTGGTGACCCACTCCTCTACGCAGTCCAGGTACATTTATTGGTGCGATTCATAAAAGTTCAGGGTTTTTAATATATATTGTGGTGACCCACTCCTCTACGCAGTCCAGGTACATTTATTGGTGCGATTCATAAAAGTTCAGGGTTTTTAATATATATTGTGGTGACCCACTCCTCTACGCAGTCCAGGTACATTTATTGGTGCGATTCATAAAAGTTCAGGGTTTTTAATATATATTGTGGTGACCCACTCCTCTACGCAGTCCAGGTACATTTATTGGTGCGATTCATAAAAGTTCAGGGTTTTTAATATATATTGTGGTGACCCACTCCTCTACGCAGTCCAGGTACATTTATTGGTGCGATTCATAAAAGTTCAGGGTTTTTAATATATTGTGGTGACCCACTCCTCTACGCAGTCCAGGTACATTTATTGGTGCGATTCATAAAAGTTGATGGTTTTCTTATTATATATATTGTGGTGACCCACTCCTCTACGCAGTCCAGGTACATTTATTGGTGCGATTCATAAAAGTTCAGGGTTTTTAATATATTGTGGTGACCCACTCCTCTACGCAGTCCAGGTACATTTATTGGTGCGAATCAAACAAGTTGATGGTTTTCTTATTATATATATTGTGGTGACCCACTCCTCTATGCAGTCCAGGTACATTTATTGGTGCGATTCATAAAAGTTCAGGGTTTTTAATATATATTGTGGTGACCCACTCCTCTACGCAGTCCAGGTACATTTATTGGTGCGAATCAAACAAGTTGATGGTTTTCTTATTATATATATTGTGGTGACCCACTCCTCTACGCAGTCCAGGTACATTTATTGGTGCGATTCATAAAAGTTCAGGGTTTTTAATATATATTGTGGTGACCCACTCCTCTACGCAGTCCAGGTACATTTATTGGTGCGATTCATAAAAGTTCAGGGTTTTTAATATATATTGTGGTGACCCACTCCTCTACGCAGTCCAGGTACATTTATTGGTGCGATTCATAAAAGTTCAGGGTTTTTAATATATATTGTGGTGACCCACTCCTCTACGCAGTCCAGGTACATTTATTGGTGCGATTCATAAAAGTTCAGGGTTTTTAATATATATTGTGGTGACCCACTCCTCTACGCAGTCCAGGTACATTTATTGGTGCGATTCATAAAAGTTCAGGGTTTTTAATATATATTGTGGTGACCCACTCCTCTACGCAGTCCAGGTACATTTATTGGTGCGATTCATAAAAGTTCAGGGTTTTTAATATATATTGTGGTGACCCACTCCTCTACGCAGTCCAGGTACATTTATTGGTGCGATTCATAAAAGTTCAGGGTTTTTAATATATTGTGGTGACCCACTCCTCTACGCAGTCCAGGTACATTTATTGGTGCGATTCATAAAAGTTGATGGTTTTCTTATTATATATATTGTGGTGACCCACTCCTCTACGCAGTCCAGGTACATTTATTGGTGCGATTCATAAAAGTTCAGGGTTTTTAATATATTGTGGTGACCCACTCCTCTACGCAGTCCAGGTACATTTATTGGTGCGAATCAAACAAGTTGATGGTTTTCTTATTATATATATTGTGGTGACCCACTCCTCTATGCAGTCCAGGTACATTTATTGGTGCGATTCATAAAAGTTCAGGGTTTTTAATATATATTGTGGTGACCCACTCCTCTACGCAGTCCAGGTACATTTATTGGTGCGAATCAAACAAGTTGATGGTTTTCTTATTATATATATTGTGGTGACCCACTCCTCTACGCAGTCCAGGTACATTTATTGGTGCGATTCATAAAAGTTCAGGGTTTTTAATATATATTGTGGTGACCCACTCCTCTACGCAGTCCAGGTACATTTATTGGTGCGATTCATAAAAGTTCAGGGTTTTTAATATATATTGTGGTGACCCACTCCTCTACGCAGTCCAGGTACATTTATTGGTGCGATTCATAAAAGTTCAGGGTTTTTAATATATATTGTGGTGACCCACTCCTCTACGCAGTCCAGGTACATTTATTAGGTGCGAATCAAACAAGTTGATGGTTTTCTTATTATATATATTGTGGTGACCCACTCCTCTAGCAGTCCAGGTACATTTATTGGTGCGATTCATAAAAGTTCAGGGTTTTTAATATATATTGTGGTGACCCACTCCTCTACGCAGTCCAGGTACATTTATTGGTGCGAATCAAACAAGTTGATGGTTTTCTTATTATATATATTGTGGTGACCCACTCCTCTACGCATTCCAGGTACATTTATTGGTGCGATTCATAAAAGTTCAGGGTTTTTAATATATATTGTGGTGACCCACTCCTCTACGCAGTCCAGGTACATTTATTGGTGCGATTCATAAAAGTTCAGGGTTTTTAATATATATTGTGGTGACCCACTCCTCTACGCAGTCCAGGTACATTTATTGGTGCGATTCATAAAAGTTCAGGGTTTTTAATATATATTGTGGTGACCCACTCCTCTACGCAGTCCAGGTACATTTATTGGTGCGATTCATAAAAGTTCAGGGTTTTTAATATATATTGTGGTGACCCACTCCTCTACGCAGTCCAGGTACATTTATTGGTGCGATTCATAAAAGTTGATGGTTTTCTTATATATATATTGTGGTGACCCACTCCTCTACGCAGTCCAGGTACATTTATTGGTGCGATTCATAAAAGTTCTGGGTTTTTAAATATATTGTGGTGACCCACTCCTCTACGCAGTCCAGGTACATTTATTGGTGCGAATCAAACAAGTTGATGGTTTTCTTATTATATATATTGTGGTGACCCACTCCTCTATGCAGTCCAGGTACATTTATTGGTGCGATTC